>NC_135232.1:579385750-579690204 GCF_051348905.1 Ranitomeya variabilis
CTTGCTCTTGCAACTTTTTTGAGCAGATCCCAGGATGTCATCTTGTCAGGTTTCCTGTCTTCAGCCGTCCTGTAGTAGCCGTCCGGCTCTACGACCTCTTCCACTTGTCCATATTGTCTTCCCTTGACTGTTTCTTTGGCTGCCATATCCGCCATGTTGTTGCCTCGTGCCCCTACTGTGTTCAGTTTTCCATGCGCTTTGACTTTTAGCATTGTCACCACTTTTGGAAGTTGAAGTGTGTTCAGCAGGTCCTTAATGGCTCCATTGATGCTTCACGGTTGTTCCGCTTGCTGTGAGGAAGTCCCTTGCAGCCCAGATGGGTCCAAAGTTGTGTGCTATGCCATGCAAGTACCTTGAATCGGTAAACATTTTCTCAGTCTTGTCTTCTGCCATCTGGTAGGCCTTCATCAGCGCTATCAGTTCTGCTTCCTGGGCTGACAGACTGGGCGGCAGACTTCTGGACCACAGGATCTCTTGATTGCTGGTCGCTGCACCTCCCGTGTGGAATCTTCCTTCATCATCTGCAAATCTGGAGCCATCCACATAGAGGATCAACTCTGGGTTGGTCAGTGGCTCTTCTGCCACCTTGGGTAGTCCTGCTGTTTCCTGTTGCATGATGCTGAAGCAATCATGGTCATCCGTCCGGAGCAAATTCAGATCCCTGCAGAAGGTATCATGCCGATTTTGATCAGACTTTTTATCTGAGGATCCGTATCTGTATCCCCCCTTGGGAGTGGGAGTAGAGTGGGCGGATTGAGGACTGTGCATTTGGAGATGGTGACATTGTTGGGCAGGAGTAGAGAGCACTGGAGGCGAAGATGCCTGGCGGTGGAGAGATGTTTTGGCTGGGTTTGGTTGAGGATTGCTGAGATGTCATGCAGAGCCAGGATTTCCCATGGTTTTTCCACTGATGTCAGTAGTCCTGTCCAGGAGGGCGTGTGCTGCAACTGCTGCTCTCATGCAGGAGGAAGAGGCTTCCCTTGCAACTGGATCCAGGCAAGCTGAAAAGTAGTCCGAAAGTCTCTGCTTTCCCCCCTGAAGCTGTGTCAGGACTCCAGTAGCAAGGCCTTCTCTTCTCATCAAGTAGAGATGGAATGGCTTCTTGTAGTCAGATAGGCCTAGTGCTGGCGCTGAGACTACAGAGCCTTTTAACTTCTTGAACGAACTGAAGGCCACATCTGTCTGGAGGAACGGGGTCACACTGACGTATTCACACAGAGGCTGCATTAGGACGGAAGCATCAGAGATCCAGGCTCTGCAATATGAAACTAGACCAAGGAAGGCCTGTAGCACCTTTGGAGTTGTCGGAGGGACCATCTTCTCCACTGTGGTCTTCCGGTCATCTGTCAGTTGTTTCGCCTGGTGAGCAATACAGTGTCTCTGGAACGTAACTTGCTTCAGACACCACTGGACTTTGTTCTTTGAGATCTTGCAGTGCTGCTCCGCCAGGTAGAGTAGGAGATACAAGGAATGGGCTTTACACGTGTCAAAGTCAACTGCACAAAGGAGTAAATTGTCCATGTATTGTAGCAGGGTTACTTCTGCTTGTTCTGTGACTCAGTTGGTGAGAACTGTGGACATTGCTTTGGTGAACTGTGAAGGGCTGTTCTGGGCCCACTGTGGCATCACTGTCCATGTGTGGTGTCCCCCCTGGTGCATTAAGGCAAACAGGAACTGGTCTTCCGGATGAGGGGGAACACTGAAGAAAACCTTAGCCAGGTCGGTCACTGTGAACACTTTTGCTGTGGCAGGCACATTTGAGAGCAGAGTGTGCGGATTCGGCATAATTGCAGTTTCAAACACTGTGGCGTCATTCACAGCTCTCAGGTCATATACCATTCTGAGCTTGGCTGGCTCTCCTTTTACAGTCTTTTTCTTGACGGGGAAAAGTGGGGTATTGCAAGGCGATGTGCGAGGAACAATGATTCCTATTTCCAGGTAGACCTTCAGTTGGTCAGAGGCAGCTTGACTCTAGGCCTGGCCTGGGCCTTACGAGGGTACGGGGTACATGGCTTGAGTGACACCCGTACTGGGGCAACTTGAGGTTTTCTCACGTGCTGGGGTCCCTTAGACCATAGACTTTCTGGTACTATGTCCAGTACCTCCTTGAGTAGGCCTCATTGGTTGCTTAATGTTCTTGTAGGGCCGCCAGCATGACTCTTCTTGGGTCAGGGATGAAGAAAGTGTCACTGTCCCATCTTCCTGGAACACTGTGGTTGCCTTCAGCTTCTGCAGTAGGTTCGCTCCCAGCAGGTTGAGTGGCAGGTCCTTTACACCACAAACTGGGACAGGATAGAGTGTCCTGGCTGAGTGCACACGCTCAGTGGCTTTGTAAGCTGAGAATGTCTGACTTGACCATCAATGCCCATGCGAGACACAGAGGATTCTGATAGGCAGGTGGGATCAGCGAGTTCCACAGGTGTCATCACACTTCTGGCTGCACCACTTTGGATCTGACAACGCCATCCACTTTTAAAGGTAATTTGAGGTATTGGTCCTGCAGATGAAGTTTTACATGTCAGGAGCGTAGTGTCTTGCGGACCTGGCTTGCTTGCCTCTGTCCTATGGACGGGGTACTTCACTGCTTTCTGCACTTCCTCCTTGACCTGTTTCTCTGGACCAACTCTTGGATTGCATGGGTCCAGTCTCTTCGGGGGCGTGGGTGCTTTGCACTGGTTCTGGTAATGGCCAAACTTGCCACAGATGTAACACTTGACACTTTTTCTGTCTTTGTAGTGTGGTTGCTCTTCCAGGTCAGTGGTCACCATGAGAGGGGCTGTCTTCTGCACCCCTGGTTGAGACTCAATCCTTTTGGCTACTGTGGACAACGGCATGATGGGTACTGTAGCGGCAGCGGGGTCCGGCCTGCTGATTGAAGCTGCGGTGGTAAGACGGGGCCTGCAGGTGCATTCGTGGCGAGGCCCGGGGGTGCCATGAGACCGGCGGCTGCATCCAACCCAAGGTCTTGGGGCATTACAGGGGCTGCGGCTGCATCTGCCGTCACTTCTTACCCCTGGTCTGGCATAGCTTCTCCCCTTTGCTAACCTTATTGAGGTCGGTGTCTTCTCTCTGGAGTCTGCAGCGGTTCTTCTGGTGTGTTGGTCGGCACTTTGCAGCGTCTTCACCTCTGGCTCCCCTTCTGGCGTTCTCAGCAGCACGGCACCCTTTTCCTTCTTTGCGCTCTTTGTGGTGCTATAATGGTGGCAGTTTTGGTGACAATTGGCATTGAACAGTCTCCTAGGCGCACATAAAACATTTTGCTGGGTCAGTCCACTGCTATTGACCTGTTCCTAGGCCTAGCCACTATCAGTGATTTCCTGATTGGCTGTCTCAGTCCATGCCCAAAGGCCTGTGTATCTGGTCATGAATGGTGAAGTCCAAGTCTTGGAATACTTGCATTACTCTGCAATGAAACTTCTTTACAGACTCTGTCTTATCTTGGCTCATGTCATGGCTTGTCCTGCCAATCTGCCTTTGGCCCACTCTCTGAGCTGTTCAATTAGCTGTGGCCCTGACTCCCAAGCGTGTATGTCTGATTCTGCTGGAAGTTTGAATTGTTCCTTCATGATTGGCCAGAGTGCATCACCTGCTTCTATTTTCATTCATGGCCCAGAGATCATTCCAGCTGGCTGCATATGTTTGCTGCTTCTGCTTCTGCTACATCCTTCTGTAAAATGGCATGGGATGCATCCCTGGGTCTGGACTATTGTCACCTGACTTGAAGTGCAGTGCACATAGTGTAATGGTGGTGCCTCTATCTGCCGCTGCATTCTTGGTGCCTGTGGGTTTCTTTTCTAGTACTAGACAGCATGTATGATGTTCCCTCTTCATCTTCATCAGAGGAATATTTGTGACTGGGGTCATACACTGGCTGATATTGGACTCAGAAGTTGCTTTTTTATGTGAGGATGTCTCCCCCCTCGCTGAAGCTATGATGGATTAGGATCATAGTTTCATGTTGGTGTGAATGTGGATGTAGGCAGCTCTGACCGGTGCTGAAGCTGTACATTATCAATACATGGTGATATCAAAGTTCATGTAAAATCTTAAGGGTTACAATATTGTTGACTGTGAAATGAGGTAACGGAGGATCTGTCAGTGAGCTCGTTCTGATATCACCCCTCCCCCCTCTGCACCCAGGGCTGAGCTGACTGCTGCCTGATATGTCTGGGGCTGCCCACTGTAGGGGGGGCTTTCACCTTCCTTCTCCGATATCACAACTGGCAATGGCTGGACTGTGCCAGGGACACTTTGTGCTGTAAGCACCATATTGTTTGAATTGGGCGTTGGCCCAGCCGGCAACAAGGAGGGAAAAAGAGGAAGAAGAAGGGGGAGGGTTTGAGGAGTGAGACAAAGGAATAGTAGGAGGGGAGAGAGAGAGAGAGAGAGTGTGGAGAAGAGGGAGGAGAGATGGGTGTGTAGAAGGAAAAGAAGGAGGAGATAGGTGTGGTTGTGAAGTGGAGAAGAAGGGAGGAGAAGATGGAGGGTGAGAAGAAATATGTGGAGGAAGAGGAGAGGAAAAGAGAGAGAGAGAGAAGAATGCAGAGAGAAAAGACTGACAACAGAATGAGAACAATAGAGTGGAGCAATGATGCCTTCTCCCTGTAGGGAGAGACGGGGCGCACCACATACTGTGCAAAAATAACTACCTATACCATGGATTCTGCTAAAAGCAGACTGCGCAGATTCTCCCGTCTCATACCCACAAAAATCACTTCCTGATTTGCTCACATAACTTTCTGTAACACCTAAACGATGTAAGCTCTGCTGCCACTTTATACCATGTATTAGTTTTCAGCAATCTAACATCAGATAACTTCCCTTATTTTTCCTTTCTACGTCATGCCACTCCGCAGCTTGAAGTCTGCCATTCTAATGAATTTCACGTACTTTGTACCTTCCAAAAATCTTCACATACTTAACACCTTCGTATTCTGCCACTATCTAGGGGCTGTTTTCTCATCAGGAAGTAAAAAGACTTTCCTGTTGCTCGGCCACTTTATTCCCCATAGCAAAAGCAAAAAAATGAAAATGAAAAACACACAAAAATGAGAAAAGAAAACAGTACTAAAAAAAAACTTCTAAAAATGAGTATATAAAACTCTAAGAAAAACCCAAAATGATAAGAAAACCGTCAAAAACTTAGTTCACAACCAAAAACTCAAAACTTTGATACAAGAGTAAAGAAAAAACTTTTTTCAAAAATAAATAAATAAAAAATAAAAAGATAAAGAGATTGAAGATTGAGGAAAACTTAATTAAAAATTTTAAAATGCCGCAAAAAGGAAAAAAAAAGACCCTTTAAGAGAGTAAAAAGAATTAAAAATGAAAACGGCTTTTCCCTTTTTTTTTTTTCTTTTAGAATCTCTGCGCCCAAATGCAGTCAGAGACACACTTCCTCTTTTTTTTTTTTTTTAATACTATAATATTCTAATATGCAATGTCACTAAAATCCCGTTTGTCATATCAAAAATGATGGATACAATTTAAATTTCACTTCTTCACAAAAAAACTACGCATACCCAGCATTGCAGCTGAAAACAGTCAGGAAAAAAAACTAGATATGACAGTTTGATTTACAATGCATATCTCTCTGCTAAACAGCACGGAGAAAGAGGAAGTTCGGACAAGAGAACTATTTCTGCTTCTTAAAGCGGCAATAGTACATGGCACAAACAGACAGATAGACAATCCGAGAGATGCCCTTTTAAATTCTGTGACACATGCAGGCTGCGCTGGGAACAGACAACTATCAATCGCACTGGCACGCATATGCCGGGTTCTACCACCCTCCGCTCCGGTCGTCCTGACTGGCCGCCGGCTACGGGAATCTGTGGTAGCCCCTGAAAACTATCACCATCCATGCCTGGATTCTGGAGCCACCTGCTCCGGAACTACCTGTTCCTTTCCTCTTGCACGGGAATCTGTGATAGCTTACTCAGCGATTTGAACTCCTGCTGTCTGCTACCCAGCCACCATAAACAAAAGTCACTTTTTCCTTCCTCTCTCGGATTTTACACAAACACATACACGGTCCACAGCAGACACCTCCCAGGGTGGATTCGTGGCTACGGATTTTTTACACTACCTGGGAATTTGTGACCACATCTTACCGGCAAGAAGCATAGACGAGGACTGGGCACAGGGGACTTTCAGGTAAGATGATAACATTTTCTTACCTTACTTATGGAGCTGCGCAGTCTCCTGCCCCTGTGCCAAAGCCACGGCCATAACTTCGGTTCCGGTCAGTAGTGGGTCCACGTGTGCGTTTCATCCGGGCCCCACGTTGGGCGCCATTAATGTTATGGAAATATTAGGGTTGGATAAATATATCCCTGTGTGTGCTGTGGCCGCTCCCAATTAGACTGAGTATTTTGAGCGCTCAAAGGAATGAGACTGCAACACCATTGTGTCAGAACAACATTCCATCAATACTGAATTTTATTGTACATACATAGTTTTATATTTTCACATAGAAAGGAGTGGTTAGGGGTTGTCAGGGGTGGTTAGTTAATTACCATATTGTCCAGCTCGTCTGTCATTGGTTATCTAAACATATATGGAATATGGTGATTAATGCTCATATGACTGCTGATTAAGCTGAGACATTCGATCAGCAGTCATCAAACATCTGACATTCTTCTGCTTTTAAGGATGGAAAACCCCATACGATCTGTCTGGTTTATATTAGTTTGTGTCAGCCATTTTAAACCATTGATTATAATGTATATATTAGCTGTGAGCATATAAGTATATATTTCATTATAGAGGAGTATACATGCAAGTGAGATCTACATGATATATATATTTCTATCACAGGGTCCTTACACCCGCTTCAGACTGTGCGGCGTCATCTGATCCCTTATCGCATGCCACGGCCATGAAGCCGCACAGTCCGAAGAAGGCGGAAGGAGAGGAGGGACAGGCGAACTGATGCACTGATCATGCCCATCAATCACACCCTCGCAGTCCCAATAAATAAGACACCGAGGGGCGTTGTGTGGGTCAGGGCGGCCGCAGAGGCGCAGCCAGCCAAACAATGATGCCAGAAGACGGGCAGCGCTACCAAGGGGGTTGCAGCGTGTCATTACAAAGGAAAGTCACACCACCGGGACGGTTAAATGGTCACACAGAGGACACATTTCAGACGTGTTTTCAGTTCCACATGTGCGAGGAGAATACGTTTATGAGCCACCTTGCACACATGCAGCATTACCGCTGTACAAGGTGGCTGGATAACGTAAAAACGCCTGGGGGAGGGGGGACAGGTTCCCTTCAATTTCAGTTCTGGTGTCTGCGTGGCTTTTGCAGGACACGATGCCGGCTGCACAGCAGGGGAACAGCTGGCGGTGCTGAACCCCACTGACATATTGGCTGGTGTTTTTCTCTGTGCAGCTAGCAGTACCGGGCCCCAACTGGCGGTGTTGGAGCCCGGGGTCAGCAGGAGGAGGAGAGGGAGCAGAGTGTAGGCCGAAGCCTGCACTGGCGGCAGCTTTTGGGTCTGTTGTGCCTGCGTGGCAGTTGCAGGACACGTTGCCGGCTGCACAGCAGGGGAACAGCTGGCGGTGCTGAACCCCACTGACACATTGGCGAGGTGTTTTTCTCTGTGCAGCTAGCAGTACCGGGCCCCAACTGGCGGTGTTGGAGCCCGGGCTCTGCAGGGGGAGCAGAGTGTAGGCCGAAGCCTAATTGAACCAATTTCAAAGGTAACCTTTAACCCCCCCTCAGGGGTTACAAAGTAGAAGAGCCACAGCTTATGCAGCAGTAGTGCTGCACAAGTCAAAGGTTGCTCTTTTAATTTCGCTCCTTGCACACGCTGAATGAAACACGTCTAACATTTAGCCCTTTATACAGTCAAACTGTGTTGGAGGCGCGAGTTCCCTTTGTAATGAGACGCAGCACAGATGTCAAGAATCCCACCTTGGTGCTGGGTGCAGCCTCCTGAGCGTTGTTATTTGCTGTACAGGAGTCTGCGCTGTCGTGTTGTCCCCTGGCCTAGCGCTGTTAGCGCTGCCCATCTTCTGACATCATTTAATGTCGGCCGGTGCGGTTCGCGATGACCATGAATCCCAGCCCCGCAGTGTCTTAACATTGTTAAAACACTGCGGGGCTGGGATTCAGGGCCTGGCGCAGCACATATGTTCGCCTCTCACACTCGGGTCCTTACACCCGCTTCAGACTGTGCGGCGTCATCTGATCCCTTATCGCATGCCACGGCCATGAAGCCGCACAGTCCGAAGAAGGCGGAAGGAGAGGAGGGACAGGCGAACTGATGCACTGATCATGCCCATCAATCACACCCTCGCAGTCCCAATAAATAAGACACCGAGGGGCGTTGTGTGGGTCAGGGCGGCCGCAGAGGCGCAGCCAGCCAAACAATGATGCCAGAAGACGGGCAGCGCTACCAAGGGGGTTGCAGCGTGTCATTACAAAGGAAAGTCACACCACCGGGACGGTTAAATGGTCACACAGAGGACACATTTCAGACGTGTTTTCAGTTCCACATGTGCGAGGAGAATATGTTTATGAGCCACCTTGCACACATGCAGCATTACCGCTGTACAAGGTGGCTGGATAACGTAAAAACGCCTGGGGGAGGGGGACAGGTTCCCTTCAATTTCAGTTCTGGTGTCTGCGTGGCTTTTGCAGGACACGATGCCGGCTGCACAGCAGGGGAACAGCTGGCGGTGCTGAACCCCACTGACACATTGGCTGGTGTTTTTCTCTGTGCAGCTAGCAGTACCGGGCCCCAACTGGCGGTGTTGGAGCCCGGGGTCAGCAGGAGGAGGAGAGGGAGCAGAGTGTAGGCCGAAGCCTGCACTGGCGGCAGCTTTTGGGTCTGTTGTGCCTGCGTGGCAGTTGCAGGACACGTTGCCGGCTGCACAGCAGGGGAACAGCTGGCGGTGCTGAACCCCACTGACACATTGGCTGGTGTTTTTCTCTGTGCAGCTAGCAGTACCGGGCCCCAACTGGTGGTGTTGGAGCCCAGGGTCAGCAGGGGGAGCAGGGGGAGCGGAGTGTAGGCCGAAGCCTGCACTGGAGCAAGTTGAAAGGAAACCTTTAACCCCCCCCCCCAGGCGTTTGTAGCTGGAAGAGCCATCGTGTACAGCACTAATGCTGGAAAAGGTCAACTTAGCTCTTTTAATTATGGTCCTTGCAGATGCTGAACCTAACACTTATGAAATGTGTCCCCTCACAGCGTTCAACCGTCCGGTAGGTGGAACTTTCCTTTGTCATGTGACGCAGCACAGCCGTCATTTTTACCCCCTTGGCGCCGTGCGCCACCTCCTCAGCGTTGTTTGAATCTGTCCCGGAGCCTGCGCTGTTAGGTTACCCCTTGGCCATGCACACATTTTGTGCTGCCCGTCTTCTGACATCATTTGCTGTCAGGCTGACTGCGCCTGTGCGGGTGCGCTGTCCGAGATTCAGCCTCGCGGTGTCGTCTAATGTAATCCCACCGCGGGCCTGGGATCCGTGTCCATGCGCAGTGCATATCCTCGCCTCTCACTCCCCTCCCTACGGCTTCTTAAGACTGTGCGGTGTCACGGCCGTGGCATGCTATTAGGGATCAGCTAAACCATAGGGTTTACATGTAAATGGAAACGCTATGGAAACTGCTGCGGACCCACAGCATCAAAATCGCCCCGGTTCCGCGGTAAAAACCGCAAAGTGTGAACATGGCCTAAAGCTCCATATCCATCACACAATCACTTTTTTTCTTCCAAAAACAGCTTTTAGGCCATGTTCACACTTTTTGGTTTTTACCGCGGCAATTTTGATGCTGCGGGTCCGCAGCAGTTTCCATAGCGTTTCCATTTACATGTAAACCCTATGGAAACCGCAAACCGCTGTGCACATGCTGCGGGAAAAACCGTGCAGAAACGCAGCGGTTTAAAACCCGCAGCATGTCACTTCTTTGTGCAGAATCGCTGCAATTCTGCACCCATAGGAATGCATTGAACCGCTTACTTCCCGCATGGGGCTGTGCCCACGTTGCGGGAAGTAAGCGGCTAATGTGCGGGTGGTACCCGGGGTGGAGGAGAGGAGACTCTCCTCCAGGCCCTCGGAACCATATTTGGGGTAAAAAAAAGAATAAAAATAAAAAATCATGTTATACTCACCTCTCAGCGCTGCACGCGGCCGGCCGGTCAGAGTTGCTGTGCAAACAGGACCTGCGGTGACGTCGCGGTCACATGACCGTGATGACGCCCGGGTCACATGACCGTGACGTCACGAAGGTCCTTCTCGGCACAGCATCTTTGGAACCGGAGCGCCGCGTGCAGCGCCGAGGAGATCCGGACATCGGAGGGTGAGTATAACCAATTTTTATTATTTTTAACATTACTATTGATGCTGCATATTGCTGCATATGCAGCATCAATAGTATAGGAGTAATCCCGCAGCGGAAACCGCGGAACAAACCGCGATAAATCTGCAGGGATAACCGCAGCGGTTTTGCCCTGCAGATTTATCAATTCCGCTGCGGGAGAACCCGCAGAGGGACGCCGCAAAGTGTGAACGTGGCCTTAGAAGTGCCCTGCAAGACCTCTCACATGTTATCTTTTACAGCAGGAAAGTACAAATTCCAACCCTCCCAAAATGCCCTGGAGGCTCCTAAAAAACTAGGTGAATTTTGGAGCTGCAGCAAAATTTTGCAAATCTCCTGTGCACATGCTGAAAACTCCCAAAATCAGCATTTTGTGGCATGTTCCATGTGTGCGACACCAAGATGCTCCATCTTATGGTGAAGTTCTGATGTCCAAATACACATGTCAGGTGACCCTGAAGAAAAGAAGGATGTTAAAAGTGTTTTAGGAGATTCATCTGAATGGGCAACTCTAAAAGATTACAAGTATGCAGTAAAATTTGAAAAAAAGAGGCCACCAAACAAAAGGCAAGAATATCACAGCAGTCAGAACGTTGTTGACCCAGCTGCAAAATTGCTGCTTCTACTCTGTCACCTAACCCTCTCTGCCCATTGGGCTTACTATTCTGTACAAAAACACTATTACATTGGGTTTACACCTTCCCTTACTTCAACTGAGAACTACATAGAATTTTCAAAATATTATTCTGTTTTCATTTTCTTTAAACTTCTTACACCTGGATTTCAATAATTGTGAAGTTCCACAAGACTGTTGTCATATCGGCATTTCTTCTGTTTCTTGCTATCTATAATGTTGTCTGTAGACTTCATCTCCTTGTCTTATTCCACTTTGAGATCATGATTATTATATGTCTTGACAGTAGAAAAAAATAGACCATGGCTCATTTGACCTTTACAAGCTTGAAACAGACTGTTCATTGCTCCTCTGGGACTCCAATGCACAAATTTCCAAAGCCATTTTTTACACCTTGTGGGCGTCTACAGTTCATCATAGACTGTTGCTCGACTGAGCTAGGAAATTGAAGAAATATAACGCAGCTAGACAAGTCCCATCGAAAAATAAGCATGCATTGTGTAAGATTTTGGATTATCTGTCTCAGATATGAATATTAGTTAGGGTCATAAAAATCTTCCTTTTTCATTGGGCTTCATCCCCATCAGGTTGGATGGAAAAATGGTGGCCTACTCTGCTGACCATCCACTTCATCAAAGTTTATATACTTTACTTTCCTCTCGGCAAGTGTAGACCAACTGTCCTTTTGCTACATAAAACCACCTTCTTCAGATAAACACCTACTTGTTGTTCTGCAGGTTCAAAAGTTGCAGGTTTTACCAAGAAATAGATTGAGGAAAAACAACTTGCTCCAGTGATCAGGGCCGGCGTTAGGGGCAGGCAGACTAGGCAGCTGCCTGGGGCCCCCACTGCCCTAGGGGCCCCCAGCCAGGGGCAGACATACTGTTGATGGCACTGCTCCGGGGCCCAGAGGTGGAGGGGGGCCCCTGCAGGCAGGCCCGGTATCATGCAGGGTCGGGCCCCTCTCACTCCCTGCTGTAATCATGTTACATCGGGTGTCGGGGAGAGAGCGGGGCGCGAAGTGCAGGAGATCAAAAAGGGGGCGTGTCATGCAGGGAGAGACGCTGGCCAATGAACGCTTTCCTTACCTCACAGTGACCAGACTGAGGAGAGCGCTCACTGGCTGCCGTCTGTCCCCCTGCATGGAGCGTCCCAATGGTGAGTGCTCGCCTAGTCAGGGGCCCCGGCTGCACAGCACATAGGGACAGCAGTGGAGGAAGAGCAGGACTTACAGGGGGTCTTCTGCTCCCTCCACTGTTCTGTTCAGAGCAGGCTGCAGCGTTTCCTCACAGAGAAGAGATGGGGGAGGAGCTCACTGCACGGCAGCAGCAGGGGGCCGATATCAGTACTGTCTGCTCTGTGCCCCATCCCCCACAGTGGGGTCTGCAGCCTTCTCCAGCTGAACTGACCTGCAGGGCTCATCTGATCACCTATACAAGATTAGTATGTGTGTATGTATATGCTTGTATATGTATGTGTGCATCTGTGTGTATCTATGTGTATGTTTCTATCTGTGTGTATCTGTGTATGTACAGTATATGTGTGTATGTATGGTATAGTTGTATGGCTGTGTGTGTATGCATGTACAGTATGTGTGTATCTGTGTATGTGAAATAAATTTGTATGGATATATGGTATATATGTATGTTTATGTGCATGTACATACAGTATATGTGTATGTATATGTGTGTACGGTATGTGTATATACTGTATGTGTGTATGTACAGTACGTGTATGTGTATATGTTCGGTATATGTGTGTGTATGCATGTAGGGTATATGTATGTATGTACGGTATGTGCATTTGGGTGTATTTTATATGTATGTACGGTATGTGTGTACTATATGTATATAACTGTATCTGTGTATGTACGGTATATGTGTGTGTATCTGTGTGTATGTACGGTATATGTGTGTACGGCATTTGTGTGAATGTACGGTATATGCATGTGTGTATGTACGGTATGTGTATGTATGATGGTATATGTATGTGTATCTGTGTGTATGTATGGTATATGTATGTGTATTTGTGTGTATGTATGGTATATGTATGTACGGTATGTGTATACTATCTGTGTATATAACTGTATGTGTGTATGCATGTAAGGTGTATGTCTGTGTATGTACGGTATGTGTATCTGTGTGTATGTACGGTGTATGTATGTACAGTATATGCTGGAACAAAAATCATTGTTCTCATCAGCACATCGCCCAGTTAAAACTGCAGATATTCTGCTAAGATGATACTGTATGGGGACAGATTGATTTACTAGTGATCATTCTGTCCCCAGCCAGTGTAAAGAGGCTGGAAACAAGTGGCGAATGACTTCAATATTGTTGATCACGCTCGTTTAGTGGCCTGAAATCAGCGCATGTAGCTACAACCAAAATGTTTCTGTTGGTGCAATATGTTAGCATTTGGGGCCCCATTTTAAACTTTTGCCTAGGGCCCCACTTTGCCTAAAACCGGCCCTGCCAGTGATGTAACAGTCAAGAAAGGGGGTACTGTAGAAAAAGTCCTGATCATATAGGGGTAACTAAAGTAGTTAATATGTTGCTCAGTTTTTATGAGCTGGTAATTCAACAACTCATTTTTGCACCTATAATTAGAGATTGAATTTACAGAGTAAGTCACTCACGACTTTAAATTTGGACTGTACATACTTTGGTTCATGAGAAGCGGGAGTGCAATGAACCTCAGCGACAGTAACAAAAAGCATCCTCGCGCCAAGTGGTCTCATGGACTTGTCGCCCCGCCGGTCCCCTCCACTAGGAGATAGAATTGCTGCACGCCTTTCTGTGCGTCCGCAGTTTATGTGTGGTGCTTGCAGTTCACTCCTGCCGAATTCTTTTTTCATTTGTTAACAATGTACAGATACAGCTTGGAGGAGCGTGTTTTCATCGTGACCAGGCCAAATTTTTAAAATGTGACCAGTGTCACTTTATGTGGTAATAACTTTGGAACCCAGTGATTTTGAGACTGTTTTTTGTGGCACATTATAATGTAAGATAATGGTAAATTTAGGTCGATATGTTTTGTGTTTATTTATAAAAAAATATCAAAAATTTGACAAAAATTTTTAAAAAATGTGCAATTTTCAAACTTTGAATGATTATCCCTTTAATCCAGATAGTCACACCAAACAAAAATATTAATAAATAATATTTTCCTCATGTTTACTTTACATCAGCACCATTTGTAAAATGTTATTTTATTTTGTTAGCATTTCAGTAAGTTTAAAAATATAGCAGTAATTTTTCATTTTGTCAAGGAGATTTACAAAATACAACATTTTTTTTTTTAGGGACCTATCCAGGTTTGAAGTGACTTTGGGAGTCCTATAAATTGGAAAAGCCCCACATGTGATTCTATTTTAAAAATTGCACCCCTCGACATATTGAAAACAACTGTTGGTTAGTTTATTAACCCTTCAGGTGATTTTCAGGAATTAATGTACTGTAAATTGGCATAGCAACAAATGAAAATTGTATTTTGACCACCTAAATGTCCGTAACTTATGAACAATTCGCTATAGCCGGCAGACATTAAGGCCACTATTTTATTATTATTATTATTATTATTACTCATTTTTATAGCGCCATTTATTCCATGGCGCTGTACATGTGAAATACGGGGCAAATATAGACAAATACATTAGACATGAGCAAAAAAAAACAAGGCACACGAGTACATAAGGAGGGAGGACCCTGCCCGCGAGGGCTCACAATCTGCAGGGGATGGGTGATGATACACTAGGAGAGGGCAGAGCTGGTTGTGCGGCGGTTCAGTAGGTTCAGGATCACTGCAGGCTGTAGGCTTGTCGGAAGAGGTGAGTCTTCAGGTTCTTTTTGAAAGTTTCTATGGTAGGCGAGAGTCTGATGTGCTGGGGTAGAGAGTTCCAGAGTATGGGGGAAGCACGGGAGAAGTCTTGGATGCGGTTGTGGGAAGAAGAGATGAGAGGGGAGTAGAGAAGGAGGTCTTGAGAGGATCGGAGGTTGCGTGTTGGTAGGTACCGGGAGATCATGTCACAGATGTATGGAGGAGATAGGTTGTGGATGGCTTTGTAGGTCATTGTGAGGGTTTTGAACTGGAGTCTCTGGGCAATAGGAAGCCAGTGAAGGGCTTGGCATAGGGGAGAGGCTGGGGAATAGCGGGGAGACAGGTAGATTAGTCGAGCAGCAGAGTGTAGGATGGATTGGAGTGGTGCCAGAGTGCTAGAGGGGAGTCCAGAGAGTAGGAGGTTGCAGTAGTCGAGGCGGGAGATAATAAGGGCATGCACTAGTGTTTTTGTGGTGTCACGGTCAAGGAATGCGCGGATCCGGGAAATGTTTTTGAGTTTGAGGCGGCAGGAGGAGGCAAGGGCTTGGATATGTGGCTTGAAAGAGAGGGCAGAGTCGAGGATCACCCCGAGGCACCGGGCGTGTGGGACTGGGGAAAGTGAGCAGCCATTGACATTGATGGATAGGTCTGGTGGAGGGGTAGAGTGAGATGGGGGAAAGATGATGAATTCTGTTTTGTCCATGTTCAGTTGTAGAAAGCGAGCAGAAAAGAAGGCTGAAATAGCAGACAGACAGTGCGGGATTTTGGTAAGTAAGGAGGTGAGGTCAGGTCCGGATAGGTAGATCTGCGTGTCATCAGCATAGAGATGGTACTGCATACCGTGGGATTCTATGAGCTGTCCCAGACCGAAGGTGTAGATGGAGAAGAGTAGGGGTCCTAGAACAGAGCCTTGAGGAACACCGACTGACAAGGGGCGAGGTGAGGAGGTGGTGTGGCGGAGGGAGACACTGAATGTCCAATCTGTCAGATATGATGAGATCCAGGAAAGGGCCAAGTCTGTGATGCCAAGAGATGAGAGGATTTGTAGCAGAAGGGAGTGGTCCACAGTGTCAAAGGCAGAAGACAGGTCCAGGAGAAGGAGGACAGAGTAGTGTCGCTTGTTCCTGGCAGTTAGTAGGTCATTGGTGACTTTAGTTAGGGCAGTTTCAGTTGAGTGATGGGAACGGAAGCCAGATTGTAATCGATCAAAGAGGGAGCAGGAGGAGAGGTGAGAGGACAGTTCAAGATGGATGTGTTGCTCCAGCAATTTGGAGGCATAAGGAAGAAGAGATATCGGGCGATAGCTAGACACAGAGGATGGGTCGAGGGAGGGCTTTTTGAGGATGGGTGTGATCTTGGCATGTTTGAAGGATGAGGGGAAGACACCTGTTGTGAGTGAGAGGTTGAAGAGGTGCGATAGGGTTGGGATGAAGACCGTGGAAAGGTTAGGGATGAGGTGAGATGGGAGCGGGTCGAGCATGCAGGTGGTGAGGTGTGATCTCGACAGGAGGGTGGAGAGCTGATCTTCTGTCATGGTGGAGAAGCTGGTTTTGGAGGAGCAGGGGTGAGCAGCTAAGAGGGGCAGTGGGCGCTGTGGGCCAAAGCTTTCTCTGATCGTATCGATCTTCTGTTTAAAGAAAGAGGCAAAGTCTTCAGCAGAAATGAGAGGGGAGGGAGGGGGTGCAGGGGGACGGAGTAGAGAATTGAAAGTGTTGAAAAGCTGTTTAGGGTTGTGAGACAGGGAGGATATGAGAGATGAGAAGTAAGTTTGTTTTGCGGCAGTGAGCGCGGACTTGAAGCTGGCGAGGGACTGCTTGTATGCGGTGAAGTGGTCAGCAGAGCGGGATCGCTTCCATCTTCGCTCAGCGATCCTGGAAGCCCGTCTCAGTTCTTTAGTCAGGCTGGTCAGCCAGGGCTGCCTGTTGACTGTACGAGTTTTGCTATGCATGAGCGGGGCGGCCGAATTGAGTGTTGCTGTTATTGTGGCGTTATAAAAAGCAGCAGCATTTGTGTCATGAAGGGAGGCTATGTCGGTAAGAGGGAGAAGGGACTCAGAGAGTGATTGTAAGTTGAGATGTTTGAGATTTCTGCGAGGGAGTTCGTGGAGTGGGGGTTGCACACTAGGAGAGGAGAGGGAAGAGAATGTCAGTAGGTTGTGGTCAGACAGGGGGAGGGGTGAGTTAGTGAGATTAGTAAGGGAGCAGAGGCGGGTGAAGACGAGGTCCAGCGTGTGGCCATCTTTGTGAGTGGCCTCAGAGGACCATTGAGTGAGGCCAAAGGAGGCAGTCAGTGATAAAAGTTTAGAGGCAGCTGAGGTGGAAGTGTCAATCGGGATATTGAAATCACCCATGATGATAGTGGGGATGTCAACAGAGAGGAAATGAAGTAGCCATGTGGTGAAGTGGTCGAGAAAGGTGGAGATGGCTAGTTCTGGAGGGCGGTAGATGACAGCCAGCTGGAGGTTGGAGGGGGAATAGATGCGGATGGAGTGCACCTCAAATGAGGGAAGAGTAGCGGAGGGTGGTAGCGGGATTGGAGTGAAGGAGCAGGTGTCAGACAGGAGCAAGCCAACCCCTCCACCACGTTTGTTGGTGGAGCGAGAGGTGTGAGAGAGGTGGAGACCGCCGTAGGAAAGCGCAGCTGGAGAGGCTGAGTCAGAGGGGGTGAGCCAGGTTTCCGTGATGCCAAGGAAGGAGAGTAGGGTTGAGCGACTTTCATTTTTTTAAGATCGAGTAGGGTTTTGGGAAACCCGATTTTGTCCAGAGTCGAGTCGAGTGCAGTCGGCCGATTATCGCTAAAAGTCGGGGATCGACCGAAACACGAAACCCAATGCAAGTCAATGGGGAAGCATAGTCGGCAGTGAGTGGAGGCCAGGAAAACACCTACAGTGCCCATTTTAATGCCAAAAACATCCATTCTTGTTTCTGAAGCTTGCCAATCTTAATTAACTGTATAATAATAGTTGGGCATAGGGAATTGGGGGAAAGTTGTGGGGGGAGTAGGGCTGGCTCAAGTTTTTCGTGGGCCCAGGAAATGCGGACTACGTCACGGCGGTGTTGCAGGGAAAGGTAAGTATTTAAACGTTGCAAGTGCTGTGATCCTGAGCAAGCAGGGGGGGGCCCACTCGTTCGCATTGGCACTGGCACTGGCACAGGGCCCCTCAAAGTACGGCGGTGTGTTTGCATGGCGGGGGCGCCTCCCACCAGCAGCGACACTTTTGTGTACTCTGAGGGGCCCTGTGCCAGTGACGTCGCCAACGAGTATGCCCCCCCACCTGATGAAGGAACCTGCACTTTCATCTGCACCTTCCTCTTTGTCCCTGTGTAAGGTGGTATAACATGCGGGAAGGGGAACCTTACTTTCAGCAGGGTCAGATTCTGGCTGTGTAGAGTACAAGGGGAATGTAGTGGTCTAGGTCAATGTACCAGCAGACTCATTTAGCAGTGGCTGGGCAATGGGCAGGATGAGGAGGAAACAGATATAGGGCCAAAGAATAAAGTAGGCTAAATGCAGTTCAAAATTGGTAACAGGACTAAACAGGCGGCATTGCTTTGTTCAGTGGAGTAGCAAACCCAAGAGCAGCAGACACTGTTTCAAGGGCCTAACCACACTAGTAGGCCAAATGCAGTTTAATATCTGATAGTATAGGGCGAAAGCCAGAATGTGGAAGCTCAGCTTTGTTCAGTTGAGGACAACACCAGGGAGGGGCAGACACCTTTAGTAGGCCGGAAAAGCCTATTGCATTTTTTAAAATGGTAATTTGGAGCAGAAGGTTGAAGCTCAGCTTTATTTAGTTGAGGGCAACACCAGGGAGGGGCACACAGACAGACACCTTTAGTAGGCCGGAAAAGCCTATTGCATTTTTTAAAATGGTAATTTGGAGCAGAAGGTTGAAGCTCAGCTTTATTCAGTTGAGGACAACACCAGGCAGGGGCACACAGACAGACACCTTTAGTAGGCCGGAAAAGCCTATTGCATTTTTTAAAATGGTAATTTGGAGCAGAAGGTTGAAGCTCAGCTTTATTTAGTTGAGGGCAACACCAGGGAGGGGCAGAAGCCGTTAGTAGGCCCTAACCACCATTTTGTTTTTTAAAAACCACTTAATGAGAGCCGGAAGGTTGAAGCTCAGCTTTATTCAGTTGAGGACAACACCAGACAGGGGCACACAGACAGACACCTTTAGTAGGCCGGAAAAGCCTATTGCATTTTTTAAAATGGTAATTTGGAGCATAAGGTTGAAGCTCAGCTTTATTTAGTTGAGGGCAACACCAGGGAGGGGCAGAAGCCGTTAGTAGGCCCTAACCACCATTTTTTTTTTTAAAAACCACTTAATGAGAGCCGGAAGGTTGAAGCTCAGCTTTATTCAGTTGAGGACAACACCAGGCAGGGGCACACAGACAGACACCTTTAGTAGGCCGGAAAAGCCTATTGCATTTTTTAAAATGGTAATTTGGAGCAGAAGGTTGAAGCTCAGCTTTATTTAGTTGAGGGCAACACCAGGGAGGGGCAGAAGCCGTTAGTAGGCCCTAACCAAAGTTGAAGGCCAAATGCAGTTTAATTTCTGATACTATAGGCCGAAAGCCAGAAGGTGGAAGCTCCGATTTAGACAGTGGAGGACAATTTGAATTAGGGACTGCAGACAGACTTAGTAGGCTGTCCCCTGTGGACCATGCATCCAACACATTAACCCATTGCGCCGTAATGGACACGTAATCTTCCGTGGCCATGCCTACAGGTCCATGCGTCTGTTGTCAGGTGCACCTTTGTACTCACAGATTGCCAGAGTGCATGGACAATGCGGTCTTCTACATGCTGGTGGAGGGTTGGGATGGCTTTTCTCGCAAAAGAAGTGTCGACTGGTTAGCTTGTAGCGTGGTACAGCGTAGTCCATCATGGCCTTATTAATAGTAAATAAAATATATAACTAGGCTCTATGAACTTTTAAATAGGTTCCAGGGGTACACGGGCAGCATTGGTGTGGTCAGTGGAGGAGTATTGAAAGTAGGGGCTGCAGACAGGCTATCAAAGGCCTAAAATAACAAACAGTAGGCAGTCATGGCAGTTTTACATCGGTTACATGGATACACAGGCAGGCACTCCAGGCAGCATTGTGGTCAGTGGAGGAGTATTGCAAGTAGGGGCCGCAGACAGGCTATCAAAGGCCTAAAATAACAAACAGTAGGCAGTCATGGCAGTTTTACATCGGTTACATGGATACACAGGCAGGCAGCATTGTGGTCAGTGGAGGAGTATTGCAAGTAGGGGCCGCAGACAGGCTATCAAAGGCCTAAAATAACAAACAGTAGGCAGTCATGGCAGTTTTACATCGGTTACATGGATACACAGGCAGGCACTCCAGGCAGCATTGTGGTCAGTGGAGGAGTATTGCAAGTAGGGGCTGCAGACAGGCTATCAAAGGCCTAAAATAACAAACAGTAGGCAGTCATGGCAGTTTTACATCGGTTACATGGATACACAGGCAGGCACTCCAGGCAGCATTGTGGTCAGTGGAGGAGTATTGCAAGTAGGGGCCGCAGACAGGCTATCAAAGGCCTAAAATAACAAACAATAGGCTCATTGCAGTTTTACAGCGGTTACATGGATACACAGGCAGCTAGGTGGTGAGTGGAGGAGTATTTAAAGTAAGGACCGCAGACAGGCTATCAAAGGCCTAACATAACAAACAATAGGCTCATGGCAGTTTTACAGCGGTTACATGGATAGACGGGCAGGCAGCTTGGTGGTGAGTGGAGGAGTATTTAAAGTAGGGACCGCAGACAGGCTATCAAAGGCCTAACATAACAAACAATAGGCTCATGGCAGTTTTACAGCGGTTACATGGATACACGGGCAGGCAGCTTGGTGGTGAGTGGAGGAGTATTTAAAGTAGGGACCGCAGACAGGCTTCAAAGGCCTAACATAAGAAAATGGGCTGGCTGTAGGCACTTTATAATTGGTTCCAGGGGTACACGGGCAGCAGTGGTCTGGCCAGTGGAGGACTAGTGGAAGGAGGGACCGCAGACAGGCTTCAAAGGCCTAACATAAAAAAATGGGCTGGCTGTAGGCACTTTATAATTGGTTCCAGGGGTACACGGGCAGCAGTGGTCTGGTCAGTGGAGGACTAGTGGAAGGAGGGACCGCAGACAGGCTTCAAAGGCCTAACATAAAAAAATGGGCTGGCTGTAGGCACTTTATAATTGGTTCCAGGGGTACACGGGCAGCAGTGGTCTGGCCAGTGGAGGACTAGTGGAAGGAGGGACCGCAGACAGGCTTCAAAGGCCTAACATAAAAAAATGGGCTGGCTGTAGGCACTTTATAATTGGTTCCAGGGGTACACGGGCAGCAGTGGTCTGGCCAGTGGAGGACTAGTGGAAGGAGGGACCGCAGACAGGCTTCAAAGGCCTAACATAAAAAAATGGGCTGGCTGTAGGCACTTTATAATTGGTTCCAGGGGTACACGGGCAGCAGTGGTCTGGCCAGTGGAGGACTAGTGGAAGGAGGGACCGCAGACAGGCTTCAAAGGCCTAACATAAAAAAATGGGCTGGCTGTAGGCACTTTATAATTGGTTCCAGGGGTACACGGGCAGCAGTGGTCTGGTCAGTGGAGGACTAGTGGAAGGAGGGACCGCAGACAGGCTTCAAAGGCCTAACATAAAAAAATGGGCTGGCTGTAGGCACTTTATAATTGGTTCCAGGGGTACACGGGCAGCAGTGGTCTGGCCAGTGGAGGACTAGTGGAAGGAGGGACCGCAGACAGGCTTCAAAGGCCTAACATAAAAAAATGGGCTGGCTGTAGGCACTTTATAATTGGTTCCAGGGGTACACGGGCAGCAGTGGTCTGGTCAGTGGAGGACTAGTGGAAGGAGGGACCGCAGACAGGCTTCAAAGGCCTAAAATAACAAACAATAGGCTCATGGCAGTTTTACAGCGGTTACATGGATACACGGGCAGGCAGCTTGGTGGTGAGTGGAGGAGTATTTAAAGTAGCGACCGCAGACAGGCTATCAAAGGCCTAAAATAACAAACAATAGGCTCATGGCAGTTTTACAGCGGTTACATGGATACACGGGCAGCTTGGTGGTGAGTGGAGGAGTAGTGCAAGGAGTGTCTGTCCCAGTACTCCCAAAATATAAATAGATGTTAATGTCTCGCAAAACAACCAAAACAAAAAAAAAGGTGGCATACTTATGCGGCGCCCCCACACCACCGCAGGGCCGAGGGGATACCCGGAGCCGGGCCTCTAGTTCTCAGTCTCGGGGTTGTCACGGTGGCTAGACCCGGTCCGTGGCCCTGTCCGTCAGTGGGGGACGTCCGGTGTAATAGGTGGTAATAATGGTAGCGATGTAGCGGTGCGGTTGTGGGGTGTAAGTCGCGGTAAATAACGAGGACACCAGGTTGCAGTCTCTTTACCTCTTTACTGGAGATCTCTGAGTCCTCAGTCCAGAACACGGTTCACCAGGCTACGCAAGTCCGGCCGGTCCAATGGCACCTCCAGAGTTCTCCTCTCAGGTGGAAATCTGTGCCTTCCTTCTAGCGCTATGTGTTGTAGTCCTTCCCTGCTGTGCTCACGGAAAGTAACCCCACAACGGTTGTGTCTGTTTCTTAAGTTCCCTCACAACTCGATTTGATGTTCCTCTGTAATCCACCCCTTCCCTGTATTCAGGTTGGAATGGCACCCGTTTGTCAGGTAGGCCTGGAGTTCTTCCGGGACCCTAGAGTCGCCCCTCTCCCGCAATTGCCCCCCAAGACTTCATAGGTGATATGTGGTAGACAGCCCGCCTGAGACCGACTGTCCTGCCGCTGTTTGGAGTATGGCTTGAAGCTGTATTCTAATCCACTCCCTCGGCGTTCCGGCCACCGGTATTGCGCCTCAGCAGGGTGCTGCCTCTTTCAACAAAACCCCTGCTGGTATTCTCCTTCTGCTTGATCTCGTTTCTCACTCAGCACAATCTATCTCGCTTCTAGTCCTTTCTTGAGTCCCGCCGCTTCCAGGAGCCTGCGCGGACCCGTTACGTTCTTTCAATGCCAAGCCTCTGCCAGGATCCCACCCCTGGCAGAGACCCTACAGTCTCTCCCTTCACAACACCCCCTGCCACAGGGTGTTGCTCCGTTCAATCCCGTCAGCGTTCTCTCTCTAACTTCCTGCCTGACCCCCAGTTTACCCACTATGGTGGGGAGTGGCCTAATGAATAGTACCCTTAGCTCCCCCCGGAGGCCCAGCTGTGAAACATATTGGTGTCTGTGATACCTGATTGGAGGAACTCCTTCGGTGCCATCGAACGTACCATGGCTCCCCTTAGCGGCGAAGCCACAGCACTGCAACGACCAGGACTCTGGGGCGCTGCACTCCCCCCTGGTTAAACACAGTACTCCGGGACTGGGAAGAAAAACAACAATACAGATTAGCAAAAAGACATACAATTTTGTTGAGTGCAAAACAATAAGTATACTTGAACAGGCTTCCCTTTATGGGAGGTGAGGACACTTTTAACGTTACAAACATAGTCAACATTATAAATTACAGGCTATACATAACTCCTGTTACCCAACCGGGTATTCTACTTAGTGCAAATTCTGGAACAATAAATTAACATTGCCTTTAAGAAACATACACTCTTAGTTTACCAAAGGCCTTCCTATAATCACATTACAGGGTAAGGTAACTTCACATTCTCCTACTTTGAACCTGCAGGACCGCCTGTCCCTATGGCACCAGACCTACTGCCTCTCCTTTCTTTTACAGGACCGCCCCGTTCAGCCAGGGCCTACTGCCTTTCGCTACTATACATAGTATAGACATAACATTCCTTTCGTTTCAAGAACTCTGAGCCCGCTCTACTCGGCTCCTTTAAGGACTCACTCTCTAACCCCTACGGGTTCGCCTTCTGTCCTTAGTAACAAAGTAACTTTCTATGGGGACGCAGGGTTGACCTTCTATCCTCACCTTCATCATTACTTCTTTACTTTCAGCTATGCAGATCTCTACATCTACCCCTACGGGCTCTCTGCATCTTTTCTTTCTGCAAAACATTATTCAGGTTTCACATTTCAAACAAATTGAACACATTTAACTTTTCATGGAAAACAGTTACATTCTTTTCAAGCATCATTATAGCTTTACTGTTCTGCAACAGTATCTCTCTCAAGTTCAATTCTTCACATCCCCTTTAAGAGGGGACCAAGTCTTTCTGAGGTAGCTCGTCTTCTCAGCCTACCAGTCTATGCAAAGGTTCCAATACTGATATCTTCGCAAAATGTCTTTAACCAAGACCAGTAGGAAAGGTATCTTCGCAAAGTGTCTTTGGCTAAAACCAGTAGGGAGCACCTTTAAGAAGGTGCAAACTATTTACAAAGGAAGTTCGAATCATGCACAGTCCATGATTTCTGCAGTTTGTGTAACTTGGTGCAAAAACTTCAAGAAAAAGAAAAACAAACAAACAAAGGGGATCCCGGGTCAACAAAGGGATCCATTAACCCTGGACGGGTTTTAGCAAACAGGAACAGTTAAAGGAAAACTATTTACATTTTTCAGGTTTCCGAGGTTTACTCTTTTTCAGGCGGCTCGGGCTCCTGCCCCCCAGCCACCGTGGTGCCAGCGTCCGCGGTTCGAACATGAAGATGAACTCGACTGGCCAACTCGGTGGCCGCAACCAGGCGCACCGTTGCAATGGTGACAAGATCGGGTGCTCCTGGGACCAGGTCCGAGGCGGTAAGGGTCGCGGCTCCAGACATACACCGCCGAACATTCCGTGCATACCACCCGAGCGGGTTCTGGTGGCGGCTGTAGGTCACCGAATCCCCCTTTTGCAATGGTTCTCCACTTCGGCCACAGCAGGGAGCCCTCACGTTACAGTGCGCAACAAAAACGTCAGTATCCAATCCTGGCTCGTGTATGAGGCCCCAACCTCTTCTTGCATGGTAGGCCAACACAGTGCCCCGCCTTGTCACGTCTCTGTCATCCCATGCCGGAGGGAATTGTTGTATTCTCGATGGACCCATCGGCTCAGCCTCTTTCCGGCCTTTCCACTGTAGAATCAAGCACTGTCTATATTGTTCCCACGTAAGCACCGCAAGAGTGGTCCCGTTCTCCTGGGATCCATCTGTCCCAACCCAGGGGCTGTCCCACCGAAGAACTACTCCATCTAGACTCACATCCACGGGCTCTCCCACTCTAGTCGACAGCGGTGGCACCATCCTCCCCAGGTCACCAGGGGATAACACCATTAACCCTGCCGAGAAGGGTCGCCCTTTACTGAGATGGAGGTGGGTCGTGGAAGCGGACTCGTGAGGGGGAGCAGGGGCGTCTTCTGTACCTACGCCTGATGTGGTTCCACCGATGTCGATCCGGTCCGCTGACAAGAACGCTGGAGTCGGCTGCTGCTCGGACCGCGGCTCTTCCGATGCGGCCCCCGAACGCTGCTCCGCTCGCTGTGGTTCCTCCTCCTCTAACTCCGAGGTCGGGATTGGTGGACGTAGCTCCGCTGTCAGGTCCGCAGGCTTCCGGTCCATCTCCGGTGAAGAAAGGCAGGCCTGAACCGCTTCTTCCTCGCTCAGGCACTCGCCGTTCATCATCGCAACCTGATAGTCGCTGGCAGTGCATGCACCTAACTCCGCCATTTCTCTGAGGTCGGGCTTCTCCATCACCAGCCTCTCGCCGTTGCATATCAAGGGGTGTTTCTCTTCTGCTTTGGGGCAGGTCATTCCTCTGCAGCCAGAAGTGCAGGGGGCGGTAGCCATTTCTCGCGCCACACTGGGAGTCTCCGCCCATAACACGCCCTCCTTCCCCTTGGGTGTAGCAATGGCGGCGCCTTTTGGCGGGAACTTTTGGCGGCTAATGGCGCAGCACAGTCTTACAATAAAGTACAGTCCAAGCACAACAAATCACAGTTCCAAGGCACACATGACCCGATTCTTCAGGCTTAAGTAGATCCTGTTCGTGACGCCAAGTCTGCGGCGCCCCCACACCACCGCAGGGCCGAGGGGATACCCGGAGCCGGGCCTCTAGTTCTCAGTCTCGGGGTTGTCACGGTGGCTAGACCCGGTCCGTGGCCCTGTCCGTCAGTGGGGGACGTCCGGTGTAATAGGTGGTAATAATGGTAGCGATGTAGCGGTGCGGTTGTGGGGTGTAAGTCGCGGTAAATAACGAGGACACCAGGTTGCAGTCTCTTTACCTCTTTACTGGAGATCTCTGAGTTCTCAGTCCAGAACACGGTTCACCAGGCTACGCAAGTCCGGCCGGTCCAATGGCACCTCCAGAGTTCTCCTCTCAGGTGGAAATCTGTGCCTTCCTTCTAGCGCTATGTGTTGTAGTCCTTCCCTGCTGTGCTCACGGAAAGTAACCCCACAACGGTTGTGTCTGTTTCTTAAGTTCCCTCACAACTCGATTTGATGTTCCTCTGTAATCCACCCCTTCCCTGTATTCAGGTTGGAATGGCACCCGTTTGTCAGGTAGGCCTGGAGTTCTTCCGGGACCCTAGAGTCGCCCCTCTCCCGCAATTGCCCCCCAAGACTTCATAGGTGATATGTGGAGAGCAAGGTTCCCAACACAAGGACCCGAACCAAATGAGAACAAGACAGGGAATATTGAATTATTTAATTTATTAATAGATAGCAATAGTGACAATCATTTATTGGAAAAATAAAAATAAAACACAATTAAAATACATATATTAATAATTTACAAAAAATTGTGCACTTAAAAAAACCGCAAGATCATAGGGCAAGCCAAATACTATAAAAATATATATGGCAATTGATCTCAATATATATACTAAAAAAGATTTAAAGAGAAGGAAAAGAAGTATATAAAAATAAAAATATGTGTCAGTGATAAAAATCTCATAAAAAAACTGCAATTAATTCACTCACAAATCTCACAAATCTCAAAGTGGCCTCGTGAAAAAATATATATAAGGTGCTATGTGCAACAATACCAGTTACCACCAAAAACTCATGAAAATATAAGAAAATGGCCAGAAGGCCAAAAAGGTGTTTCTCTTACTAATAGGTGATATGTGGTAGACAGCCCGCCTGAGACCGACTGTCCTGCCGCTGTTTGGAGTATGGCTTGAAGCTGTATTCTAATCCACTCCCTCGGCGTTCCGGCCACCGGTATTGCGCCTCAGCAGGGTGCTGCCTCTTTCAACAAAACCCCTGCTGGTATTCTCCTTCTGCTTGATCTCGTTTCTCACTCAGCACAATCTATCTCGCTTCTAGTCCTTTCTTGAGTCCCGCCGCTTCCAGGAGCCTGCGCGGACCCGTTACGTTCTTTCAATGCCAAGCCTCTGCCAGGATCCCACCCCTGGCAGAGACCCTTCACAACACCCCCTGCCACAGGGTGTTGCTCCGTTCAATCCCATCAGCGTTCTCTCTCTAACTTCCTGCCTGACCCCCAGTTTACCCACTATGGTGGGGAGTGGCCTAATGAATAGTACCCTTAGCTCCCCCCAGAGGCCCAGCTGTGAAACATATTGGTGTCTGTGATACCTGATTGGAGGAACTCCTTCGGTGCCATCGAACGTACCATGGCTCCCCTTAGCGGCGAAGCCACAGCACTGCAACGACCAGGACTCTGGGGCGCTGCACTTAGGTACAGGGGTGGGCTCATCTGCTGAGTTTCTGACATAGTAATTTGGCAGTAACTATTTAATGGTGCCAATATAGGACACAGACACAGACTACTTTAAGTTGCATCATAGATGTCTACAAATTTGTATTGTCAGTGCCAGACATTGAATGATGTCAGCGAATAGACTAAAGATTGGTGGAGCTGTGCGACATAATTTTGCATGTGGTAGAGCACATTTTGAGCTGGGGTAGGGGGGAACTCTCTAGAGGCCGGCGGGACCGCCCCAGGGCCCCTCATGTTACAACGGTGTGTCTGACGTTGGGTGCGCACCACCACCGCCAGAGACACTACATTGTACTATGAGGGACCCAGTAGCAATGCCGTCAACCAAAAGCGAGCACACCCACCTCTTCAGACAAACAGCAGTCTCACGGGTGCTTGCGCCAAGTCGCGATACCACGGCCCCGTGTGGGGAGTTTGGCCATTTAGGGAGGTGTAAACATGTCGTATGCTGTACAATCAGCTGCAGCAAATTAGACATTAGAAAAGTAATTCACAGGCAAGAGCCTTTCATAGGAAAGCTAGGTGTCGGCCGGGCAAGGTGGGGCAAAAGATTTCGAAATCCAGTTGTGGTTCATTTTAATGAATGTTAGATCGTCAACATTTTGGGTAGCCAGACGAGTCCTTTTTTTGGTTAATATTGAACCTGCAGCACTGAATACTCTTTCTGATAGGACACTTGCTGCCGGGCAAGCAAGCTCCTGCAATGCATATTCTGCCAATTCTGGCCAGGTGTCTAATTTGGAGGCCCAGTAATCAAATGGGAATGACGGTTGAGGGAGAACATCGATAAGGGATGAAAAATAGTTAGTAACCATACTGGACAAATGTTGTCTCCTGTCACTTTCAATTGATGCAGCAGTACCTGTCCTGTCTGCGGTCATAGCAAAATCACTCCACAACCTGGTCAGAAAACCCCTCTGTCCAACGCCACTTCTGATGTGTGCACCCCTAACACTCCTAGTCTGCTGCCCCCTGGAGCTCGTGTGAGAACGATCACGTGCGCTGTGTGCTGGGAATGCCTGAAGCAAACGGTCAACAAGAGTTGATTGTTTGGTTGCTAATATTAGTTCCAAGTTCTCATGTGGCATAATATTTTGCAATTTGCCTTTATAGCGTGGATCAAGGAGGCAGGCCAACCAGTAATCGTCATCGTTCATCATTTTCGTAATGCGTGTGTCCCTTTTTAGGATACGTAAGGCATAATCCGCCATGTGGGCCAAAGTTCCAGTTGTCAAATCTCCGGTTGTGATTGGTTGAGGGGCAGTTGCAGGCAAATCTACGTCACTTGTGTCCCTCAAAAAACCAGAACCCGGCCGTGACACGCAACCAATTTCCTGTGCCCCCGGGAAAGGTTCGGCATTAAAAATATACTCATCCCCATCATCCTCCTCGTCCTCCACCTCCTCTTCGCCCGCTACCTCGTCCTGTACACTGCCCTGACCAGACAATGGCTGACTGTCATCAAGGCTTTCCTCTTCCTCTGGTGCAGACGCCTGCTCCTTTATGTGCGTCAAACTTTGCATCAGCAGACGCATTAGGGGGATGCTCATGCTTATTACGGCGTTGTCTGCACTAACCAGCCGTGTGCATTCCTCAAAACACTGAAGGACTTGACACATGTCTTGTATCTTAGACCACTGCACACCTGACAACTCCATGTCTGCCATCCTACTGCCTGCCCGTGTATCCTCCCACAAATAAATAACAGCACGCCTCTGTTCGCACAGTCTCTGAAGCATGTGCAGTGTTGAGTTCCACCTTGTTGCAACGTCTATGATTAGGCGATGCTGGGGAAGGTTCAAAGACCGCTGATAGGTCTGCATACGGCTGGCGTGTACAGGCGAACGTCGGATATGTGAGCAAAGTGCACGCACTTTGAGGAGCAGGTCGGAGAACCCAGGATAAGTTTTCAATAAGCACTGCACCACCAGGTTTAAGGTGTGAGCCAGGCAAGGAATGTGTTTCAGTTGGGAAAGGGAGATGGCAGCCATGAAATTCCTTCCGTTATCACTCACTACCTTGCCTGCCTCAAGATCTACTGTGCCCAGCCACGACTGCGTTTCTTGTTGCAAGAACTCGGACAGAACTTCCGCGGTGTGTCTGTTGTCGCCCAAACACTTCATAGCCAATACAGCCTGCTGACGCTTGGCAGTAGCTGGCCCATAATGGGACAACTGGTGTGCAACAGTGTCATCTGCCGATGGAGTGGTTGGCAGACTGCGTTCTGTGGAAGAGCTGTAGCTTCTGCAGGAGGACGAGGAGGAGGAGGAGGAGGGGGTGCGAACGCCTACAGCCAACTGTTTCCTAGACCGTGGGCTAGGCACAACTGTCCCTAAATTGATGTCGCCTGTGGACCCTGCATCCACCACATTCACCCAGTGTGCCGTGATGGACACATAACGTCCCTGGCCATGCCTACTGGTCCATGCATCTGTAGTCAGGTGCACCTTTGTACTCACAGATTGCCTGAGTGCATGGACGATGCGCTGTTTAACATGCTGGTGCAGGGCTGGGATGGCTTTTCTGGAAAAAAAGTGTCGACTGGGTAGCTCGTATCGTGGTTCAGCGTACTCCATCAGGGCTTTGAAAGCTTCGCTTTCAACTAACCGGTAGGGCATCATCTCTAACGAGATTAGTCTAGCTATGTGGGCGTTAAAACACTGTGTACGCGGATGCGAGGATAAGTACTTCCTTTTTCTAACCAGAGTCTCATGTAGGGTGAGCTGGACTGGAGAGCTGGAGATCGTGGAACTTTCGGGTGTGCCGGTGTACATGGCAGACTGAGAGACGGTTGGAGACGGTATTGTTTCCACCGGTGCCCTAGATGCAATATTTCCTCCTACAAAACTGGTGGTTCCCTGACCCTGACTGCTTTTGGCTGGCAAAGAAACCTGCACAGATACTGCCGGTGGTGCGGAAAATGGTGGCCTTACAGTGACGGAAGGGATGTTGCGTTGCTGACTAGCTTCATTGGTCGAGGGTGCTACAACCTTGAGGGACGTTTGGTAGTTAGTCCAGGCTTGAAAATGCATGGTGGTTAAGTGTCTATGCATGCAACTAGTATTTAGACTTTTCAGATTCTGACCTCTGCTTAAGCTAGTTGAACATTTTTGACAGATGACTTTGCGCTGATCAGTTGGATGTTGTTTAAAAAAATGCCAGACTGCACTCTTCCTAGACTCGGATCCCTTTTCAGGGATTGCAGACTGAGCTTTAACCGGATGGCCACGCTGTCCTCCAACAGGTTTTGGCTTTGACACACGTTTTGGGCCAGATACGGGCCCGGCAGATGGAACCTGTTGCGATGTTGATGCCTGCTGCGGCCCCTCCTCCACCTCCGCTTCTGAACTACTGCCGCCTGCACCCTGTTCCCCCAATGGCTGCCAATCGGGGTCAATAACTGGGTCATCTATTACCTCCTCTTCGAGCTCGTGTGCAACTTCGTCTGTGTCACTGTGTCGGTCGTGCTGTGCTGCTCCGCCTTTAAAAGCGGTTTTCCTACTCCCAGAAAAGAGAGCGTTCGAGGCCTTGTGTAGCCTGACGACGAAACTGGCTCCACAGCTCCAGACTTAGGTGGAATATTTTTATCTATCAATTAGCAGGCTTTTGTATAAATAAATGTTACACTTAAAACATAACCTTTACTTGGTTCCTTTGGAACCAAGTAAAGGTTATGTTTTAAGTGTAACATTTATTTATACAAAAGCCTGCTAATTGATAGATATATACCCAGAGGTTTTTTTACATATTTTGATTATCTAAAAGCCAAGCTGCTAGTAGTAGGAATATTTTTATCCCCACGACCACCTGATGCTCCACTACCACTACCATCATTACCAGCTGACAATGAACGCCCACGACGACCTCTTGCACCAGACTTCCTCATTGTTTTAAAATCTTAACCAAAGTAACTTTATTTGTTGCTGTCAAACAACTTACACGGTGAGCTATAACTTCAGTATGATTTCAATATCCCTTAACAGGTTGGTGAGACCACAAGGAAAATCAGGCACAATGTTACACACTCTGTTTTCTGTGGCACAAAATCACAGAGATGACACACACGCAGGACTGTCACTCAAGCACTAATGTCAATATTAATCTCCCACCTAATTTATTTTTTTTTTTTTCTCAGGGAGACTTTAGAAACCAAATAATATTAAAAAAAAAAAAAAAAAAAGGCTTTCTATGGCCCACAATTAGAGAGAGAGAGGTGGCACACCCAGGAGTCAAGACTGGCGCACAAGCTGAAAGGGCAATATTACTCTCCCACTGTTTTTTTAAGTTTTTTTTTTATTTCAGGGAGACTTTAGAAACCAAATAATATTAAAAAAACCAAAAAAAAAATAGCCTTTCTATGGCCCACTGAATGAGAGAGAGAGGTGGCACACCCAGGAGTCAAGACTGGCACACAAGCTGAAAGGGCAATATTACTCTCCCACTGTTTTTTATGTTTTTTTTTTTTTTTTCAGGGAGACTTTAGAAACCAAATAATATTAAAAAAACCAAAAAAAAAAATAGCCTTTCTATGGCCCACTGAATGAGAGAGAGAGGTGGCACACCCAGGAGTCAAGACTGGCACACAAGCTGAAAGGGCAATATTACTCTCCCACTGTTTTTTTATGTATTTTTTGTTTTTTAAGGGAGACTTTAGAAACCCAATAATATTTAAAAAAATTAAAAAAAAGGCTTTCTATGGCCCACTGAATGAGAGGGAGAGAGGTGGCACACCCAGGAGTCAAGACTGGCACACAAGCTGAAAGGGCAATATTACTCTCCCACTGTTTTTTTATTTATTTATTTTTTTTTTCAGGGAGACTTTAGAAACCAAATAATAAGAAAAAAAATAAATAAATAAATAGGCTTTCTATAGCCCACTGAATGAGAGATAGCACACACAGCAGTGGCACACAAGCCCTGACTGAGGCCAATATTTTTCTCCCACTGATTGATGTAGTGTTTTTGTGTTGAGGTAGATTTTAGAACACAAATCAAGGAAGAAAAAAAAAAAAAATGCTTTCTATGGCCCACTGAATGAGAGAGAGGTGGCACACCCAGGAGTCAAGACTGGCACACAAGCTGAAAGGGCAATATTACTCTCCCACTGTTTTTTTATGTTTTTTTTTTTTTTTCAGGGAGACTTTAGAAACCAAATAATATTAAAAAAAACAAAAAAAAAATAGCCTTTCTATGGCCCACTGAATGAGAGAGAGAGGTGGCACACCCAGGAGTCAAGACTGGCACACAAGCTGAAAGGGCAATATTACTCTCCCACTGTTTTTTTATGTATTTTTTGTTTTTTAAGGGAGACTTTAGAAACCCAATAATATTTAAAAAAAAAATAAATAGGCTTTCTATGGCCCACTGAATGAGAGGGAGAGAGGTGGCACACCCAGGAGTCAAGACTGGCACACAAGCTGAAAGGGCAATATTACTCTCCCACTGTTTTTTTATGTTTTTTTTTTTTTTTTCAGGGAGACTTTAGAAACCAAATAATATTAAAAAAACCAAAAAAAAAAAATAGCCTTTCTATGGCCCACTGAATGAGAGAGAGAGGTGGCACACCCAGGAGTCAAGACTGGCACACAAGCTGAAAGGGCAATATTACTCTCCCACTGTTTTTTTAGGTATTTTTTTTTTTTTCAGGGAGACTTTAGAAACCAAATAATATAAAAAAAAAAAATAATAAATAGGCTTTCTATAGCCCACTGAATGAGAGATAGCACACACAGCAGTGGCACACAAGCCCTGACTGAGGCCAATATTTTTCTCCCACTGATTGATGTAGTGTTTTTGTGTTGAGGTAGAATTTAGAACACAAATCACGGAAAAAATAAATAGGCTTTCTATGGCCCACTCAGTGAGAGATGGCACACACAGGGATGGCACTGTAGCAGAAATGCCAATCTTAATCTCCCACAAAAAAAACAAAAAAAAAACAGGGACTGTCCTACAATTACTATCTCCCTGCAGTAATCTAAGCCAGGTATGGCAGGCAGCAATAGGAGTGGACTGATGCACAAATTAAATAAAAAGTGTGGACAAACAAAAAAGATAGCTGTGCAGAAAGGAAGGAACAAGAGGATATGTGCTTTGAAAAAAGCAGTTGGTTTCCACAGTGGCGTACACACAGCAATGCAGCTATCACGGAGCCTTCTAGGGCAGCCCAATGAGCTACAGCGCTGAGGGGAAAAAAAATAAAAAATAGCTTCCACAGTCCCTGCACACCGAAGGTGGTGTTGGACAGTGGAAATCGCTGCAGCACAAGCGGTTTGGTGGTTAGTGGACCCTGCCTAACGCTCTCCCTGCTTCTGACGAAGCGGCAGCAACCTGTCCCTAAGCTCAGATCAGCAGCAGTAAGATGGCGGTCGGCGGGAACGCCCCTTTATAGCCCCTGTGACGCCGCAGACAGCAAGCCAATCACTGCAATGCCCTTCTCTAAGATGGTGGGGACCAGGATCTATGTCATCACGCTGCCCACACTCTGCGTTCACCTTCATTGGCTGAGAAATGGCGCTTTTCGCGTCATTGAAACGCGACTTTGGCGCGAAAGTCGCGTACCGCATGGCCGACAAGCACAGGGGTCGGATCGGGTTTCATGAGACGCCGACTTAGCCAAAAGTCGGCGACTTTTGAAAATGATCGACCCGTTTCGCTCAACCCTAAAGGAGAGTTTGTTGGTGATTAAGAGGTCATGGATAAATGGCAGTTTGTTGCAGACGGAGCGTGCGTTCCATAGTGCTCCAGGTAAGGGGACCGGGGGAGTGGGGGCTGGATGAATGGGTATGAGGTTGTCATGGTTGGGAAAATGTGCGGAGGATCGAGGTAGGGGGTTAGAAATGAGCGTGGGGATGTGTTGAGGTGGGCCGGGATTTGGGGATACATCACCGGCAATGAGGAGTAGCAGACAGAGCGTTAGAAGGTGGGAGCAGGATAGGACATGATGTGGCCGTGTGTGTCTGGAGTAAAAGGATTGTATGTGGAGGAACAGTTCTGAGGATAAGGTGAGATGGCTGGGGAGGATGGAGGAAGAAATGACTAGTTCCTTACAAGGTGGAGGGATTGCAGGAGATTGTAAGAAGGAAAGTAGTATGGGGGGTGAATGAGAAAAGAAACCGAAACATTGTAGAGGTTGGTGTTCTGTTACCTTCCAGTCAATTCCAGTCCAATTCAGTCTAATTCAAATTCATAATTAAAAAGATGGAAGTTAGAAGATGAAATGCAGCAGACTGCGTCTGTAGCAGACGCCTGCATGTGAATATATCCCCAGTTAAGGGCATTCAGGTGTGAATGAGGAGGTGGCTGGGTATGGGAGACCAGATGTAGCGAGTTAAGCAGAGGTCATAAAGAGAGGGAGGGGTTGGAGTGACCACTCAGAGAGATGCCAGAATAACACAATGAGATATATGGAACAGGTCATGGAAACAGGCTGATAGGTAAGAAAGCATACTAAAAAGGATTATATGTGCTGCACCAAGACACTCAGATCCAGGGAAGGCATAGAAAATTCAATGCAATATACAGAGACATTCAGGAGCCAGGGAGAGCTGGGGAAAGGTCAATGCATACCATGGAAATTCAATGCAATAAACAGAAACATTCAGGAGCCAGGGAGAGCTGGGGAAAGGTCAATGCATACCATGGAAATTCAATGCAATAAACAGAAACATTCAGGAGCCAGGGAGAGCTGGGGAAAGGTCAATGCATACCTGTGGGAAGAGGAGAACAGCTTGATTAGATGGTACAGATGATGATAATATTGTAGTAGTGATGAGTAGCCAAATGCATTCTAGAATTCAGTCTAATTCAAATTCATAATTAAAAAGATGTAATTTAAAAGATGGAAGATAAAAGATGAAATGCAGCAGACTGCGTCTGTAGCAGACGCCTGCATGTGAATATATCCCCAGTTAAGGGCATTCAGGTGTGCCATGAATTGCCATGGCAAACATCAGGACCATAGAATCATGATCTCTGGGTGCTGATGAGGTTATATAGGAACCCCCCACACTCTGTTAACCATTTATATGATGTAGTTAACTTTGACAGCAGCATCTAAGTGGTTAAACAGATATGGACGATGCCAAAACTGATCGTGACTGATACAGCAAGTTGTCAGCTATAGTGGACAATACATCTTTTTACTGACAATCCAGCAGCTGTGAGTTGGATTGTCAGTAAAAAGATGTATTGGTGGTCATTAAGGGTAAATTATATTATACCCTTAATAGTGAAGCAACCTTGTAGTTCAGTGATTTTATAGGATGTTAAAAATAAAACCATTAGGGATGAACTAAGATGGAACAATAGTCAAAGATCCAATTTTACTGTCTTGGGGTTATTGCAGTAGTGAGGAGCCGGAAAACCACATCATCTGATTGCTCCTACTCCTGTGCTGAAAAGAAGCACTTCACCTTCTTTTTAAATGGTGCTAATTTCCTTTGGCAGAACAGGGGTTAATCGGCCATGTTGGGAGCTCTTGGAGTCTGAGCTCAGTTAGCCACTCCCATCCCCTTTATAATCTGAGTCCTGATTGAAAAGCATGTCAGAGCTGGTTTATGTGACATGGCTTAGGAGGAGACATATTTATATGAGAAGGAGCTTGGAGGAGTTACCTCAGACTGTTACGTTGGTTTGTAAGTGTGATAATTCCCTTCCCTCTTCTTACTTTGGTTTTTCCTCGTCCTACACTCCCTGTTGCATTCCTCTGTTATATGCGAGTAAAGATTTCTATGTCTGGTATTTTACGTTGCCCTTGTTCATGTTGCCTTGTTTGTTGGATTGGTGTACTACGGTGCACGGCAGCGCCCCCTTTCCCTTCCCTGGGTGGGGGAAGAGAACAGATGGAGGGCTGATTCAGGAGATAAGGTAAGGGTGGAGGCCCCAGCATCTTCACCTTCAGAAGTATCATGGGGAATAGGGTGAGCTGGAGTGCCCCCTAGTGTTAGGGACAGGGAAGGAGCCAAGGTCACCCGACAGTCGTGACACAATTACTAAAAGATGATTGATCTTTAAGTATAAAGAGGGGCATAGCTTGCAGATCAATCTGATACAGCTGTCACCAAAAGGCACTAGTGAAAATTTGATTATTACCAAAAAGCATCCTTAGTACTTAGTAGAGTCCCTCTGGTTGCTATGACCTGCTGCAAACATGATCCATAGCTTAACACCAGCTTCTAGCAGAGTTCCTGAAAAATCTTAGCCAATTCTTTAGGAGCTATGGCCTCCAGGTCACTAATATTCTTGGGTTTGCATGCAAATCCACTATTTTGAAAACCCACCAAAGATTTTCTGTGTTGTTGAAGTCTGGCAGTTGTGAGGGCCACCCCAGAATCTTCCATAACTTTTTCTGATACTTGGGCTTGGCAGAGTTTGAGAACATTGTCCTGTTGAAATTACTATGATGCTCAAAGTTCACTTTTATCACAGTAGGTATGAAGTTCACTCCTAGGACTTCCTGATACTTGACTTTATTGGTCTTTCCCTTCACACACTGCAGGTTTCCTATTTTAGAGAAAAGAAGTTCCAGAGCATAACTGAGCCACTGCTTGCTTTACTGTAGGCATCACTGAGCCTCCACCATGCTTCACAGTAGGCAAGGTGCTCTTTTCGGTGATGGCTTCATTCATCCTTCTCCTGACATACTGATATACTGCTGGTCTGTAAGTCCCAAAAGGTCCAGTTTATTTTAATGTCTCCACAGAACAGAAGCCCATAACTTCTGTGGGTTATCTACTGTTTTGGGGGGGTTATTTTTATGGTTTTCTTGTGATTTTTGAGATTTACGTTTTTGACATCAAGCATGATGACCTTCAGTGATTAGTATGCACCTTTGACCACATGCCGCCTATGGTGGAAGCCAGTGACCATTTAGCCAAGTCCTTTTTGCAAACCCACTATTCTTTTAACTGAACTTTTGAAGTACAGCAATCTTACAAATGTGTCTCTAGGAACATACAATACCTTTGTACCCTTTTCCTTGCTTTCAGAAAGCAATGATCTCTACTCTACTCTAAACTTTTCGGGTGACCCTCATAACAATTCAGGATTATTATTAATCTCGAGGACATTGCTCATAAGAAATGGGTTAAGATTACTCAGCAACCCTGCAAGAAGCTGGTGTTTAGCTATACATCTTCACATAGCTTCAGTAAATAGGTAATCCTGTTCTTGTCTGCTAAAATGACATTTCCCTCAATAACTTGCTTTTCCTTGGCTCTGTATATTCTTCCCTCTCTACTGTGTGCTCCTGAATAGATCCACCTCTCTAAGTTACCATCAAGCTATTTTTGAATGTAGAATTCACCTTATTCTCCTACATAATACATAAAGCAGATGATTATTGTTTTCCATGTGCATCAGCAGAGTAGCATTTGCAGTTTCACATCACTGATCTGTCAGTAGCGAGCATCAAATATGGTTCAGCTTGTGTCTCAGCTCTGCATATCTAGTAACTACAAACTCTGTTGTGGAGGAGTCCAGGGGAGTGGAGCTTTGCTAGAAACCACCAAACAATGATGTAAAAACACACAAACATCAATATATATATACTGTGCATGTATACTTGTGTAGGCATCAGAGGATACATTTGGTCAAGTAGAGGATGTAGAAGAATACCGTGTGCAAGAGCATGAAGTGTATTATAAAGATTTAATACAGTCAATGTCAGAGGTGAAAGTAGAGCAAAGCTATGCTAACATGAAGTCAGATACCTACACTGCAAAGTTTCGACCAGGAACTCTCGAACTATGCCAAATTCTTCCATTGGCAACTGGGATGTAATAAACCTTGAAGGAACATCCCACAGGGGGGTGAGAAGTGTAAAACATGTATATTGACACAAATCAGTAAACGTGTACATTATTATAAGACCACATTGTGATTTTGGGAACATCCCTTTAATTTCTTTGTGTTATATTTAGCCCAACAATTTCTCTACAATATGCAAGTAAAGCTCCAGAGACTGCAATTCCCACCTCTGACTCTCTTACCTTTAAAGTTGAAGAATTGCAGCCGTTCTCAGTTATTCGGAGCATGGAACTTCGCTATTTTTCATTGCAGCCTATGATCCCACACTCATCCTTTGTGTTCCTCTAGAATAACATCTATTGCATTTATCTTTGTCTCGTTTGCTCCACTCTGCCTCTGAGAGTCTAGACCGGTCTTTGTTCTCACGTCATCTTGCCGTCTCCTTGTTGCTAACATGTTATAATGTATTCTATGATACAGCTTTGCCCCACTTGCTTAAAGAAGTACTAAATGCATTCGTTTGACATTGTAATCATTAAATGTCTGCGGTTTTCATTGTCTTCTGATGGGAATGTTGATTATTAGGGAAGTGTAGGTTGCTCTTGGTAGCGGTCTTCTTGTTTGACCGCTGGACTTTTCACCAAAGTCTCAAGGTGAAGCAAAAATGAAGGAAAAGCTTTCAGGTCACTTTCTTTCTTAGTTTTGGGCTATTATTCATTATTTTTTGGACCAAAGTTTTCAAAATAGGGCACGCGGTTAATGAGTTTTGCAAAGTAATAAAAAAAAATCTTAATATTTGCCTTTATTGTGACCTTTTAGCACAAAAAGCCACGTCTTCCGGTAAAATGTCAATATTTGTGCAAAAATTGCACACATATACAAAATCATTCCAAGGGGGAAGAAGGGCTAGAGTACATGCCCAAAAACTGGGGACCACAATTGATATGTCAGCTAAATAAGAACTGGAAACCCCAATCCGCACCCACAATGATTGATATGGCGCCGCTGAGGGTCCAGTCACCACAGAGGTACTGCACCACAGCCAGAGGTGTGGTACTCTGCTATCGAGTAAGGAGGAGGCACTACCCTAGATCCTCACTAGCATCCAACACCATATCAATCCAGGCCAGGGGATCTGGGCAGACTGTGTTGAGGGAGGGCCCCATCTCAGGCTGGACGGTGAACTAGGTGTGGGTGGAGAGAGTGACAGAGGGAGGAGTTAGTAAGTGGGGGATTGGTGAGGTGGAGCCAAGGAGAGCAGATGTAACAACACAGATAATTGGTTGTTACAGTGATGTTGCCTTCCTTTCGGGGAGGGCGATACCATGCTTGGAGGCAAGGAGGATTCTCTCTACCAGGTAACGCACCCACATTCAACATGTTTCGAATCCAGGCCAGAAGGAGGAGCTCTAAATCTGGATTCAGGGGAGCTTCCCCGGGTTTAAGTGTTCTGGTCTGGAGCAGGAGTTAGGCAGTTGGTCCAGGGAGACCAAAGAGAGCAGTCTGGAACATACAGTGAGAGGGAAAGGAGAGGAAAGCAGACAGCGGAGCCGTGCAGCCAGGACTGAGCTGCAGCTCCAGGAAAGGAAGTGAACCCGAGGGGTTGAAAGTGGTGGAGCTAATGAGGAAAGGAGCACAGTGGAGAAGGAAAGGGGCTCAGAGGGGAACTGTGAACGGGCACCCTCAGAGCATAAGTGCAGGAACCGGGCACCGGGAGCCCGAGGTTGTGGCATACTCCAGGACACACGGCAGAACCGGAGGGTATAGAACTGTATGTGATTTGCCCACACCACACCTGAAGGTGAAGCAGCACCTGAAGAGCCCGGGTCATGATAGAGACCCTATAAAAAGGCTCAAGTTGCCCACCATAAAGGTAACTGTCCCAGGACAGGACAGGAGAGAGAGGACTTTGCCAGCAGCTACAGGCAGCAGGGACCTCACACACTAGCATGAGTAGGAAGGCTTACGAACCTCATCCGGGAGAAGAATTCACTATTGCTACCAGGCCAGCTGAGCCATACCATCACCTGTTCCTGGTACCTTGGACTGTGGACTGCTACTGTCAGTAAACCAGCTAAAGACTTTACAACTTTGTGTCCTCCGTTATTTACCAGCAACCCACCATCATTACCATACACCTTGCGAGCCCTGGGGACCCCGATTCACCTGTGGGAAGCATCACCATCTTGCTACAACAACATCACCCCAGAGGACCCCTTTAAGCAGCGTCAGTCCCTTCTGACCGAGAACCACAGGTGGCATCACGAAATAGACCTTATTCCAAAATACCCTTTAAAAACCTTTCCCCTTTAATTGGGTGCCCAGGCCCACGGACCGGGTCGCAGCCACCATGAGATCTTCTTTAAGTGCGACCGGACTCAGTACCGAGTACCCCACTGCCCTGGCGGGGGACTCACAGACGTGGAGAGAGAAGCTCCTGAGAGAAGGAAAGAAGGGGTCCTAGGGGCCAGGGAAGTGAGTAATCCACCCTGGGTGCCCGAATCCATGCGGACCGTAGTCGGGTGGAAGGACCAGGTCGCAGTGGGGGGACAGGCCCCCGGACTAGTGGGACTACAAGGCTCAGCTAGCAAGCCGGAGGCTGTGGCATCTGTATGTGCCACAGCCACACACATTCTCCAAAAAGGCAGCCACATAGGATCAAGGGGACCAGGAGAACATCGCCCGACTGGATCCGAGGCTGCTGGCTTGGGACACTGTGTGTGAGGTGCAGTGCAGGAGGGAGAAGCCAGTGCAGAGAGATGGCCAGGGAAGGCATATCAGAAAGGGAGTCTCGGGAAAGTGAACCCCAATTTACCTGAGACCTGGCTAGACCACAGACCCAGAGGACACAGCACCCGACTGGCACTGCATCTAAGAACTGTGAGTAAAGTGTGGAAACTGCACCCTGCTGTGTTCTCAGAATTATTTACTGCGTCACCTGCCCTGCACTACAGCACTCACGAACATTGACTTTAACTCCTCAAATGCCCTGAGGCCTAGCTCTACCTGTGGAGAGCTGTAACATCTCTGATGTGTCACCAACTGCCCCAGTGGACCTGAACCGCAGCGTCGGCCATCTCCTTATTGCCAAACACCACGGGTGGCGTCAAGAACACACCCCCTATAAACTTTATTTTTCCCTTCATTTCATTAATTTTATTGGATGCCCAGTGCCACAGACTAGGTCACTGCTGCCGTGACAACCCCCTGAAGAACCGTCGGACCCGGCCCGAGTACCCACGACCATGGTGGGTGCTCCATTGACCTGAAAAAAAGCAGGTTAACATAAAATAGACTGAAAAAAGATGCAAAGATGTAAATGAAAAACAAACAAAAAGCACCAAAAATCAGACAAAAGGGGCACAAAGTGATAATGAGGCAGGCCCTTTATGCAACATTTTTATGCTGTGGTGCCCCAATAATAAAACAAAGATTATCCCATCTGTGAGTAGAAATGTAAAGTTTGAAAAGACAAAACTTTGAGAAGTGCCATCCCATAATAATAAAGATGCATCATACCCTTTCTGCAGGCAAACAGAAGCAACTGAAGCAGTATGGAGATAGCAGTACAGCAGTTTATTCTTTGCAACACGGGAGAACAGAGGAAGAACTACTCTGGTAAGTATGTAGCAGAGAAGGGTTTGCCAGGAGACACAAAAGATCAGCAGTTTTGAGCAATGTAGCAGAACCCAGCAATGTAGCAGAGCCAAGCGATGTAACAAATCTGGGTGTGTAGAGCAGAAGAGCAGAATTGAGCATTTCAACAGAGCTTGATATGACTGGAAGCACAATAGAGCCCAACAGTAAAGTTCAGATCTGTAGTATAGCTTGTAGGTACAGCATAGAGAGTTGAGCAATGTAGCAGAGCCTACTGGTATAGTAGCTTTGGATATATCAGATCACCCAATGCAGAAATGAACAATGTTATATTGGTCTTTGGTAGTGGTGAAGATGCAGATTACATGAATACTCAAGGGACATGAAGCTACCTGAGTCTGATGCGCAAAGGAAAAGATAGAGCTAGCTGGAGTAGGAATACAATGAAGGAGCCAGAGCTGGAGGTTGACAGGGGATTAGCAGTCTTATTTTTAATCCTGGTGTCCCAGTAATCAAAGAGATTAGCGCAGGAACTTAAATATCTCTTAAAAGGTAAACACATTCAGTTTTTAGCATGGAGATGGGTAACAAAAAAATGTAAAAGACGATAATTACAAGCTAGGCATGAGTGCATAGGACACCAGGGACTAAGAACTAACCACAGGACCAATAAACATTGGGCATCATCCTCACGGCTCAGGTGCACCTCCTCCCACCCACTAATATGCGCAGTGACACATCTCTCTTCATACATTGTGCCAGTGACCCTGTCACAGATGGAAATTTTATTTATTCCTATAAACCTACCATGAGTTTGTCTAAGGTACATATAAAAATATATGTATAAGAAATTTGAAGAACACCGCACAAAGCAAGCAATGGCTGTCCCTTGCATAACCCTACTAATAAGTACCAAGACATTGTGGGCACTGTTATTAACCGAAGATTACTAGCAGGAGGCCCACTATATTTTATGTAATCATTATATTTTTTATAATTATTTTTGATGACTTTAAAATCCCTTTATATTTAAGTTACCACCTAGGGGGATATTCTCAAGGCCTCAATTCAGTAAGTTATGAGTAAATCATGTGTATATAAGTTTGAATTATTCTGCACGCACCATGGGATGCTAATCCTGTCCAAATCACATTATTGACTACAGCAGCAAATTAAACAAATTGTCCTGAAATGCATGTAATGCCCAAAATCCTAATGAAACATTGTCCAATTGTGCGGAAACAATAACCTACACGAAAGAGTGGTGCGCTTGGGCAATGTAAAAGAAATGTGTCCAGGAGTGAAGACACCATGATGGATTGAAAGTGGAAACAAGTATCTACTTGGCTGCTCTCAGCCACATCACTGCTTCCTTCTCAGCCATGTCACAGTGGCTGTGACCCGGTCCGTGGCCCTGGGCATCCAAGTAAATGGGAAAGTCTTTAAAGGCGTTGTTTGGCATAAAGAATGCTCGTGACGCCACCTGTGGTATTCGGTCAGGAATGACCGACGCTGCTTAAAGGGGTCCACTGGGGATGATGTTATTGCAGCAATGATGGTGTGGCTTCCCACAGGTGAAGCTTAGTCCCCAGGGCTCCTGGTGTAGTAGGCAAAGATGGTAGATGGTGTGGTGCCAGAAAGAATTAGAGGACACAAGGTGGCAGTCTCTTTATCTTTTACTGGTGGTACACAACCACAGTCAGTCTGGTGCCACAACTTCGATGATTACCACATGGCCCAGGTACTGCACTTTGAGCTTTAACAGGTGGCACTTGGATGGCTTCACTTTCATGCCATAATTGGACAGGGCTTCAAACACCCCAGCCAGGTGCTCCAAGTTGTCTTCATGGGTCTGGAGAAGACGATGACATCATCCAGGTAGAGCAGAACGGTTTCAAAGTTCTTGTGCCCAAGACAGCACTCCATCATTCTCTGGAACGTCCCTGATGCGTTGCAAAGTCCGAACGACACGTAGTTGAATTCCAAGAGGCCCATCGGTGTTGTGAAGGCAGTCTTCTCTTTATCCGCCTCCACCATGGGAACCTGCCAATACCCACTAGTTTTAAGGCAGCTAATGACTCTTCAATTCTGGGTAGCGGGTAGGCATCCTTGTGTGTAATGCGGTTAATCTGCCTGTAGTCAACACACATCCTCATTGTACCATCTTTCTTTCTAACGAGGACTAATGGAGCTGCCCAAGGGCTACAGCAGTCTCTGATCACCCCAGCCTCCTTCATCTCCCGTAACATACTCTTGGCACATTGGTAGTGAGCTGGAGGTACAGGCCGGTACCTCTCTTTAATGGGCGGATGGTCTTCAGTGGGGATATGATGTTGAACCCCTTTTACCTGCCCAAAGTCTAGTTGGTGTTTGCTGAATACCCGCTCATACTCATGGACCACCCGGTAAGCCACACACTTTTGGTGTGAAGGGGTAGAATCAGTGCCTACGTGTAACTTCTAGCACCAATCCTCCAACTGTCCTGCAGAGCCATTGTCCTCCGCCTGGTCGGACGGGACCAAGGGTTCTGTTGCTTGTATTGCATTATCACTAACAGTAAACAGTTTAGCAAGGGTGGCATATCTGGGTAAATGGACTTCTTTCTCTTCACAATTAAGGATGCGTAATGGTACCCTCCCCTTGTGGACATCAACCACCCCTCTGGCTGTCAGGATGGTGGGCCTACTATCTGAATACACAGATTCTACCAGGGCCTGGTAGTCTTTACCTCTGTGGCCTATTGCTGCCCGACACCAGATTAACATTTCACTCCTGGGGGTATTGCAATGGGGATCAGATCACTCACTGTGACGCTGCCAACGTCTCCACCAGACAGTTCAACCTGTTGCCTCTGCATCATCATCTCTTTTTGCAAGATCCACTGCTCACTGGAACCAGCAGATTCGGCCACCTGTTGTAACAAGACAATAACCTCGCCAAGACAGTTTTCTATGACATTAGTACCTAAGATCATCATTGGGTTACATTCTCGCTGGTCAATATCTATAATCACCAGACCTTGGGCTTTCAATTCTACCCGCCATACCTTAATGGTCACCTCCTTATACCCAACTGGTGGCAAAGGATGACCATTGCTGGATACTATTGTCAGGTCATTATCATGGCCACGGGTAATATCAGAGTCGGCCCAGTACCGTCTGTAAAGAATATATGGCATAGTCATCACCTGAGAGTCGGTGCCCAGTAAGGCGTTAATCGGGATGACGTCAATCACAATTGGGAGAACCGGTCATCCTCCAACGTACTTGACTCACCAGCTTTGTGGGCCTGGTCATCCTACTCCTGGGGGTTGGCCCTCTGTCCTAGGGATCGCTCGTTTAAATTGCAGAATCTTGAGATGTGTCCCATCTGGTTGCAGTGGTGACAAATGGGTTGTCCGTCCTGATGATAGCGGTCGTTGTCTTTTCCTCTGATAGGTGGGATCCTCTGCTGCCGTCGCCAGGGGACATCATCTGGACTGGAAGCCAGCTGGATCTTTTCCTTTGGGGACTCTTTTAGGGACTGCACAGTTTTGGCTAGTGCAGCCACGCTTTTGGTCAGTTCCTGGACCTGGAGGCGCAGTCCTGTGTAGTGGTCATCATCCAGGGTCTGCGTGTCGGCCTCAACGGGAGCCTGATGAAAGGATGCCACTTCCTGGTGGTACGTAATTGCTGCACACCTAGGGGACACTGTGTGGCTGGGATGTGGTTCATGTAACACCCAGATGGCCCTATGTTTGAAGTGTGCAAGGTCCAGGTCAGGGTTTTGCAGGGCCAGGATGCGCAGCTGTGTCCTGTGAGTGCCAGACAGGAGTCCCTCAATAAACTGCTCCCTTAAAAATTTGTCCCCATCCTGCACGCTGTCCGGGTACACCTTCTTAATGGCCCGTAGTGCCTCCTGGAGATTAAGTGTATAGTCCCGTATACTGTCCTGCACCCTTTATTTGCACCCAAAGAACCTCATCTTAATTTCTGCAGCAGTGTAGGTGTCAAAAGTGTCTTTTAATTAGGCTAATATCTGCTTAACAGTCCCTTTTTCAGTATCTAGCCAAGATTTTACTTCCCTTTGTGCTGCACCAATTAATTGGCCAGTTATTATGCTGACCTTCTGATGTTCCATCAGGGGGTGCACTTCAAATAGGCTGCAGAGTCTCTCTTTAAAGTCACTCAGCGTATGGGACTCCCCCAAATATTGTGGCAACCAGGCCGCTCCCAGTATATAGGGCATGGATAACGGCATTATGGGGACTGTAGCTGCGGCTGGGTCCGGCCGGTTCATAGGGGCTGCGACCACCGCAGGGCCTGGTGGAATCATGGGGGCTGCTGCTGCGTCCGCCGCTGGACCTCCTCCCAGCTCGGACATATCCCTTTCCTCGTGCTAACCTCAAACAAGCCTGATGTCCTGCCGCCGGACTCTGCAGTGGTTCCACCTGCGCTTGGTACGGTGCTCCTTCCGGTTTTCTGTCTGGGGCTTCCTGCTTCTTCATTCGCGTAGAGCCGAGCATGGAGTGCTGCTTCCTTTCCATACTCTTTTCCTGGTTCCACCCACAAAAGCACACCTCTTTCTTCTCCTCGCGCTCCACGTGGCTTGGCAATGACGGCTTCCACAAGATCTAACGCAGTCTATTGCACACAGTACTCGTCGATGCCGGGGCATGTATCCTGTTCGTGATGCCAAGTTAGAGCACCCACTAGGACTCTGAGGTACTTGGGCCAGGTACAGTGGTCATTAAATGGGGTAGTCATGGTGGCAGTGACCAGGTCCGTGGCCCTGGGCGTCCAAGTAAAAGGGAAAGTCTTTAAAGGGGTTGTTTGGAATAAAGAATGTTCGTGACACCACCTGTGGTATTCGGTCAGGGATGACCAACGCTGCTTAAAGGGGTCCACTGGGGATGATGTTATTGCAGCAATGATGGTGTAGCTTCCCACAGGTGAAGCTTAGTCCCCAGGGCTCCTGGGGTAGTAGGCAAAGATGGTAGATGGTGTGGTGCCAGAAAGAATTAGAGGACACAAGGTTGCAGTCTCTTTACCTTTTACTGGTGGTATACAGCCACAGTCCAGGGTATGGATCCCAGGTGATGGAGAGACCCGGGCAGCCTGGAAGCGATTTGGATCCCCTTAACCAGGTGGGGTTGGGAGCCCTCCCTACTGTGCTGTAATGTGCATCCCATGTTGTTGAGGCTTCTCACAAGATCCTCTCACTCTCTGTCCTAGGACAGTACCCGCATGGCAGGCAACACAAGCCTTTTACAGGTGTCTCTACTGCAGCAACTCCGGGCTCTCTATGCGCTGTGCCTCCTCCAAGCCAGAACATTTATAGGGAAGTTCCCCTGAAACCAGGTCTAGCCTGGAGTCAGAAAGTGTTGAATGTACAGGTTACCTGTTAAAGGGAATCCCCTCGCTTCCAGACATGGCATCGCCCTCCCCGAGAGGAAGGCAATAATACTGTGGTACCTGAACTCCTGGGGTGCCACACTGACCACATCACTGCTTTGTTATTGGCCACATCACTGCTTCTTTCTTAGCCACATCACTGATTCTTTTCAACCCCATCACTGCTTCCTTCTCAGCTACATCACTTCTTCTTTTTCAGCTACATCACTGCTTTATTGACCACATCCCTTTTTGTTGACCGCATCACTGCTTCTTTATTGGACATGTCAAACCTCTTTATTGGCCACATCACTGCTTCTTTCTCAGCCACGTCACTGCCTCTTTATCAGCCACGTCAATGCTTTTCTATTGGCCACATCACTGCTTCTTTCTCAGCCACATCACTACCTCTTTATCAGCCATGTCAGTGCTTCTTTATTAGCCATGTCAATGCTTCTTTATTAGCCACGTCACTGCCTCTTTCTCGGCCAAGTCACTGATTCTTTCTCGGCCACGTCACTGCTTCTTTTTTGGCCATGTCATGGCTTCTTTCTCAGCCACATCACTGCTTCTTTATTGGCCACAACACTGCTTATTACTCAACCACATCACTGCTTCTTTATTGACCACATCGCTGCTTCTTTATGGACCACATCACTGCTTTTTTATCAGCAACATCACTGCTTCTTTTTCAGACACATCACTGCTTCTTTATTGGCCACATCACTGCTTCTTTCTCAGCCACATCACTGCCTCTTTATCGGCCTTGTCAATGCATCTTTATTAGCCATGTCAATGCTTCTTTATTAGCCACGTCACTGTCTCTTTCTCGACCACGTCTCTGATTCTTTCTCGGCCACGTCACTGCTTCTTTCTTGGCCACTTCACGGCTTCTTTCTCAGCCACATCACTGCTTCTTTATTGGCCACATAATTTCTTCTTCTTCAGCCACATCATATCTTCTTTATTGACCACATCCCTGCTTCCTTATTGACCACATCACTGCTTCTTTATTGGCAACATCACTGCATCTTTATTGACCACATCACTGCTTCTTTATTGGCCACATCACTGCATCTTTATTGACCACATCACTACTTCTTTATTGGCCACATCACTGCATTTTTATTGACCACATCACTGCTTCTTTATTGGCCACATCACTGCTTCTTTATTAGCCACATCATTGCTTCTTTATTGATCACATCACTGCTTCTTTATTGTCCACATCACTGCATCTTTATTGACCACATCACTGCTTCTTTATTGGCCACATCACTGCTTCTTTTTTGTTCACATAACTGCTTCTTTAATGGCCACATCACTGCATCTTTATTGACCACATCACTGCTTCTTTATTGGCCACATCACTGCAACTTTATTGACCACATCACTGCTTCTTTCTTGGCCATATCACTGCTTCTTTATTGGCCACATCACTGCTTCTTTATTGTTCACATCATTGCTTCTTTCTCAGCCTCGTCACTGCTTCTTTATTGGCCACATCACTGCTTTTTTTCTCAGCCACGTCACTACCTCTTTATCGGCCATGTCAATTCTTCTTTATTGTCCACATCACTGCTGCTTTCTAGGCCACATCACTGCCTCTTTCTCGGCCATGTCACTGCCTCTTTCTCAGCCATATCACTGCCTCTTTCTCGGCCATGTCACTGGTTCTTTCTCGGCCACATCATTGCTTCTTTCTCAGCCACTTCAATGCTTCTTTCTCAGCCATGTTATCCCTGAGTCTTGGAATGATTTTCTCAGACTAGATGACAAAAATGAGTCTTGACAATCCTGGTGATACGAAGGTCCATTACACCTCCATGATAATTATAGTTATGTGAATGTAATAGCTGGATGTGCTACAAGAAAAAAATGCAACAGTTTGAGGCCAAGGAGCTTGGGCCCCACCAAAAGGGTCAAAGACCATATATGATCCATCAATGCAATTCCGATACAGTAGCACAGACTTAACTTTTACTTTCTTGGCAAAATCTTCAACTGGAATCCCAACTACAATGTTATGTATCATTCTAATGTCTTTTTAGCTGGCAGAGAGCAACTGCTACCTCCATAACTCCTATAGATACACCCCCTGGATCTTAGGGTAATTAGGTAATTAGTTTACTTATTGTTATGTCTATGTAAGGGGGGAGACCAGACCGCGGGTACCTGCGTATCGGGTCTGGAACTGAAAAGGTTGCATCCCCTGTTCCCTGGGGGAAGCTTGAGCGAGGCAGACCTGCCTCCTGACCGAGGAGGGTGGGAGAATGAAAGGTAAAAGCACAACAGCAGCAGAGTTTGGCTCGAACAGAGGGCAGCGCGCAGTCAGGCGACCAGTGCGCTCCACTTCCCCTCCCCACTGAGTACCAGCGCTGCAACAGGGCCCCACTGACTGCAGAGGGACGACTGCCAGGAGAGAAACCGGGCATGCTGCAGCAGTAGAGAGAGAGGGACCGCTGCGCTGAGGGAAGCTGGAAGTATCAGCAGCAGCCAGGGAGAGAAGTGTTCCATCTTGGGAGCATCAGCATTGCGCAAGCCAGCGTCTGCCATCTCCAACCGCCAACAGCGGGCATCTGAAGGAGAGAGGGAAGTACAGTGTGTTCCCGGTGACTACAGAGAGAGGTGCAGTGTGCCGGTGACTACAGAGAACAAGGTGCCAAACGGTTTGAGCCCATGAGTATAGCGCACGTGCCACAGTAGAGGGACTGAGTATGGGACTGACTCTTGTGCCCTGAGTTTTGCCAGTTTATATTTGCTGAGCCGCGTTGGGCTCATACAGTACTGTGGCCCGCACCCTTATCAGCCACTATAGCATATGGACTAGGTTCAGGGGAAGGTACCGGACACCGGCCGCTGCCTTCAGAAGATGGGGCATTGATGTCCACAGGACCACACTGGAAGAAACACTTCGCCAGCCATTGCCGGCGCCATTGACTTCCCAGCAGGAGTCACGGTTTGAGGAACTTCTGATACAAGTGTTTCACAAAAACTACCACTACCTGATTCTTTATTCTTGAACTCTGCATATTCTTTGCAAATTGAATCATGTATTCCCTCATTTAACTGTTAACCTCCCTGCATGGAGTATTCCCCTGTTATTAAAGTTGTTAACCCTTGCTCTGCCTCCTGTCCATCACTGCATCCCGCAACCTGCCCACACTTGGCGTAGTCGGCAGGATGCAGTCTGTGGTCACAGAGGTGACAGACCAAGCTGTCAGGGGTGCCCCAAGAGCCACCATATCACTGGGACCAATGTTGAGTACCCTCCTAAAATTTACAGGGAACAACACTCTGCTGGGGGACTGGACTGAGCGAGTCAGGCGTGTGATGAGAATGCACCCATGACTCCTGCGATGGAGGCAGAGATTGCCATGATGGCCCTGGATGGAGAAGTGAGGAACGAGCATGTTTAGGCGTGCCCAAAGAGAGGGGGAGTCCATGAACGCGCTGCAGGAGATCCACGCTGCAATTAGTAAGCGAGACTGCATAGGTGTAGGCCCTCCTGATATTATGCTGCGAGACCAGTTAGTGACAGGCCTTAGAGATGCGCAGCATAAGGAAGCCTTGTGAGAGTGCCTGCAAGATAATTCACACATGACTCTTTCAGAAATCAGGGTGGATGCACGCATAAGGGAGCAGGAGCAGGGGACTGCAGGCTTGGCAGGGATGGTCCGGAGCCACACAGTGCCCACCCCGAACGAGGAAGAGCCGGAGTGGTCCCACAAATTATGGCAAGGAATGCTGAAAATGAGGGTAGAAATCGAGAGCCTGAAGGAAGCCCTTGCTGATGCCTTGGAGTCCAACCCCATACCCCGGGGTAACTTACGGCAACAAGTAAAAGAAGCTAGAGGAGAGATGTGGAGCATCCAAAAATCTTTAGCAGCAGCCCAAAGACTAAATCCCATATCGTGGGGTGAAGAGCGATTGCAGAGGGGGTATGCCTCCCGTGGAGAACGGTGATGCAGAAGGAAGCACCCACCAGATAGGCGGAGAAGTGAGTGATGGAAATGTGAAAGGATGGGACATCTGTCAAAAGGTTGCCCTACAAGAGACAGCTGCCGGTGAAGATTCGCTCACCCTTCCGAAGGTCATGCCAACTGGAGAGAGTGCGGCCCCTGGATGAAATTGTATGGTGAGAGGAGGGGAGCCGCTCCCAGAGCCATGACATCGGACGCTGAGAAAAGAGGGAGAAGATGTCGACTGTCTATAGTGAGGTGTCTGCTCTGCTTCATCACGTGGAGGCAAATCGGGTGGAATGCCAAATTGGATCCAAGGGTCTCATCTGTAAAGATCAACTCGAAGGAGGGGGGAAAGTGTCAAGTGTCCCTGAAACGCTCACTCCCACGGTTCCCAACGGTGATAAGGAACAATCCCTTGCCTCGCTCTCTAAAGTGGATAGTTCACCGCCCACTAGTCCAAGGCAAATACATAGGCCTGAACCTTCAGAGATAGCTTCTCCATTGAACCTGGAAGTACTCCCATTCCCTGCGACCCAACCTGACTCTACCACTCAACCTGAAGTTCCAAGTACCCCTAATGAGCAAATTCAAGAGGAGCTTCAAGGGACTCCGTGTGGCCATGCTGGTGATTTGCCCCTGCGGAATGCACAGGACAATTTCTTTTGGCAGAATGTGGTGCAAGAGAGGCAGGAATGGATGTGAAAATTGTGGGTATCTGTCCCACCTCCGAAGAACATAAAGAAGCACAAAGAACTCTCGCCCATGGAATGGTGAGCTAAAGGAGAGGGGGAGTGTAAGGGGACAATCAGACCAAGGGTATCTGCGTGCTGGGTCCAGAACTGAAAATAATGCATCCCCTGTTCCCTGGGGGAAGCTTGATCGAGGCAGACCTGCCTCCTGACCGAGGGTGGCGGGGGAATAAAAGGAAACAGCACACGCAGATGTGAAGTTTGGCATGAAAAGAGGGCAGTGCGCAGTCAGGCGACCAGCACGCTCTTGCAGCGCCCCAGAGTCCTGGTCGTTGCAGTACTATGGCTCCGCCACTAAGGGGAGCTATGGTACGTCTGATGGCACTGAAGGAGTTCATCTGATCAGGTATCACAGACACCAATACATTTCACCGTCGGGCCTCCAGGGGGAGCTAAGGGTTCTATTCATTAGGCCACTCCTCACACACTGGTAAAACTGGGGGTCAGGCAGGAAGTTAGAGAGAAAGCTGACTGGGTTGGAGCCAGGCAACACCTTGTGGCAGAGGGTGTTGCGGGAGAAGATTCGGTAGGGTCTCTGTCAGGAGTGGGATCCTGACAGAGACTTGGCAACTAGAGAGAACGTAACGGGACCGTGCCTGCTCAGTATAGCGGCGGTGCCCAAGAAGGGATTGGAAGCGAGATAGATTGTGCTGAGTGAGAAACGAGATCAAAGCAACAAGGAGAATACCAGTAGGGGTCGTGCTGTAAGATCGAGGCAACATTCTACTGAGGCGCACAACCGGCGGCCGGAACGCCGAGGGAGTATTACAATATTCAGCTTCAAGCAATACTCTAAACAGCGGCAGGACAGTCAGTCTAAGGCGGGCTGTCTCACCTAAATCACCTATGCAGTCTTGGGGGGCAACTTGTGGAGAGGGGCGACTCTAGGGTCCCGAAAGAGCTCCGAGCCTACCCGTCAAACGGGTGCCGTTCTAACCGTAACATCAGGGAGGAACGGAGAATTAGCAGAACATCATCTAATCGAGTTGTGAGGGAACTTAAGAAATGGACACAACAGTTGTGGGAACTTTCCGTAAGCACAGCAGGGAATGACCGCAACACATAGCGCTAGAAGGAAGGCACAGATTTCCACCTGTTAAGAGAACTCTGGAGGTGCCATTGGACCGGCCGGACTTGCGTAGCCTGGTTATCCGGATTCCGGACTGAGGACCCAGAGATCTTCAGTAAAGAGGTAAAGAGACTGCAACCTGGTGTCCTCGTTATTTACTGCACTGCACCACTACAGCATCACCATCACCATCATCTACCCACATCTATCATTCACTGTGCACCCCTCGGCAGGGTCAAGGACCGGGGCCTAGCCACCGTGACCACCCTGGAGCAGAGACTCACAGGCCCGGTACCGGGTACCCCTCGGCCCTGCGGCAGTGGGGGCGCTACAACTTGGCGTCACGAACAGGATCTACTTAAGCCTGAAGAATCAGGTCATGTGTGCCTTGGAACTGTGATTTGTTGTGCTTGGACTGTACTTTATTGTAAAGACTGTGCTGCGCCATTTACCGCCAAGACTTCCGCCAAAAGTCGCCGCCATTGCAGCGCTACGGGGAGCGCAGAGGGAGAAGAAGGGCGTGCCATGGGAGGAGACTACCAAAGCTGCGCCAGAAGTAGCGACCACCCCCTCCGACTCCTGCTGCGAGAGGACGACCTACCCAGCAGCAGAGGAGAACCGCCCCCTGATTTGCAACGGCGAGAACGAGGTGAAGAAGGAGCCCGACCCTGGAGAAATGGTGGAGCCAGGTGCATGCACTGCCACCGACTATCAGACAGCGATGACGAACAGCAAGTGCCTGAACGAGGAAGGAGCAATCCCGGCTTGCCCTCCTCCACCAGAGGTGGACCTACGTCCACTGCAGCGGAAGGATCTGAATTCCTTGGAACCGGCCGCGGAACTGAGCCTATCCATCCCGTCCTCGAAGCCAGCGGAGGAGGAACCATGGTGGGCGGAGCCGCATCCGGGGACCACAGTGGAAGAGCCGCAGTCCGGGCTGCAGCCGATTCCAGTGTCCTCATCAACGGACCGGATCGACATCGGTGGAATCACATCGGGCGCAGGTATGGAAGACGCCCCTGCTCCCCTGCTCGATCCCGCTCCCGCGACCGGCCCTCACCCCAGTAAAAGCCGTCTAGTGGTGTTACCCCCCGATGCAATGGGGAAGCTGGTACCACCGCTGCCGACTAGGATGGGGGAACCCGTAGACGTGGGCCCAGACGGGGTGACCCTCCAGTGGGATACCCCCCGGGTTGGGCCAGATGGAGTTCGGGAAGAAGGATTCACCCTTGCTGTACTTACCTGGGAACAATACAAACAATGCTTGATCCTACATTGGAAACGGCAAAAAGAGGCAGAGCTGACTGACCCACCGAGGGTGCAACAACCACCTCTTGCATGTGATGACAGGGACATGGTGAGGCGAGGCACTGTGTTGGCCTTCCACTCGAAGAGGGGATGGGGCTCCATACAGGAACCGGGGCTACTAACTGACGTCTTCGTTGCCAGTTGCAACGTGAAGACTCCCTGCTGCGGCCGGAGTGGTGATCCATTGCAGAGGGGGGATCCGGTGACTTACACCCGTCATCGGAATGCATATGGGTGGTATGCCCGGGACGTGCGCCGCTGTGAGCTTGGGGGAACGTCATCTGCTACTTCAACCATGATGGAACCAGACATGACGGATCTTACCAATATTGCCGCCGTACGTCTCATTGCAGCAACTGAGCTGGCGGCTAGAGTCCGCCTTCGGGTCCAGACATCGGGTGGTCTGACTGCACCAGGGAAATCCGCCAGTGATACTGGTGCGGCATCAGCTGCTGACCTAGGATCAAAGTCTGCACAGTCGGAAGGTACCCACTTTCGGCTGATGTCTTGTGATTTACTATGAAGATAAACCTCGATACCATGAGTATGTATATAGTTATTGTTCTTCTGTGCTGCTAAACCCGTTCAGGGTTAACTTTTAAAGGGATCCCTTCGTTGACCCGGGATCCCTATTGTTTTGTTTGTTTTTCTAAGTTTTGCACAAGTTTCCAGAACTGCCGCAATCATGAACAGTGCATGATACAAACTCTCTGTAAATAGTTTGCACCTTATAAAAGGTGCTCCCTACTGGTTTTACTTCAAAAAGGACTCTTTGTGAAGATACCACACTGGAACCTTTGCTGAGTATGGACTAGTAGCTTGAGAAGATATGCTACCTCATAGAGACTTGGTCCCCTCTTAAAGGGGATGTTCATTTGTTGCACTTAAAGAATGGTATTGCTTTAAAACTGAAAGATAGCAATAATGTCTTGACAAAAAGAAAGTGATGATAATGTTTGCATGAGAAAGTTATGTGTATTTAACAAGTTAATTGTGAAAAATGTTTGATAATGTTGATAGAAGAATGAGGACAGAGAGTGAACCCGTACGGGGTTAGTTAGTGAGTCCTCTTAGGGGCCTTGAAGAAATGGCTCATTGATCCTAAACTGAAAGTAATGTTATGTTCTATACTGTGTATAGTAGTTGAAAAGACAGAAGGCTCGGGCTGAAAGGAGCGGTCCTGTAAGAAAGGAGAGGCAGTAGGTCTGGTGCCGTTAGGACAGGCGGTCCTGCAGATTTAAAGAAGGAGAATGTAAAAGTTAAATTGCCTTATAATGTGATTATAAGAAGGTCTTTAGCGGATTCAGAGTGTACGTCCTTAAAGGCAATGTTAAATTATTGTTCAAGAATTTGTACTAAGTAGAATACCCGGTTGGGTAAGAAAAGTTATTTATAGCATGTTGCTATGATATTTAACCATGTTTGTAAGGTTCAAGTGTCCTCACCTCCCATAAAGGGAAGCTCTGTTCAAATATACTTATTGTTATTGCACTCAACAAAATTGTATGTCTTTTTGCTAACTTGTATTGTTGTTTTCTTCCCAGTCCCGGAGTACTGGATTTAACCAGGGGGGAGTGCAGCGCCCCAGAGTCCTGGTCGTTGCAGTACTATGGCTCCGCCACTAAGGGGAGCTATGGTACGTCTGATGGCACTGAAGGAGTTCATCTGATCAGGTATCACAGACACCAATACATTTCACCGTCGGGCCTCCAGAGGGAGCTAAGGGTTCTATTCATTAGGCCACTCCTCACACACTGGTAAAACTGGGGGTCAGGCAGGAAGTTAGAGAGAAAGCTGACTGGGTTGGAGCCAGGCAACACCTTGTGGCAGAGGGTGTTGCGGGAGAAGATTCAGTAGGGTCTCTGTCAGGAGTGGGATCCTGACAGAGACTTGGCAACTAGAGAGAACGTAACGGGACCGTGCCTGCTCAGTATAGCGGCGGTGCCCAAGAAGGGATTGGAAGCGAGATAGATTGTGCTGAGTGAGAAACGAGATCAAAGCAACAAGGAGAATACCAGTAGGGGTCGTGCTGTAAGATCGAGGCAACATTCTACTGAGGCGCACAACCGGCGGCCGGAACGCCGAGGGAGTATTACAATATTCAGCTTCAAGCAATACTCTAAACAGCGGCAGGACAGTCAGTCTAAGGCGGGCTGTCTCACCTAAATCACCTATGCAGTCTTGGGGGGCAACTTGTGGAGAGGGGCGACTCTAGGGTCCCGGAAGAGCTCCGAGCCTACCCGTCAAATGGGTGCCGTTCTAACCGTAACATCAGGGAGGAACGGAATATTAGCAGAACATCATCTAATTGAGTTGTGATGGAACTTAAGAAACGGACACAACAGTTGTGGGGACTTTCCGTAAGCACAGCAGGGAAGGACCGCAACACATAGCGCTAGAAGGAAGGCACAGATTTCCACCTGTTAAGAGAACTCTGGAGGTGCCATTGGACCGGCCGGACTTGTGTAGCCTGGTTATCCGGATTCCGGACTGAGGACCCAGAGATCTTCAGTAAAGAGGTAAAGAGACTGCAACCTGGTGTCCTCGTTATTTACTGCACTGCACCACTACAGCATCACCATCACCATCATCTACCCACATCTATCATTCACTGTGCGCCCCTCGGCAGGGTCACGGACCGGGGCCTAGCCACCGTGACCACCCCGGAGCAGAGACTCACAGGCCCGGTACCGGGTACCCCTCGGCCCTGTGGCAGTGGGGACGCTACACTCTGCTTCCCCTCCCCGCTGAGTACTGGTGCTGCAACAGGGCCCCACCATCTGCAGAGGGACCACTGCCAGGAGAGAAGCCAGGCATGCTGCAGCAGTCGAGAGAGTGGGACCACTGCACTGAGGGAAGCTGGAAGCATCAGCAGCAGCCAGGGAGAGAAGTGCTCCATCCTGGGAGCATCAGCAGCAGCCAGGGACAGAAGTGCTCCATCCTGGGAGCATCACCATTGTGCAGGCCAGCATCCAATGTCTCCCGCCGTCAACAGCGGGGATCTGAAGGAGAGAGGGACATACAGTGTGTGCCCGGTGACTACAGAGAACAAGGTGACAAATGCTTTGGGCCCATGAGTATAGTGCACATGCCACATTAGAAAGACTGAGTATGGGACTGACTTGTGCCCTGAGTTTTACCAGTTTAGGTTTGCTGAGCCAAGTTGGGCTCATACAGTAGTGTGGTCCGCACCCTTATCAGCCACTATAGCATATGGACTAGGCTCAGCGGAAGGTACCGGACACCGACCGCTGCCGCCAGAAGATGGGGCATTTATGTCCACAGGACCCCATTGGAAGAGACATCGCATCAGCCATTGACGGTGCCATTGACTTCCCAGCATGCGTCACAGTTTGAGGAACTTCTGATACAAGTGTTTCACAAAAACTGCCGTTACCTGATTCTTTATTCTTGAACTCTGCATAACCTTTGCAAACTGAATAGTTTATTCCCTCATTTAACTGTTAACCTTCCTGAGTGGAGTAATCCTCTGTTACTAAAGTTGTTAACCCTTGCTCTGTCTGCCTCCTGTCCGGCACTGCATCCCGCATCCTGCTCACATCTTTATATTGGTGCTTCTACACAAGCTACCATATGAGGTATTTCTCATTTATTCTGTGTGGTCATCAAGATAAGTTACACTTTCATATATGGAGAAGGAAGAGGCTTCATAGCAAAGATCAAAATTGGATACCCAATATTTTTCCACATTTTGGCATCCAAACTTTTCATGTGGGCCATTTCACAACTACCTCTTTGTTTACAATGTAGCTCGTCTTGAGAAGGTAGCCCTGCACCGATTATTTGGAACAATATAAAGTGACTAACTGTGACTGAGCTTCCCAAAGCAGAACCATGATGACCCTACATAGCCTTTACAGTGGGTATGGAAAGTATTCATACCCCTTTATATTTTTCACTCTGTTTCATTGCAGTCATTTGGTAAATTCAAAAAAAGTTCATTTTTTTCTCACTAATGTACACTCTGCTCCCCATCTTGACTGAAAAAATCAGAAATGTAGAAATTTTTGCAACTTTATTAAAAATGAAAAACTGAAATATCACATAGTCATAAGTATTCAGACCCTTCACTCAGTATTAAGTAGAAGCACCCTTTTGAGCTTGTATAGCCATGAGTCATCTTGGGAATGATGCAACAAGTTTTTCACACCTGGATTTGAGGATCCTCTGCCATTCTTCCTTGCAGATCCTCTCCAGTTTCATCAGGTTGGATGATGAACGTTGGTGGACAGCTATTTTCAGGTCTCTCCAGAGATGGTCAATTGGATTTAGGTCAGGGCTCTGGCTGGGCCAGTCAAGAATTGTCACAGAGTTGTTCTGAAGCCACTCTTTTGTTATTTTAGCTGTCTGCATAGGGTCATTGTCTTGTTGGATGGAGAACTTTCGACCAAGTCTGAGGTCCAGAGCACTCTGGAAGAGGTGTTCATCCAGATAACTCTGTACTTGGCCGCATTCATGTTTCCTTCAATGACAACCAGTCGTCCTGTCCCTGCAGCTGAACAACACCCCCATAGCATGATGCTGCCACCACCATGTTTCACTTTTGGGATTTTATTGGACTGGTGATGAGCACTGCCTGGTTTTCTCCACACTTATCGCTTAGAACTATCACCAAAATGGTCTATATTCGTCTCATCAGACAAAAGAATCTTATTTCTCATAGTGTGGAGTCCTTCATGTGTTTTTTACAAACTCTTTGCGGGCTTTCATATGTCTTGAACTGAGGAGAGCTTTCTGTCGGGCCACTCTGCCATAAAGGCCCGACTGGTGGAGGGCTGCAGTGATAGTTGACTTTGTGGAACTTTCTTCCATCTCCCTATGTCACGATAATATGAATATGCTATTGTCTTAAGTACACTTTGAGAGCTTTCCACTGTCTTTACTGGTACACACAAATGCTTCCCTAACCCCCCTTAGGTTTTTGTAAAGTCCACATGCTGCAGCAACAATCCCCCTTACAGTTCCCCCTGCACAAGCTGCAGCCCTCTTTCTCTACAAGCCTGCGTGTAATTCTATCTCTCTCTTTTGCCTATCCCTCAGGAATGTATGTGTGATTCCTCTCATACCTCCCTCCTGCATACAGCTGGGAAACTGAAAGTAAAAAGTAGGAGCACATGACTTCATGACTTCTTTGTTCCTTTAAACTAATATATGATCACGCAGATTAGGCCTGGAAGTAGGACAAATACATTTTTGGCATATGCTTTGGTAGAACCAGCCACCAGTGAGTTTTTTAAGCTCTGGCACCAGCAGAATCCAAGAAATGGATTTCTACTTAACCGGGTCATACAGCCACTTCATGTTTAGACTTAAAAGAATGCCAATTTCATACTCAGAAAAATGATGGTTCTGCTGCCACTCTACGGGACTTGGGGCCAGGCTTATGACAGTTATGATTTTTTTAGTAACTGTTGGATAAGAGGAGTACATTCCCTAGCGCCGCCCACTCAGAGAGGTTATGATCAGAGGGTATAAGATCATGAAGCCCAATGAGGAGGGTGTATTTTCCTTGGGGATCCAGCTATGAGAGGCTGTGCAATGTGACCTGATGAATTGTGATAGTTCCCCAACCCCACCAACCATCTCCACATGGCGTGCCAGTAACTGAAACATGTAAGCTCATCTTTAATCCCTCTTTATTTTGTAATTGCCTGTACATACTGTAATTGTCTCGTTTGTAACATCTTTTATATACTTTTGTAAACACTGCTTATTTCTTTTTGGAGTAAAAGCTATAATATTTACTAGTTTTGTTTTCCTTGCTCTAATAACTTATTGCCACGTCCGCCGAACTAAATCATCCCTACTGATTTGGGTTGGCTCCTAACCCGATATTAATCATAAGAACTAGGAGCTAGTGGCAGCGAAGTGTTCTGGGCTTTTGGGGAGAATCTGGCAGTAATGGATGGAGATTTATAAGTGTATTTCCCACCTGAGACTGGGAATAGTTATATCGCCCTCACTGCAGTGTGCCAATTAGCATGTACACAGCAAGGTGGCCCTTCTGGTGACTACTTATCCTAGGTGTTGTTCCCTGACTGACCTGAGGGAAAGGGGGGTGCCAGAGAGCTGCAAGTTCCAAACCAGAACTGGAAGGTGGGATATAATAAAGTCCCTGATGAACTAGGGGCAACCATGCACCCTCAGTTCATGACACCCTACTAAATCTCTTCAGTGATCTTGGGGTTCTTCTTTACCTCTCTTACCAAGGCTCTTCTCCCACGATTGCTTAGTTTGGCTGGACGGCCAGGTCTAGGAAGACTTCTGGTGGTCCCAAACTTCTTCCATTTAAGGACTATGGAGGCTACTGTGCTCTTGGGAACCAAGAGTAGTGCAGAAATTCTGTTGTAACCTTGGCCAGATCTGTGCCTTTCCACAATTCTGTCTCTGAGCTCCTTGGCCAGTTCCTTTGACCTCATGATTCTCATTTGGTCTGACATGCACTGTGAACTGGTGTGTGTGTGAGTTTCCAAATCAAGTCCTATCAGTTTAATTAAACATAGCTGGACTCCAATGAACGAATAGACCCATCTCAAGGAGGATTACAAGGAAATGGACTGCATGTGACTTAAACATGAGGCCGGGGTCACACTAGAGAGTTTTACGGACGTATGAGAGGTGCAAAAACAACGCATTGCACACGGACCAATGATTCTCTATTGGGCCGCTTCTATCTGCCATATATTTTGCAGCCGTATTTTACGGGCTGAGAAATCGCAGCATGCTGCGTTTGTCAGTGAATTGAGCAAATAATCCGCCAATGAAAGTCTATGGGGCGAGAAAAATTCGAATTACACACGGACCATCAGTGTGACTTGCGAGAAATACGCACCAGTGCTCTATAGAAAAGTCGGCAATTCAGCATAGTGTACAGTAAAATCACACTGACAGGCTAGAATAGAATAGATAGAAGAAATGTCTACACATAGTATAGGTATATATATATATATATATATATATATATGTCTTATATTCTAGGTTCTTCAAAGTAGCCACCTTTAGCTTTGATGACTGCTTTGCACACTCTTGGCATTCTCTTCATGAACTTCAAGAGGTAGTCACCGGAAATGGTCTTCGAACAATCTTGAAGGAGTTCCCAGAGATGCTTAGAACTTGTTGGCCCTTTTGTCTTCACTCAGCTCACCCCAAATGGTCTCGATTGGGTTCAGGTCTGGTGATTGTGGAGGCCATGTCATCTGGTGTAGCATCCCATCTCTCTCCTTCTTGGTCAAATAGCCCTTACACAGCCTGGAGGTGTGTTTGGGGTCATTGTCCTGTTGAAAAATAAATGATGGTCCAACTAAACGCAAACCGGATGGAATAGCATGCCGCTGCAAGATGCTGTGAGAGCCATGCTGGTTCAGTATGCCTTCAATTTTGAATAAATCCCAAACAGTCTCACCAGCAAAGCACCCCCACACCATCACACCTCCTCCTCCATGCTTCACAATGGGAACCAGGCATGTAGAGTCCATTCGTTCACCTTTTGTGCATCGCACAAAGACACGGTGGTTGGAACCAAAGATTTCAAATTTGGACTCATCAGACCAAAGCCCAGATTTCCACTGGTCTAATGTCCATTCCTTGTGTTCTTTAGCCCAAACAAGTCTCTTCTGCTTGTTGCCTGTCCTTAGCAGTGGTTTCCTAACAGCTATTTTACCATGAAGGCCTGCTGCACAAAGTCTCCTCTTAACAGTTGCTGTAGAGATGTGTCTGCTGCTAGAACTCTGTGTGGCATTGCCCTGGTCTCTAATCTGAGCTGCTGTTAACCTGCGATTTCTGAGGCTGGTGACTTGGATAAACTTATCCTCAGAAGCAGAGGTGACTCTTGGTCTTCCTTTCCTGCGGCAGTCCTCGTGTGAGCCAGTTTCTTTGTAGCACTTGATGGTTTCTGCAACTGCACTTGAGGACACTTTCAAAGTTTTCCCAATTTTTCGGACTGACTGACCTTCATTTCTTAAAGTAATGATGGTCACTCGTTATTCTTTACTTAGCTGCTTTTTTCTTGCCATAAAACACATTCTAACAGTCTATTCAGTAGGACTATCAGCTGTGTATCCACCAGACTTCTACTCAACACAACTGATGGTCCCACCCCCATTTATAAGGCAAGAAATCCCATTTATTAAACCTGACAGGGCACACCTGTGAAGTGAAAACCGTTTCCGGTGACTACCTCTTGAAGCTCATCAAGAGAATGCCAAGAGTGTGCAAAGCAGTCATCAAAGCAAAAATTGGCTACTTTGAAAAACCTAGAATGTAAGACATATTTTCAATTGTTTCATACTTTTTGGTTAAGTATATATTCCACATGTGTTAATTCATAGTTTTGATGCCTTCAGTGTGAATTTACAATTTTTATAGTCATGAAAATACAGAAAAATCTTTAAATGAGGTGTTTCCAAACTTTTGGTCTGTACTGTATATAGTTATATTTAATACAGAGCTAGATAGCTTAAAAGCCGGTAATTCAATTTCCGGCTTTTGCTATCCCCTTATCAAACTCAACAGGATATGAGACATAGTTTTCATACAGTAAACCATTTCATATCCCTTATTTCTGTACATATTCCTCACTACTAATGTTAGAAGTGTCTGCGTGCAAAATTTTGGGGCTCTAGGTGTTAAAATAAAGGGTTATATCACGGAAAAAACTGGCGTGGGCTCCGGGGCAATTTTCTCCGCCAGATTGGGAAAGCCAGTGACTGAGGGCAGATATTAATAGCCTAGAGAGGGTCCATGGTTATTGGCCCCCTCCTGGCTAAAACATCTGCCCCCAGCCACCCCAGAAAAGGCACATCTGTAAGATGCACCTATTCTGGCACTTAGCCACTCTTTTCCCACTCTCGAGTAGCGGTGGGATATGGGGTAATAAAGGGTTAATGTCACCTTGCTAATGTAAGGTGACATTAAGCCTGGGTAATAATGGAGAGATGTCAATAAGACACCTATCCATTATTAATCCAATAGTAGTAAAGGTTTAATAAAAATATACACACACATTATGAATAAAGTATTTAAATTAAATAAATACACACGTGGGGTTTTAAAATCTTTATTGTACGCTTAATCCACCTGAAGATCCTCGTTCTGTAAAAAAATAAAATAAAAAAACAATATCCCATACCTGTCTGTTGAACAGTCATGTCCCATGCTGTAAATCCATCTGAAGAGGTTACATAAATTTACAACCAGGAGCCTGCTAATGCAGCTGTTGCTCCTGGTTGTAAAAACTGGAGAATTAATAGAATGCAGGGGAACATAGCATCGTAGACGGTGATGCGCTCCCTGGTGGCATAAACTCATATGAACTATGCCAGCAGGGGGCACAACACCGCAAGTCTATGAAGCTACATTCCCCTGCATTCCATTCATTCCCAAGTTTTTACAACCAGGAGCAACAGCTGCATTAGCAGGCTCCTGGTTGTAAATTTATTTAACCTCTTCAGATGGATTTACAGCGTGGGACAGGACTGTACAACAGACACGTATGGGATATTGTTGTTTTTTTATTTTTTACAACACAAGGGTCTTCAGGTGGATTAAGCGTACAATAAAATTTTAAAACCCCGTGTGTATTTATTTCATTAAAATACTTTATTCATAATGTGTGTATATTATTAACCCTTTACTACTATTGAATTAATAATGGATAGGTGTCTTATTGACATCTCTCCATTATTAACCAGGCTTAATGTCACCTTACATTAGCAAGGTGACATTAACCCTTTATTACCCCATATCCCACCGCTTCTCGGGAGTGGGAGAGAGTGGCTAAGTGCCAGAATAGGTGCATCTTACAGATGTGTGGGGTCACTGGGGGCAGATGTTTTTAGTTAGGGGGGGCAATAACCATGGTCCCTCTCTAGGCTATTAATATCTGCCCTCAGTCACTGGCTTTTCCACTCTGGCGGAGAAAATTGTGCGGGAGCCCATGCCAGTTTTTACTGTGATTTAACCCTTTATTTTAACACCTAGAGCCCCCAAATTTTACACACAGACACTTCTAACATTAGTAGTGAGGAATATGTAAAAAAAATAAGGGCTATGAAATGGTTTACTGTAAGTAAACCATGTCTCATATCCTGTCGGGTTTGATAAGGAGTTAGCAAAAGCCGGCAATTGAATTACCGGCTTTTAAGCTATCTAGCACTGTATGACATATAAATATATATATATATTTGTCTCACTGACATGTCCATTTTGCAAGTCGGCGAGAAAATCTCGCCTACGGATGCCATACGGATGCCATACGGATACCATATGGATGACAGACGGATAATTTTTAGAGAAAAAATCGCATCCTCGCATTGAGTATGGATCACTGTTCAGGAACTTTTCTGCGTATTACACCTATAAAAAACGGACCGTATTTCCTTGCGCTAAGTGTGTCTGAGCAAAGGGTATGAATACTTATGACCATGTGATATTTCATTTTTTCTTTTTTATTAAATTTGCAAAAATAGCTACATTTCTGTTTTTTTTTCAGTCAAGATGGGGTGAAAAGTGTACATTAATGAGAAAAAAATGAACTTTTTTGAATTTACCAAATGGCTGCAATGTAACAAAGAGTGAAACATTTTAAGGGGTCTGAAAACTTTCTGTACCCACTGTATACCCTCAATGTAAGCCATAAAAGTTGTAATATCTAAAAAGTTACCTTTGGAAAGCACTTCATTATACATAACTCTACACCAACAACAATTTGCAGTTCATACATTGTAATAGTAAAAACATTTTAAAAGAATGTTTTTCAAAGTTTAACTTTTTACATTTTTAAATCCATAATGCTATGTCAATTTTTTTTGAAGAACGACTGAAGACATTAACCCCTTCATGCCGCGGCCAGTTTACATTTTGTCCTCCCCTTCTTCCAAGAGCCATAGCCTTTTTATTTTTTGCACATAGCCATATGAAGGCTGTGTTTTTTGCATAATGAATTGTACTTTTAATTCACACCATTTATTTTATCATGTGATACACTGGAAAGTGAGAAAAAATTAAGAGTGCTTCCAAAATTGCAAAAAATGTGTAATTTCACATTATTTTTTTTTTTATTTACCATTTTCACTATGCGGTAAAACTGACTGGGCAGACACCAAACATGTATACTTTTTTCTTTTTAAGTGGTGAAAAAAAGAATCCAAAATTTGTAAAAAAAATTTGCTTGTGTCGCTATTTTTTATATCTTGATAGATCGGAAGTTTCTGAATGCGGCAATGCCAAATATGTGTATTTTTTATTGCTTTATTATTAATAGTGTAAAAGGTGGTGATTTGTAATTTCATATTTTTAAATTTTTTTCACATTTTTAAAAACATTTCATTTTTTTCACTTTTTACTGTGACTCTATGAATATTAGTCCCCTTAAAGGACTCGAAGCTGCGATCGTCCAATCGCTTGTACTGTACACAGAAGTTAATGCATTGCTATGTGTAACTTAAATCACAATTTCCTATGAACACGAGCTTCAAACTAACTTTCACAGGAGTACCATAATGACACGGGGTTCTTCAGTATATACCTGGATGTCATACAATCCATCAGCGCCCGTCAATCACATCACAGGCGTGATGGGCACAGATAATGAAGTAACCCCTCTGTCACCCAGGGGCGGACATACCGAATGTGCAGCCAATGAGGTTGCATCAGGGCCTTGAGGTGGAAGGGGGCTCCCTACAGTGTAGCTAACACTGAGGGCAATTTGGCCTGTTTATCTGACCCTTAAGCTCCGTGGGGGCCCTGGCCAAATTGACCTCATGTGTGGCGGGCAGGGAGCAATCCCTGCAGCTCCGCTGCCTACATATGAGTGTGGCATCAGAGTGGAGATGCAGGGATCCATCCTGCTTCCTGCCTGCGCTTCCTGTCTGACACAGCAGTGCTGCTGGATGACATCAGCATTCAGCATGCCTCTGTGTCAGATAGAAAGCTGCCAGCAATAAAGAAACTGTGGCTGCGGGGAACGTGCGGACAGGTGTGTGGTGCTGTGTGTTCGTGTGTGCTGCAGGAAACGTGCGCAGAGGTGAGTGGTGCTGTGTGTGTTTGTGTGTGTGTATGTGTGTGTGCATGCAGAGATGTGAGTGGTGCTCTGTGTGTGTGTGTATGCTGCGGGGAACGTGCGGAGATGTGAGTGGGGTGTGTGGATGTGTGTCTGTGTGTGTAGGTGGTGGAGAGGGCAGTGATGGGGGTGGTGGGGGAGAACAATGAATGAGGTGGTGGAAAGAGTAATGATGTAGGTGGGGAGAGGGCAATGATGGGAGTGGTGGGGGAGAAAGCAATGAAAGAGGTGGTGGAAAGGACAATGATGGGGGTTGTGGGGGAGTAAACAGTGATGGAGGTAGTGAAAAGGGCAATGATGGGGTGGTGGGGGAGAAAGCAATGATGGAGGTGATGGAGAGGGCAATGATGGAGTGGTGGGAGAGAAAGCAATGATAGAGGTGGTGGAAAGGGCAATGATAGAAGTGATGTAGAGGACAATGATTGGGGTGGAGAACAATGATGGAGGTGGTGGAGAGGGTAATGATGAAGGTGGTGGAGAGGGCAATCATGGAGGTGATGGGGAGGGCAATGATTGGGGTGGTGGAGAGGGCAATGATGGGGTGGCAGAGAGCACAATGATGGGGTGGCAGAGAGGGCGATGATGGGGGTGGTGGATGAAGGCAATGATGGAGAGGGCAATGATGGAGATGGAGGAGAGGACAATGATGGGATGCGGGGGTGGGGACGAGGGGAATAAGGGACGTGGAGGATTGGGATTGGAGGAAAGTGAGCTTATGATGGACTTTCGAACAGGAGAAGGTGGAGGAAGACGTTAGATATGGATGCAAAATGAATTGGGTGGTGGAAGAAAGTGCTAAGCCCCTGCTAGCGTCCGCCCCCATCTCACAATTCATTGTGATGCTATCGGGGACTTAAAATGTATTGGGGATTGAGAGAGGAGGTGATAAAGTGCATAGGACTCATTATAATGAGTTGAAAGGTGGGAGAAGACGCTGTCAGGAACTTGTAATGAATTGGGAGGTGGTGGAGAATGCTCAGTACCTGATGATGTCTTTTCCCACTTCCAAATAAATTTTGATGCTATCAAATACTTATAATAAATGATGGGGACACAGGACTAAGGCTATGTGCACACGTTCAGGATTTGCAGTAGAAAATTCTGCTGCATATCCTAATGTGTTGGCAGGAAGAAAGTTGCATAAAATACATTTATTTTTTGCCACATTTTTGCCATGCTTTTGTTACATATTTCCCCCATTAACCCCTTTACCCCCAAGGGTGGTTTGCACGTTAATGACCGGGCCAATTTTTACAATTCTGACCACTGTCTCTTTATGAGGTTATAACTCTGGAACGCTTCTACGGATCTTGGCAATTCTGACACTGTTTTCTCGTGACATATTGTAATTCATGATAGTGGTAAAATTTCTTCGATATAACTTGCGTTTATTTGTGAAAAAAAATGGAAATTTGGCGAAAATGTTGAAAATTTTGCAATTTTCCAACTTTGAATTTTTATGCCCTTAAATCACAGAGATATGTCAAAGAAAATACTTAATAGGTAACATTTCCCACATGTTTACTTTACATCAGCACAATTTTGGAACCAAATTTTTTTTTTGTTAGGGAGTTATAAGGGTTAAAATTTGACCAGCAATTTCTCATTTTTACAACACCATTTTTTTTTAGGGACCACATCTCATTTGAAGTCATTTTGAGGGGTCTATATGACAGAAAATACCCAAGTGTGACACCATTCTAAAAACTGCACCCCTCAAGGTGCTCAATACCACATTCAAGAAATTTGTTAACCCTTCAAGTGTTTCACAGGAATTTTTGGAATGTTTAAATAAAAATTAACATTTAAATTTTTTTTACACAAAATTTATTTCAGCTCCAATTTGTTTTATTTTACCAAGGGTAACAGGAGAAAATAGACCCCAAAAGTTGTTGTACAATTTGTGCTGAGTACGCTGATACCCCATATGTGGAAGGGAAGGATCGCCATTTGACTTTTCAATGCAAAATTGGAACGCCATGTTGCGTTTGGAGAGCCCCTGATGTGCCTAAACATTGAAACCCCCCACAATTGACACCATTTTGGAAAGTAGACCCCCTAAGGAACTTATCTAGATGTGTGGTGAGCACTTTGACCCACCAAGTGCTTCACAGAAGCATATATAATGCAGAGCCGTGAAAATAAAAATTCTTTTTTTTTTCACAAAAATGATTTTTTTTAGCCCCCAGTTTTGTATTTTTACAAGGGTAACAGGATAAATTGGACCCCAAAAGTTGTTGTCCAATTTGTCCTGAGTACGCTGATACCCCATATGTGGGAGGGAACCACTGTTTGGGCGCATGGCAGAGCTCGGGAGGGAAGGAGCGCCATTTGGAATGCAGACTTACAGTAGATGGATTGGTTTGCAGGCGTCACGTTGCATTTGCAGAGCCCCTGATGTACCCAAACAGTAGAAACCCCCCGCAAGTTACCCCATATTGGAAACTAGACCTCCCAAGGAACTTATCTAGATGTGTTGTGAGAACTTTGAACCCCCAAGTGTTTCACTACAGTTTATAACGCAGAGCCGTGAAAATAAAAAATATTTTTTTCCACAAAAATGATTTTTTAGCCCCCAGTTTTGTATTTTCCCAAGGGTAACAGGAGAAATTGGACCCCAAAAGTTGTTGTTCAATTTGTCCTGAGTATGTTGATACCCCATATGTGGGAGAGAACCACTGTTTGGGCGCATGGCAGAGCTCGGAAGGGAAGGAGCGCCATTTGGAATGCAGACTTACAGTAGATGGATTGGTCTGCAGGCGTCACGTTGCATTTGCAGAGCCTCTGATGTACCCAAACAGTAGAAACCCCCCAAAGTGACCACACATTGGAAACTAGACCTCGCAAGGAACTTATCTAGATGTGTTGTGAGAACTTTGAACCTCCAAGTGTTTCACTACAGTTTACATAGCAAATAGATAATGGCTGCACTCAAGTTTATTGTGCTAAAGCAAGGAAATGTGCAATACATGAAATGTGAACAGCATAATGGCTTGTGAAATTTATGAAAAAACACATGAGATTTTTAGCACAAAATTTGGCCAAATGTTGTGAGCCCATTCACCAAACGTCAAGGTAATCTCAGATCGAATGGGTAACTAACCTGTCTGCCTAATGTGAACACTTACCTATGGCTAATAAAATGGTAAAGCCTGTATTTATAGAGGAGGTTAGAACCAACTGTGTTTGGATGTAATTAAAATCACAGCGTGGTGAAGGGCGGGGCGTTCAAGTCAGAAAAAGCAATACATAGTAAATATAGAAAAACTGACTGAACAGCCATCTAGTCTGAACTGGTGCATAACCAAAAAGTCTTACATAGCAAATAGATAATGGCTGCACTCAAGTTTATTGTGCTAAAGCAAGGAAATGTGCAATACATGAAATGTGAACAGCATAATGGCTTGTGAAATTTATGAAAAAACACATGAGATTTTTAGCACAAAATTTGGCCAAATGTTGTGAGCCCATTCACCAAACGTCAAGGTAATCTCAGATCGAATGGGTAACTAACCTGTCTGCCTAATGTGAACACTTACCTATGGCTAATAAAATGGTAAAGCCTGTATTTATAGAGGAGGTTAGAACCAACTGTGTTTGGATGTAATTAAAATCACAGCGTGGTGAAGGGCGGGGCGTTCAAGTCAGAAAAAGCAATACATAGTAAATATAGAAAAACTGACTGAACAGCCATCTAGTCTGAACTGGTGCATAACCAAAAAGTCTTACATAGCAAATAGATAATGGCTGCACTCAAGTTTATTGTGCTAAAGCAAGGAAATGTGCAATACATGAAATGTGAACAGCATAATGGCTTGTGAAATTTATGAAAAAACACATGAGATTTTTAGCACAAAATTTGGCCAAATGTTGTGAGCCCATTCACCAAACGTCAAGGTAATCTCAGATCGAATGGGTAACTAACCTGTCTGCCTAATGTGAACACTTACCTATGGCTAATAAAATGGTAAAGCCTGTATTTATAGAGGAGGTTAGAACCAACTGTGTTTGGATGTAATTAAAATCACAGCGTGGTGAAGGGCGGGGCGTTCAAGTCAGAAAAAGCAATACATAGTAAATATAGAAAAACTGACTGAACAGCCATCTAGTCTGAACTGGTGCATAACCAAAAAGTCTTACATAGCAAATAGATAATGGCTGCACTCAAGTTTATTGTGCTAAAGCAAGGAAATGTGCAATACATGAAATGTGAACAGCATAATGGCTTGTGAAATTTATGAAAAAACACATGAGATTTTTAGCACAAAATTTGGCCAAATGTTGTGAGCCCATTCACCAAACGTCAAGGTAATCTCAGATCGAATGGGTAACTAACCTGTCTGCCTAATGTGAACACTTACCTATGGCTAATAAAATGGTAAAGCCTGTATTTATAGAGGAGGTTAGAACCAACTGTGTTTGGATGTAATTAAAATCACAGCGTGGTGAAGGGCGGGGCGTTCAAGTCAGAAAAAGCAATACATAGTAAATATAGAAAAACTGACTGAACAGCCATCTAGTCTGAACTGGTGCATAACCAAAAAGTCTTACATAGCAAATAGATAATGGCTGCACTCAAGTTTATTGTGCTAAAGCAAGGAAATGTGCAATACATGAAATGTGAACAGCATAATGGCTTGTGAAATTTATGAAAAAACACATGAGATTTTTAGCACAAAATTTGGCCAAATGTTGTGAGCCCATTCACCAAACGTCAAGGTAATCTCAGATCGAATGGGTAACTAACCTGTCTGCCTAATGTGAACACTTACCTATGGCTAATAAAATGGTAAAGCCTGTATTTATAGAGGAGGTTAGAACCAACTGTGTTTGGATGTAATTAAAATCACAGCGTGGTGAAGGGCGGGGCGTTCAAGTCAGAAAAAGCAATACATAGTAAATATAGAAAAACTGACTGAACAGCCATCTAGTCTGAACTGGTGCATAACCAAAAAGTCTTACATAGCAAATAGATAATGGCTGCACTCAAGTTTATTGTGCTAAAGCAAGGAAATGTGCAATACATGAAATGTGAACAGCATAATGGCTTGTGAAATTTATGAAAAAACACATGAGATTTTTAGCACAAAATTTGGCCAAATGTTGTGAGCCCATTCACCAAACGTCAAGGTAATCTCAGATCGAATGGGTAACTAACCTGTCTGCCTAATGTGAACACTTACCTATGGCTAATAAAATGGTAAAGCCTGTATTTATAGAGGAGGTTAGAACCAACTGTGTTTGGATGTAATTAAAATCACAGCGTGGTGAAGGGCGGGGCGTTCAAGTCAGAAAAAGCAATACATAGTAAATATAGAAAAACTGACTGAACAGCCATCTAGTCTGAACTGGTGCATAACCAAAAAGTCTTACATAGCAAATAGATAATGGCTGCACTCAAGTTTATTGTGCTAAAGCAAGGAAATGTGCAATACATGAAATGTGAACAGCATAATGGCTTGTGAAATTTATGAAAAAACACATGAGATTTTTAGCACAAAATTTGGCCAAATGTTGTGAGCCCATTCACCAAACGTCAAGGTAATCTCAGATCGAATGGGTAACTAACCTGTCTGCCTAATGTGAACACTTACCTATGGCTAATAAAATGGTAAAGCCTGTATTTATAGAGGAGGTTAGAACCAACTGTGTTTGGATGTAATTAAAATCACAGCGTGGTGAAGGGCGGGGCGTTCAAGTCAGAAAAAGCAATACATACCCATTCGATCTGAGATTACCTTGACGTTTGGTGAATGGGCTCACAACATTTGGCCAAATTTTGTGCTAAAAATCTCATGTGTTTTTTCATAAATTTCACAAGCCATTATGCTGTTCACATTTCATGTATTGCACATTTCCTTGCTTTAGCACAATAAACTTGAGTGCAGCCATTATCTATTTGCTATGTAAGACTTTTTGGTTATGCACCAGTTCAGACTAGATGGCTGTTCAGTCAGTTTTTCTATATTTACTATGTATTGCTTTTTCTGACTTGAACGCCCCGCCCTTCACCACGCTGTGATTTTAATTACATCCAAACACAGTTGGTTCTAACCTCCTCTATAAATACAGGCTTTACCATTTTATTAGCCATAGGTAAGTGTTCACATTAGGCAGACAGGTTAGTTACCCATTCGATCTGAGATTACCTTGACGTTTGGTGAATGGGCTCACAACATTTGGCCAAATTTTGTGCTAAAAATCTCATGTGTTTTTTCATAAATTTCACAAGCCATTATGCTGTTCACATTTCATGTATTGCACATTTCCTTGCTTTAGCACAATAAACTTGAGTGCAGCCATTATCTATTTGCTATGTAAGACTTTTTGGTTATGCACCAGTTCAGACTAGATGGCTGTTCAGTCAGTTTTTCTATATTTACTATGTATTGCTTTTTCTGACTTGAACGCCCCGCCCTTCACCACGCTGTGATTTTAATTACATCCAAACACAGTTGGTTCTAACCTCCTCTATAAATACAGGCTTTACCATTTTATTAGCCATAGGTAAGTGTTCACATTAGGCAGACAGGTTAGTTACCCATTCGATCTGAGATTACCTTGACGTTTGGTGAATGGGCTCACAACATTTGGCCAAATTTTGTGCTAAAAATCTCATGTGTTTTTTCATAAATTTCACAAGCCATTATGCTGTTCACATTTCATGTATTGCACATTTCCTTGCTTTAGCACAATAAACTTGAGTGCAGCCATTATCTATTTGCTATGTAAGACTTTTTGGTTATGCACCAGTTCAGACTAGATGGCTGTTCAGTCAGTTTTTCTATATTTACTATGTATTGCTTTTTCTGACTTGAACGCCCCGCCCTTCACCACGCTGTGATTTTAATTACATCCAAACACAGTTGGTTCTAACCTCCTCTATAAATACAGGCTTTACCATTTTATTAGCCATAGGTAAGTGTTCACATTAGGCAGACAGGTTAGTTACCCATTCGATCTGAGATTACCTTGACGTTTGGTGAATGGGCTCACAACATTTGGCCAAATTTTGTGCTAAAAATCTCATGTGTTTTTTCATAAATTTCACAAGCCATTATGCTGTTCACATTTCATGTATTGCACATTTCCTTGCTTTAGCACAATAAACTTGAGTGCAGCCATTATCTATTTGCTATGTAAGACTTTTTGGTTATGCACCAGTTCAGACTAGATGGCTGTTCAGTCAGTTTTTCTATATTTACTATGTATTGCTTTTTCTGACTTGAACGCCCCGCCCTTCACCACGCTGTGATTTTAATTACATCCAAACACAGTTGGTTCTAACCTCCTCTATAAATACAGGCTTTACCATTTTATTAGCCATAGGTAAGTGTTCACATTAGGCAGACAGGTTAGTTACCCATTCGATCTGAGATTACCTTGACGTTTGGTGAATGGGCTCACAACATTTGGCCAAATTTTGTGCTAAAAATCTCATGTGTTTTTTCATAAATTTCACAAGCCATTATGCTGTTCACATTTCATGTATTGCACATTTCCTTGCTTTAGCACAATAAACTTGAGTGCAGCCATTATCTATTTGCTATGTAAGACTTTTTGGTTATGCACCAGTTCAGACTAGATGGCTGTTCAGTCAGTTTTTCTATATTTACTATGTATTGCTTTTTCTGACTTGAACGCCCCGCCCTTCACCACGCTGTGATTTTAATTACATCCAAACACAGTTGGTTCTAACCTCCTCTATAAATACAGGCTTTACCATTTTATTAGCCATAGGTAAGTGTTCACATTAGGCAGACAGGTTAGTTACCCATTCGATCTGAGATTACCTTGACGTTTGGTGAATGGGCTCACAACATTTGGCCAAATTTTGTGCTAAAAATCTCATGTGTTTTTTCATAAATTTCACAAGCCATTATGCTGTTCACATTTCATGTTTTGCACATTTCCTTGCTTTAGCACAATAAACTTGAGTGCAGCCATTATCTATTTGCTATGTAAGACTTTTTGGTTATGCACCAGTTCAGACTAGATGGCTGTTCAGTCAGTTTTTCTATATTTACTATGTATTGCTTTTTCTGACTTGAACGCCCCGCCCTTCACCACGCTGTGATTTTAATTACATCCAAACACAGTTGGTTCTAACCTCCTCTATAAATACAGGCTTTACCATTTTATTAGCCATAGGTAAGTGTTCACATTAGGCAGACAGGTTAGTTACCCATTCGATCTGAGATTACCTTGACGTTTGGTGAATGGGCTCACAACATTTGGCCAAATTTTGTGCTAAAAATCTCATGTGTTTTTTCATAAATTTCACAAGCCATTATGCTGTTCACATTTCATGTATTGCACATTTCCTTGCTTTAGCACAATAAACTTGAGTGCAGCCATTATCTATTTGCTATGTAAGACTTTTTGGTTATGCACCAGTTCAGACTAGATGGCTGTTCAGTCAGTTTTTCTATATTTACTATGTATTGCTTTTTCTGACTTGAACGCCCCGCCCTTCACCACGCTGTGATTTTAATTACATCCAAACACAGTTGGTTCTAACCTCCTCTATAAATACAGGCTTTACCATTTTATTAGCCATAGGTAAGTGTTCACATTAGGCAGACAGGTTAGTTACCCATTCGATCTGAGATTACCTTGACGTTTGGTGAATGGGCTCACAACATTTGGCCAAATTTTGTGCTAAAAATCTCATGTGTTTTTTCATAAATTTCACAAGCCATTATGCTGTTCACATTTCATGTATTGCACATTTCCTTGCTTTAGCACAATAAACTTGAGTGCAGCCATTATCTATTTGCTATGTAAGACTTTTTGGTTATGCACCAGTTCAGACTAGATGGCTGTTCAGTCAGTTTTTCTATATTTACTATGTATTGCTTTTTCTGACTTGAACGCCCCGCCCTTCACCACGCTGTGATTTTAATTACATCCAAACACAGTTGGTTCTAACCTCCTCTATAAATACAGGCTTTACCATTTTATTAGCCATAGGTAAGTGTTCACATTAGGCAGACAGGTTAGTTACCCATTCGATCTGAGATTACCTTGACGTTTGGTGAATGGGCTCACAACATTTGGCCAAATTTTGTGCTAAAAATCTCATGTGTTTTTTCATAAATTTCACAAGCCATTATGCTGTTCACATTTCATGTATTGCACATTTCCTTGCTTTAGCACAATAAACTTGAGTGCAGCCATTATCTATTTGCTATGTAAGACTTTTTGGTTATGCACCAGTTCAGACTAGATGGCTGTTCAGTCAGTTTTTCTATATTTACTATGTATTGCTTTTTCTGACTTGAACGCCCCGCCCTTCACCACGCTGTGATTTTAATTACATCCAAACACAGTTGGTTCTAACCTCCTCTATAAATACAGGCTTTACCATTTTATTAGCCATAGGTAAGTGTTCACATTAGGCAGACAGGTTAGTTACCCATTCGATCTGAGATTACCTTGACGTTTGGTGAATGGGCTCACAACATTTGGCCAAATTTTGTGCTAAAAATCTCATGTGTTTTTTCATAAATTTCACAAGCCATTATGCTGTTCACATTTCATGTATTGCACATTTCCTTGCTTTAGCACAATAAACTTGAGTGCAGCCATTATCTATTTGCTATGTAAGACTTTTTGGTTATGCACCAGTTCAGACTAGATGGCTGTTCAGTCAGTTTTTCTATATTTACTATCACTACAGTTTACAACGCAGAGCCGTGAAAGTAAAAAATCCTTTTTTTTCCCACAAAAATGATTTTTAGCCCCCCAAATTTATATTTTCCCAAGGGTAACAAGAGAACTTGGACCCCAAAAGTTGTTGTACAATTTGTCTTAAGTACTTTGATGCCCCATATGTTGGGGTAAACCCCTGTTTGGGCGCACGGGAAAGCTCGGAAGGGAAGGAGCACTGTTTTACTTTTTCAATGCAGAATTGGCTGGAATTGAGATCGGACGCCATGTCGCGTTTGGAGAGCCCCTGATGTGCCTAAACAGTGGAAACTCCCCAATTCTAACTGAAACCCTAATCCAAACACACCCCTAACCCTAATCCCAACGGTAACCCTAACCACACCCCTAACCCTGACACACCCCTAACTCTAATCCCAACCCTTATCCCAACCGTAAATGTAATCCAAACCCTAACTTTAGCCCCAACCCTAACCCTAACTTTAGCCCCAACCCTAACCCTAACTTTAGCTCCAACCCTAGCCCCAACCCTAACCCTAGCCCTAACCCTAGCACTAACCCTAGCCCTAACCCTAGCCCTAACCCTAACCCTAATGGGAAAATGGAAATAAATACATTTTTTTAATTTTATTATTTTTCCCTAACTAAGGGGGTGATGAAGGAGGGTTTGGTTAACTTTTATAGCGTTTTTTATAGCAGATTTTTATGATTGGCAGCCGTCACACACTAAAAGACGCTTTTTATAGCAAAAAAGTTTTTTCGTCTCCACATTTTGAGACCTATAATTTTTCCATATTTTGGTCTACAGAGTCATGTGAGGTCTTGTTTTTTGCGGGACGAGTTGACGTTTTTATTGTTAACATTTTCGGACACGTGACAGTTTTTGATCGCTTTTTATTCCGATTTTTGTGAGGCAGAATGACAAAAAAACAGCTATTCATGAATTTCTTTTGGGGGAGGCGTTTATACCGTTCCACGTTTGGTAAAATTGATAAAGCAGTTTTATTCTTTGGGTCAGTAAAATTACAGCGATACCTCATTTATTTTTTTTATGTTTTGGCGCTTTTATACAATAAAAACTATTTTATAGAATAAATAATTATTTTGGCATCGCTTTATTCTGAGGACTATAACTTTTTTATTTTTTCTTTGATGACATTGTATGGCAGCTCGTTTTTGCGGGACAAGATGCCATTTTCAGCGGTACCATGGTTATTTATATCCTTTTTTTGATCGCGTGTTATTCCACTTTTTGTTTGGCGGTATGATAATAAAGCGTTGTTTTTTGCCTCGTTTTTTTGTTTTTTTTTTTCCCTACGGTGTTCACTGAAGGGGTTAACTAGTGATATAGTTTTATAGGTGGGGTCATTACGGACCCGGCGATACTAAATATGTGTACTTTTATTGTTGTTTTTTTTATTTAGATAAAGAAATGTATTTATGGGAATATTTTTTTTTTTTCTTTATTTAGGATTTTTTTTTTTACACATGTGGAAATTTTTTCTTTTAACTTTTTTACTTTGTCCCAGGGGGGGACATCACAGATCGCTGATCTGACAGTTTGCACAGCACTCTGTCAGATCACCGATCTGACTTACAGCACTGCAGGCTTACCAAGCGCCTGCTCTGAGCAGGCACTTGGTAAGCCACCTCCCTCCCTGCAGGACCCAGATGCCGCAGCCATCTTGGATCAGGGCACCTGCAGCGAGGAGGAGGTAAGTGTTGTGAACTCTGTTTTTGGGCTCCCTCTTGTGGTCACAACTGGTACTGTGTAGTGCTGTCTTTGGGCTCCCTCTGGTGGTTCTTTGTGTCATTCTGCAGGTCTGAGGCTGATCAGCTGTCTCATTATCTGTTAGCTGGTTTCCTAATTAGTTCACCTGGACTCTCAGTTGTTGCCTGCTGTCAATGTCTTCAGTGCTATTTTGGAGCTCTCCTGCAGTCCTTCGTTATCAGTCTCTTCAAGAGAAGCTAAGTTTTGCTTGATTCATTTTTTGACCATCAGTGGTCATATGTTTCTTGGTTTATTTTTGTTTTCTTGCCCAGCTTGCTAATATGTGATTTCCTTGCTTGCTGGTAGCTCTAGGGGGCTGAGTTTCTCCCCTCACACCGTTAGTTGGTGTGGGGGTTCTTGTATTCTCAGCGTGGATATTTTGCATAGGGTTTTTTACTGACCGCACAGTTCACTATCGGTCTTCTGCTATCTAGTATTAGCGGGCCTCATTTGCTGAATCTGTTTTCATTTCTACATTTGTGTTTTCCCCTTACCTCACCGTTATTATTTGTTGGGGGCTTCCTATATCTTTGGGGTGATTTCTCTTGAGGCAAGTGAGGTCTTACTTTCCCTCCAGGAGTAGATAGTTTCTCAGGCTGCGTCGAGACGTCCAGGATTTTAGGCACGTTTACCAGCTACCTTTAGTGTGTTGGTTAGGATCAGTTTGCGGTCAGTTCAGTTACCACCTCCCTAGAGCTCGTGTCTATGTTCATAAACTTAGCTAGTCCGTTTTGTGATCCTCAGCCACTAGGATCATAACAGTACAGCAGGCCAACAAGTGTTTAATGCATCGCAGAAGTGGGATAAGAGAAGCCCTGAGTACATTTTTTTTTTCCTCTCTATCTTTGCTGCAGTCTGTCCAGCTTCTCTCATCCCCTTAATCTCTGGGTGGTTTTGTGTTCAGCTGCAGACATGGATATTCAGAGTCTGACTTCTAGTGTGGATCGTCTTGCTGCAAGGGTGCAAAGCATTCAGGATTTTGTTGTTCATAGCCCTATGTCAGAGCCAAAAATACCTATTCCTGAGTTGTTTTCTGGAGATAGATCTAGGTTTCTGAATTTTAAGAATAATTGTAAATTATTTCTATCTTTGAGACCTCGTTCCTCTGGTGATTCCGCTCAGCAAGTTAAAATTGTTAGCTCCTTGTTACGTGGCGACCCCCAAGATTGGGCTTTCTCTCTGGTGCCAGGAGATCCTGCATTGCTGAATGTGGATGCGTTTTTTCTGGCGCTTGGACTGCTTTATGAGGAACCTAATCTTGAGAACCAGGCAGAAAAGGCCTTGCTGGCTCTTTCTCAGGGCCAGGATGAAGCAGAGGTGTATTGTCAAAAATTTCGGAAATGGTCGGTGCTTACTCAATGGAATGAGTGTGCCCTGGCTGCAAATTTCAGAGAAGGTCTTTCTGAAGCCATTAAGAATGGTATGGTGGGGTTCCCCACGCCTGCAAGTCTGAATGACTCAATGGCTTTGGCCATTCAGATTGATCGGCGTTTGGGGGAGCGCAAATCTGCGCCCATCTGGCGGTGTTTTCTGAACAGAGACCTGAGTCTATGCAATGTGACCGAGTTCTGACCAGAATTGAGCGGCAAAATCATAGACGTCAAAATGGGTTGTGCTTTTACTGTGGTGATTCAACTCATGTTATCTCAGCATGCTCTAAGCGCGTTAAAAAAATCACTAAACCTGTCACCATTGGTACTGTACAGCCTAAATTCATTTTGTCTGTTACTTTAATTTGTTCTTTGTCATCCTACTCGGTTATGGCTTTTGTGGATTCAGGTGCTGCCCTGAATCTGATGGATTTGTCGTTTGCCAGGGGCTGTGGTTTTGTCCTGGAGCCTTTGGAATTCCCTATTCCACTGACGGGAATTGATGCTACACCATTGGCTGAGAATAAGCCTCAATATTGGACTCAAATGACCATGTGCATGACTCCTGTGCATCAGGAGGTGATTCGCTTTCTTGTGCTGCATAATTTGCATGATGTTGTCGTGTTGGGTCTGCCATGGCTGCAGGCCCATAATCCAGTTCTGGATTGGAAAGCTATGTCTGTGTCAAGTTGGGGTTGCCAGGGGATTCATGGCGATGCTCCTTTGGTATCAATTGCTTCTTCCACTCCTTCTGAGGTCCCTGAGTTTTTGTCGGACTACCAGGATGTATTTGATGAGCCCAGATCCGGTGCCCTGCCTCCTCACAGGGATTGTGATTGTGCTATAAATTTGATTCCTGGTAGTAAGTTCCCTAAGGGACGACTTTTTAATTTGTCTATACCAGAACATGCCTCAATGCGGAGTTATATAAAGGAGTCTTTAGAGAAGGGACATATTCGCCCGTCCTCCTCCCCTCTTGGTGCAGGATTCTTTTTTGTGGCCAAGAAGGATGGTTCTCTGAGACCTTGTATAGATTATCGTCTTCTAAATAAAATCACGGTCAAATTTCAGTATCCTTTGCCATTGTTGTCTGATCTGTTTACTCGGATTAAGGGGTCCAGTTGGTTCACCAAGATAGATCTTCGTGGTGCGTATAACCTTGTGCGCATTAAGCAGGGGGATGAATGGAAAACAGTATTTAATACGCCCGAAGGTCTTTTTGAGTACTTGGTGATGCCTTTTGGACTCTCTAATGCTCCTTCTGTGTTCCAGTCCTTCATGCATGACATCTTCCGAGAATATCTGGATAAATTTATGATTGTGTATCTGGATGACATTTTGGTCTTTTCTGAGGACTGGGAGTCCCATGTGAAGCAGGTCAGGATGGTATTTCAGGTCCTGCGTGCTAATGCCTTATTTGTGAAGGGCTCAAAATGTCTCTTCGGAGTACAGAAGGTTTCCTTTTTGGGTTTTATTTTTTCTCCTTCTACTATTGAGATGGACCCAGTCAAGGTCCAGGCTATTCATGACTGGACTCAGCCTACATCTGTTAAGAGTCTTCAGAAGTTCTTGGGTTTTGCTAATTTTTACCGTCGCTTCATTGCTAATTTTTCTGGCGTGGTTAAACAATTGACGGATTTGACCAAGAAGGGTTCTGATGTGACTAATTGGTCTCCTGCGGCCGTGGAAGTCTTTCGGGAGCTGAAGCGCCGGTTTTCTTCGGCTCCAGTTTTGTGTCAGCCTGATTTCTCTTTTCCTTTTCAGGTCGAGGTTGATGCTTCTGAGATTGGAGCAGGGGCTGTTTTGTCGCAGAGAAGCTCTGATTGCTCTGTGATGAAGCCTTGTGCTTTCTTTTCAAGAAAGTTTTCGCCTGCTGAGCGGAATTATGATGTTGGTAATCGGGAATTGTTGGCCATGAAGTGGGCATTTGAGGAGTGGTGACATTGGCTCGAGGGAGCTAAGCATCGTGTAGTGGTCTTAACTGATCACAAAAATCTGATTTATCTCGAGTCTGCCAAGCGGCTGAATCCTAGACAGGCTCGTTGGTCGTTGTTTTTCTCCCGTTTTGTTTTCGTGGTCTCGTACCTGCCTGGTTCGAAGAACGTGAAGGCTGATGCTCTTTCTAGGAGTTTTGTGCCTGACTCTCTGGGAGTTTCAGAGCCGGCTGGTATCCTCAGAGAGGGAGTGATTTTGTCTGCCATTTCCCCAGATTTGCGACGAGTGCTGCAGAAATTTCAGGCGGATAGACCTGACCGTTGCCCACGAGAGAGACTGTTTGTCCCAGATAGATGGACCAGCAGAGTTATTTCCGAGGTTCATTCTTCGGTGTTGGCAGGCCATCCTGGGATTTTTGGTACCAGAGATTTGGTGGCTAGGTCCTTCTGGTGGCCTTCCTTGTCACGGGATGTGCGTTCCTTTGTGCAGTCCTGTGGGATTTGTGCTCGGGCTAAGCCTTGCTGTTCTCGTGCCAGCGGTTTGCTTTTGCCTTTGCCTGTCCCGAAGAGGCCTTGGACGCACATTTCCATGGATTTCATTTTGGATCTTCCAGTCTCTCAGAGAATGTCTGTCATCTGGGTGGTGTGTGATCGTTTTTCCAAAATGGTCCATTTGGTGCCCTTGCCTAAGTTGCCTTCCTCCTCCGATTTGGTTCCTCTATTTTTTCAGAATGTGGTTCGCTTGCACGGCATCCCTGAGAATATTGTGTCTGACAGAGGATCCCAGTTTGTGTCCAGATTTTGGCGGATCTTTTGTGCTAAGATGGGCATTGATTTGTCTTTTTCGTCGGCCTTCCATCCTCAGACGAATGGCCAAACCGAGCGAACTAATCAGACCTTGGAAACTTATTTGAGATGTTTTGTTTCTGCTGATCAGGATGATTGGGTGACTTTTTTGCCATTGGCTGAGTTTGCCCTTAATAATCGGGCTAGTTCTGCTACTTTGGTTTCGCCTTTTTTCTGCAATTCTGGTTTTCATCCTCGTTTTTCCTCGGGTCAGGTTGAGCCTTCCAACTGTCCTGGGGTGGATTCTGTGGTGGATAGGTTGCAACAGATTTGGAACTATGTGGTGGACAATTTGAAGTTGTCACAGGAGAAGGCTCAGCGCTTTGCCAACCGCCGTCGCGGTGTGGGTCCCCGACTTCTTGTTGGGGATTTGGTGTGGCTGTCTTCTCGGTATGTTCCTATGAAGGTTTCCTCTCCTAAATTCAAGTCTCGCTTCATCGGTCCTTATAAGATTTTGGAAATCCTTAACCCGGTGTCATTTCGTTTGGACCTCCCAGCGTCGTTTGCCATTCAAAACGTGTTCCATAGGTCTTTGTTGCGGAGGTATTTGGTGCCTGTGGTTCCTTCTGTTGAACCCCCTGCTCCGGTGCTGGTTGAGGGCGAATTGGAGTACGTGGTGGAGAAGATCTTGGATTCTCGTATTTCTAGACGGAGGCTTCAGTATTTGGTTAAGTGGAAGGGCTATGGTCAGGAGTGTAATTCCTGGGTTGTCGCCTCCGATGTTCATGCGGCCGATTTGGTTCATGCCTTCCATGTGGCTCATCCTGATCGCCCTGGGGGTTTTGATGAGGGTTCGGTGACCCCTCCTCAAGGGGGGGTACTGTTGTGAACTCTGTTTTTGGGCTCCCTCTTGTGGTCACAACTGGTACTGTGTAGTGCTGTCTTTGGGCTCCCTCTGGTGGTTCTTTGTGTCATTCTGCAGGTCTGAGGCTGATCAGCTGTCTCGTTATCTGTTAGCTGGTTTCCTATTTAGTTCACCTGGACTCTCAGTTGTTGCCTGCTGTCAATGTCTTCAGTGCTATTTTGGAGCTCTCCTGCAGTCCTTCGTTATCAGTCTCTTCAAGAGAAGCTAAGTTTTGCTTGATTCATTTTTGACCATCAGTGGTCATATGTTTCTTGGTTTATTTTTGTTTTCTTGCCCAGCTTGCTAATATGTGATTTCCTTGCTTTCTGGTAGCTCTAGGGGGCTGAGTTTCTCCCCTCACACCGTTAGTTGGTGTGGGGGCTCTTGTATTCTCAGCGTGGATATTTTGCATAGGGTTTTTTACTGACCGCACAGTTCACTATCTGTCTTCTGCTATCTAGTATTAGCGGGTCTCATTTGCTGAATCTGTTTTCATTTCTACGTTTGTGTTTTCCCCTTACCTCACCGTTATTATTTGTTGGGGGCTTCCTATATCTTTGGGGTGATTTCTCTTGAGGCAAGTGAGGTCTTACTTTCCCTCCAGGAGTAGATAGTTTCTCAGGCTGCGTCGAGACGTCCAGGATTTTAGGCACGTTCACCAGCTACCTTTAGTGTGTTGGTTAGGATCAGGTTTGCGGTCAGTTCAGTTACCACCTCCTTCGAGCTCGTGTCTATGTTCATAAACTTAGCTAGTCCGTATTGTGATTCTCAGCCACTAGGATCATAACAGGTAAGAGACCCTCGCAGCAACGCAATCACATCGCGTTGCTCCGGGGGTCTCAGGGAGGCCCGCAGGGAGCCTCCTCCCTGCGCGATGCTTCCCTATACCGCCAGCACACCGCAATCATGTTTGATCGCGGTGTGCCGGGGGTGGTCCGTGACCGCTCCTGGCACATAGTGCCGGATGTCAGCTGCAATAGCGAGCTGACACCCGGCCGCGATCGGCCGCGCTCCCCCCGTGAGCGCCGCCGATAGCGCTGGACGTACTATCCCTTCGGTGGTCATACGGGCCCACCCCACCTCGACGGGATAGTACGTCCAATGTCAGAAAGGGGTTAATATGGGTGAAATACGCAGCAAGAATAGACATTATGCAGATTTTAATCTGCTGCAAATCAGCAAGGAAAAAATAAGCAGCATGTGCATGAGACTTCAGGGATGTCAGTGTACAACCTTGCATATTTTCCGTGTGCACATAGCCTTACAGTTAATTGGGGAGAGTCACAGACTGAATAATTTATATTATAGGGAGTCAGAGATTATAGTTAATGGGAGGCACAATGCTGCTTATCACTAGTTTTGAGCATTCCGATACTGCAAATATCGGGTATCGGCCAATATTCGCGGTATCGGAATTCCGATACTGAGTTCCGATACTTTCAGTATATCGAACACCGGAATCGGAAGTTCCCATAGTGCAATGAGCCAGTTTGATTAAATTCAGCCAATGCGGAATCCTAAGAAGTGTGGGCACATCCTGTTATGCATGTTAGGCATGTAAGTAAGGGCATGGCTGTGATTGGCTGCTGAAATGATGTGATGATGCACTATAAAAGCCGCTGCCGCCATTTTGGGTTCACTCTGCTGTGAATTCAGCTAGGGACAAGGACGCTGCAGTTCTGACTGAGGGATAGTTTGAGATAGCGATTTGCTTCATTGTGCTTTACCCAGGCTAATTTAGCAACCGCTGTGTGAGAACTTTGTTTTTGCCTTGCAGCACTGTTCATGGCTGTCTGCAAGGTCTCTGTGTGAGTGCAGCTCATGCTGTAGTCTGTTCTGCAGCCACAGTTGGTTGTAGTCAGCTCAGCGTGCATCACTGCCTCATACTGTTCCATTGTCTATTTTTTCAATTAGTGCTGCCTGCTGCACATTTTTTTATTTATCCTATTAGTGGGTTTCCAGCCGTATCCTGCTAGATTGTGGAAAGACACTATATAGGAGTACATAGAGAAGCTTTTTTTGGCCTTGCAGCGCTGTTCACGGCTGTCTGCAAGGTCTCTGTGTGAGTGCAGCTCACGCTGTAGCCTGTTCTGCAGCCACAGCTGGTTGTAGTCAGCTCAGCGTGCGTCACTGCCTAATATTGTTCCATTGTCCTTTTTTTCAATTAGTGCTGCCTGCTGCACATTTTTTTTTATTTATCCTATTAGTGGGTTTCCATCCGTATCCTGCCAGATTGTGGAAAAACACTATATAGGAGTACATAGAGGAGCTTTTTTTGGCCTTGCAGCACTGCTCATGGCTGTCTGCAAGGTCTCTGTGTGAGTGCAGCTCACGCTGTAGCCTGTTCTGCGGCCACAGCTGGTTGTAGTCAGCTCAGCGTGTGTCACTGCCTCATACTGTTCCATTGTCCTTTTTTTCAATTAGTGCTGCCTGCTGCACATTTTTTCTGATTTATCCTATTAGTGGGTTTCCATCCGTATCCTGCCAGATTGTGGAAAAACACTATATAGGAGTACATAGAGGAGCTTTTTTTGGCCTTGCAGCACTGCTCATGGCTGTCTGCAAGGTCTGTGTGGGAGTGCAGCTCACGCTGCAGCCTGTACTGCAGCCACAGCTGGTTGTAGTCAGCTCAGCATGCATCACTGCCTCATACTGTTCCATTGTCCTTTTTTTCAATTAGTGCTGCCTGCTGCACATTTTTTCTGATTTACCTTATTAGTGGGTTTCTGTTATGGACCTGGTGGTTAGGAGCACCCGGAATGACCTGATGAGTAAACTCAAAATCGGGACTAGCTCTGGGAAAGTGGGAACTCTGCTGACCGCAAACCCTACTCCTATCACACACACTAGAAATAGCCGTGGAGCGTACCTAACTCTCCCTAGACGCCTCTTCACAGCCTAAGAGCTAACTACCCCTAAAGATAGAAATAGAAGCCTTACCTTGCCTCAGAGAAATTGCCCAAAGGTAAAGGCAGCCCCCCACATATATTGACTGTGAGTTAAGAGGAAAGTCACAAACACAGGAATGAAACAGGTTTTAGCAAAGGAGGCCAGACTTAACTAAATAGTCAGAGGAAAGAAAAGGGAACTATGCGGTCAGCACAAAAACTACAAAAAAAAACCACGCAGAGTAAGCAAAAAGACTCCCCACACCAACTCACGGTGTGGAGGTGCCACTCTGCACCCCCAGAGCTTCCAGCTAGCAAGGGAATGTCATGATAGCAAGCTGGACTAGAATTTAGCAGTACTAAGAAATATATTCAGGAAGCAGTAACAACAAATGAACTAGCAAAGACTTAGCTTCTGCTGGAGTAGACAGGTCCTCAGAGAAGTCCAAGAGAGATCTGAACCAATACTGAAACATTGACAGCTGGCAAGAAGTAACGATCTGAGTGGAGTTAAATAGAGAAGCCAGCATAGCAATAAACGAGAGCAGCTGATAAAGCCAACCTCAGTGACCAGCAGTTCCGCTAGAAGCCACCAGAGGGAGTCCAAGAGCAGAACTAACCAAAGTACCATTCATGACCACAGGAGGGATTCCTAGAATGGAATTCACAACAGGTTTCCATCCGTATCCTGCTAGATTGTGGAAAGACACTATATAGGAGTACATAGAGGAGCTTTTTTTGGCCTTGAAGCGCTGTTCACGGCTGTCTGCAAGGTCTGTGTGTGAGTGCAGCTCACGCTGTAGTCTGTTCTGCAACCACAGCTGGTTGTAGTCAGCTCAGCGTGCATCACTGCCTCATATTGTTCCATTGTCCTTTTTTCAATTAGTGCTGCCTGCTGCACATTTTTCCAGATTTTTCCTATTAGTGGGTTTCCATCCGTATCCTGCTAGATTGTGGAAAAACACTATATAGGAGTACATAGAGGAGGATTTCTGCAGCCTTGTGCTCTGCAGCCCCAGCCAGATTAGTATTAGCCTATTATTTGGAGCCTCTTCTATTGCATTGTAGGTTACCTTCCTGCATTGTAATCGCTACAAAAAGTTTGTGATACTATCGGTTTTACATCTTTGGGCATATCCATTGTCTTTTTCTGAAAAAAATAAAAAGTTAATAAAGTTCACCAAACACTCCACTTTAGAGTTGTGTAGGCCACATTAGCTCATATTAAAGTCTAGTCCACACTTTATAAAATTAGTGTTTCTTATATCTGTTAGCAGCTGTTCAGGAATAAGCACACTAAGCCCTTAGTACTTTTTTGCCTATCTTTATCAGTCTGCCAAGATGAAGAAGGCAGGGAGTAAGGCATGTGGTCGTGGGCGTGGAGTTTCTGCAGGGAGAGGACGTGGGGATTCTGTGCCTGCTGCGGGCACCGCTGACTCATCATCCCCCAGTTTTAGCAGGGAACAGTCCTTCATGCGCAGCTTTGTAGGAGCTTGCTGTACCCCACTGCTGCGGGACGAACAAATTGAAGCCGTTGTCGGATGGATGGCAGCTAACGCATCGACTTCAATTAGTGCCACATCCTCTCAGGCACAGAGCACTGAAGAGCACCCATCTGTCTCTTCACCACCTGCCAAACTGCCCAGGCAGTCAGAGAGCCCAGGACAGGAGCCATCTCTACTTCTGTTGTCTGAATCTCTTGGCTTGGAAAGAGGGGGCCAGCCAAGCAGCATTGAAGAGGCAGTATGCAGTGATGCGCAACAGCTTTGTCTCTGTGAATCCGAAGAGGCGGGTGGGCCAGTGCCTACGGTCAGAACACCTCAGTACGCATCTGATCATGAGACTCAGGTGCCACTTTCTGGTGCGTACTGTGCTGCTGAGACTACCCAGGAGAAGCAGTTGTTGGAAGAGGGTAGTGTAGATGATGAGGTCCTTGACCCATCATGGCGTGAGGTACAAGAAGGTGGTGGGAGCAGCTCTGAGGAAGAGATTCCCTGAACAGCCCAAAAAGGAGGGATAGGGAAGACAGCATTGCCTGTAGCCTCCACTTCGGCACCCATTAGGAGCATACCTCTTCCAAAAGCCAAAATGGGCGCACCCAAGACTTGCAGTGCCTGGTCCTTTTTTGACACAGTTGCAGATGATACTTGCTTTGTCAAATGCAAGCTGTGTAATCAGAAAGTCAAAAGAGGGAAAAGTGTCAGCAACCTCAATACCACAAATATGTGGAAACATTTGTGGACCAAGCATGTGGTGGAGTTACAAAAACACACTGAAGACCTAGGCCAACCTACAGCGGCACCTACCACCTCTTCAGCTCGTGTGGCAGATTGACACCTTCCGTAACTTCATGACATTGGCAATCCCACAATACAACATGCCCAGCCACTTTTATTTCAGCAGGCAAGCCGTCCCTGCCCTGCAAAAGCATGTGGAGGGAAAAATTAAACATGTGCTACTAAACGCCATCAGTAGCAAGGTCCACCTCACCACCGATGCGTGGACCAGTCACCATGGACAGGGACGATACCTTTCCCTCACTGCCCATTGGGTAAATGTTGTGGAGCCAGGGACAGATCTTGAGAGTGGCGCTGTACATGTTCTGCCAACTCCAAGGGTGGCAGGAATCCAGTCTGTACACATTGACTCCTCCTCATACTCCAGTTCCTCAGAATCACCACTGCAGGAGCCGTCACAGTCTACCTCCACATGGACCCGTGAACGCTTACCTGTTACGACCAATACGAGCACAGCTGTGGCCAAACGTCAACAGGCCGCATTGAAATTAATTTCTTTGGGGAATCGAAGCCACACAGCGCAGGAGCTCTGGAATGCCATCCAAGCCGGAGAGTGACGTGTGGTTTGTGCCAGCGAATCTCCAGCCAGGCATGGTAGTGTGTGACAATGGCCGAAATCTGGTGGCAGCTCTGGGCCTAGGCAACCTCACTCACATCCCATGTCTGGCAAATGTGCTCAACTTGGTCGTGCAGAGTTTTTTGAGTGACTATCCGGATCTTGATGCACTGCTGTACAAGGTCCGCTTAGAGTGCGCTCATTTGTGGCATTCCAGCATGTCAAGATCGCTATTGCAGCTCTGCAGCGCCGATTCCGCCTTCCGGAACATCGCATCATATGTGACCTACCAACCAGGTGGAATTCAACGTTACATATGTTGGAGTGGTTGTGTGAGCAGCAGGCAGCAGTATTGGAGTACCAGCTGCATCAGTCGCAAACAAGTCGCACTGCGCACTGTTCACACTTCACCATCACTGAGTGGTCCTCTATGAAGGACATCTGCCACGTTTTGTGTGCCTTCGATGATTCCATGTGGATGGTGAGTGCAGATGATGCACTAGTCAGCATGACTATCCCCCTTATCTGCCTGCTTGAAAAAACACTGCAAGCACTAAGGGACGAGGTTGTGGAAGAGGTGGAGGTTGAGGAATCACAAACGCCATCTGCTTCTGGACAGTCTGCACAACGTGGTTCCTCACAAAGGCCTAGGCAGGGCACACTTTGTGAGGAGGATGAGGAGGAGTCAATAGAGGAGGGAGACATCTGTCCAGAGGAGGGAGTTACAAAATGCTCTAGTAGTCAGTATGTAGAGCAAGGATGGGGTGATGCAGAGCAGGCAGAGATGACGCCTCAAGCAGGGGACAGCGTTTCTTGGCCAGTTGGCAGTCTGCAGCACATGGCTGATTTCATGTTGCAGTGCCTGAGAAATGACCACCGCATCGCCCACATTCTCAACACGGCTGATTATTGGGTGTACACCCTCCTAGATCCTCGCTACCTGGACAACTTACAAAGCCTCATAACACCGTTGACCTGGGAGCGTAAAATGCGGCAGTACCAAGACACAGTGGTGCATTCCATCATGTTCTCCATTACAACCGAGAGCAGTGCTGCTAGTGCTTTACAAAACAGCCCAGTGCATCGAGGCAGTGGAGGAAGCTCTGCACAAAGAGGGAGCAGAAGCAGTGCCTCAGCAAAAGGCAAGACCAGTATGGTCCAAATGTAGCAAAGTTTTGTGTGCCCACCACAAATGTCTACGCCATCACAGATGGCTCCAGTCAGCAGGAGGCAACGTTTCCGTCAGATGGTGACAGACTACATGTCTTGCCCTCTCAGTGTACTCCCAGACGACTCTTCCCCCTTCAAGTTTTGGGTCTCTAAGCTGGATACATGGCCAGAGCTTAGCCAGTATGCATTGGAGGTGCTGGCTTGCCCTGCTGCTAGTGGATTATCGGAACATGTCTTTAGTGCCGCAGGTGGTGTACTAACAGACCGTCGCATGCGACTATCCTCCGATAACGTTGACCGGCTTACTTTTCTGAAAATGAACAAGGCCTGGATCTCACAGGATTTTGCCACTTCTCTTTTAGATTAAATAATTGGTTGGCAACAGTATCCAGGTCTCCTGTTGTGTTCATGTTTCTACCACCTGTACTGTAATCCCTGGGGCTCCAACACCGCCAGTTGCTGCTCAGAAGTGCCGTCTGCACAGAGAAAAACGCTAGCTCCTGTGTTAGTGGGGTTCAGTAATGTCAGCTGCTCCACTGCTGTGTGTCTGGCAATGTCTCCTGCTCCCTCCACCTTCATATGCCATCAGATATTAAACTTGCTCCAATTAGGCCTCGGCCTACACCCTGATTGACCCTGGGCTCCAACACTGCCAGTTGCTGCTCAGAAGTGCTGTCTGCACAGAGGAAAACACTAGCTCCTGTGTTATTGGGGTTCAGTAACGTCAGCTGCTCCCCTGCTGTGTGTCCGGCAATGTCTCCTGCTCCCTCCACATTCACATGACATCAGATATTAAACTTGCTCCAATTAGTCCTCAGCCTACACGCTGATTGACCCTGGGCTCCAACACCGCCAGTTGCTGCTCGGAAGTGCCATCTGCACAGTCAACACTTGCTGTCATGTTATTGGGGTTCAGTAATGTCCTGCTGTGTATCCAGCAATTTCTCCTGCTCCCTCCACACTAAGACTACTACAGATATTAAAGGGAACCTGCCCCCCTCAGGCATTTGTAAATAAAAGAGCCATCTTGTGAAGCACTAATGCTGCATTTGGACAAGGTTGTCTTGTTGTTATGCTCCTTGCACACGCTGAACTAAACACTTATAAAATGTGCCCCCTCATACCGTGAAAGTCCCGGAGGTGGGACTTTCCTGGCAGGCACGGTACTGAATAAGGTGCGCGCCTCTGACTGGGGAGCACACAGAGGAAGCATCAGTAAAATGATGTCAGTGCCAGTTCTCCCCCTGGCATCACTCCCCCCTTAGTGATGCACTAATTAGGAGACCCCCGGCCGGCCAGTGGTCACTAGAGGGGAGGGGTCTTACGGCCACTCCTACAAGGGTTAAATCCAGGTGTCCGGCCGGAAACTTCCTCTTTTCCTCCCGGCGGACACCTGGAAGCTTTTGTATCCCTGCAGTAATGTCGGATCCCCTGGTTGAGGCCCTGCTGAAGAGAGCGGCACAGGAAGGTGAGCACTGGCTTCAGGACCATTTTACCGGCATCAGGGCTCACCTCTCTGGGCCTTCTCCCGACCCCGGTTTTTCCTCCCTCACCCCTTTGCCCCCGGGTCCCCTTGGTCTGTTCTCCCTCATCCCTTCGCCCCCGGGTCCCCTTGGGCCTAGCTCACCTCCGCTGCCTTCCGGAGCGCCAGCACCCTGTGGACTGGAGGTTGGTGCGGCCCAGATCAGTGGGCAGAGGCCCCTCTCTGCACCGCTGCAGGTACCGGAGCTCTCGGCTGCAGATGATCTGGGGACCTCACGAAGGCGGCGGGGAAGAGCCGGGCGTCGCACCCATCGGAGGGCGGTCGGCGTCTCTTCGCTGGCGGAGTCGCATGCTCCCAAGCGGGCTCCGGAGGGGGCGGAGGGTGGCGATGTGCAGTCGGCGCCGGGTGCTCAGTCCCGGGTTTGTGGGGTAAGTCAGGCAGCGCCAGGCGGCGCGCGGCATTGCCCCTTTCCCCAGCCGCTCTGGAGATGGTGGAGTCAGCGTCGGGGGGAAGGTGATCTGCCCGCTTACCCCGCTCCCCGGAGCGGCTCCAGGTAGGGGATGGGGCGTCCTCGCCGCTTCGCAGTGGCCGGCGGGTTCCTGCTCTCTCGGTGTCGGCCCAGCGCTCTGCAAAGGCTCCGCCCATGCACTTCCGGTCCCCGCCCTCCAACTTCCGGTTGCCACAATTGTTCGAAAATGTCAGCGCTGGCCTGTCCTCCAGTACCTTCCCTGCGGGCACATACATGCCGCCCGCAGGGGGTAATCGGGAGGCTGGCATTAATGCCACGCAGTCCCCAGATCGCGCTGATTTCCCACCGGGTCTGACCTCTAGCATACCCCCGGCAGACGCAGCACTGATGCCTGCATGGGGGTATCAGGGGTCAGGCCGTACAGGTCACAGGGCAGCTGAAGAGCGCATTGTTCGGTCCGCAAGGACCGATCAAGGCACTCAACAGCTGCACAACACAAATTACGGTGAAATTTCATTAATGGCACCAAACACAGACACATTTACACCTCCCCCCACAGCCCATATTCTCAATAAAAATTATCCGTTAACCGCTGCCCCGTTAAATCCCAGTAATGGGTTTGAATACAGTTACCGTCTAACGCCCCCCCTTCTAAGTAGCACGACGGGACCATTTACAGCCAATTATCCCCCTCGGACTACTGATAAAATCCCTCCCATAACACCGCATGGTAATGGCGGAGGAAGGCGTAGACGCAAAACGTCCTCCCAATCTTCCTCCGATAACTCCCGTCGCCATTCGCGCTACCCCTCTAAACGCCCCTCCCGTCACCGATGCAGACGCAGCTCCCATAGGAGCCAAAGCAGATCGCGGGCCTCAGGATGGCTGTCATCTGCAACATCCGAGGGGTCCGAGGTATCGCAGAGCCTGGATAGGAGCTATCGTGCACGGGACAAATCCTCTAAATCACGTGCACATGCTAGGGCTATCGGCCGGGGAGAACAATCCCCCGTGGCTTCCGGCCACAACAACTGCCATGCAGTCGCTGAAGACAGAGCCATTAATCCGCCACTAAGTGGTTGTAACCAGGCTCCAACGCGCGATCGTCAGCGCACCGGCCAGTCCCTCACTGTAGCGAGAGCCAGAGTTTCCCCGTTCTGTGACATCACCCCGTCAACATCAGCGGGAGCCGGGGTTCCTCCAGGATCGGAGTACACTCGTCCAGAGTCACACAGCGGTGAGTGTTCCAAGGGTAGCGAGGAAATGTTAAGCTACGGGGTTAACTTAAAGGAAATGGAGCTAACCTCAGCGATAAAGGAGTTAATCCTACAACTATCACATCCGAGCGTAAAAGTGGTGAGCAACACAACACCACAATCCGCTAATCTACACAAAGATGCCTTCTTCTGCGGGATCAGCCAGCTAGGCGCTCATATAGATCAGGAAACTAGACAGAAAATCTGGAGCAACGATTATATTGACATATGGTCGCTGTTATCAGCGGACCAACAAACGGTGGATAAAGCTAACGATAGGGGTTTCGAGAGGGGTAGATCAAAAATTGCATTAACCGTGAATAATTGGCTCCAGGCCTTCGCAGTATTGGGCTGTATTATGGGCCAGAAACATCCGGAACGCTGCTCCGAATTGTTTATATATCAGGACATGATATATAGTTCATACAAGTCGCATGGCGGTTCAGCCTGGCGGCGGTATGACGAGGAGTTCTGCAGGCATCTGGCCCTACAGCCCGATCTAGGCTGGGAAGTTAAAGCAACAGACGTGTGGTTGCGACTGATGCTGTCCCAAAATCAGCCCCCCTTTTCAGCCACGACCACTAATTACTCCGCAGCCGCAGGTCAGAACTCAGTGGTCGTGTGAAAACCCGGGGCCTGCTGGTTATTCAATGAGGGAATGCCGTTTCCACGCATTATGCAAATTCAGACACGATTGCTCCGCTTGCGGGGGGGACACCCAGCGTCAAGGTGCACTCGTCAGCCATACAAAGCGCCTACAAGGCAGAACCCCAGTAAGTGTAACTGCGATGGCCCGCTGGCTAAAGCTCTACCCCAATAAGAAAGCGGTGCAGCAGCTGCAAGCGGGATTCTCCGACGGGTTTTTTATTCCCTTTAGGCTAACGAGAACGCCAACCTTATCCGATAATCTAAAATCGGCTCGCGAATTCCCCGAAATACTTAGACAAAAAATTGAAAAGGAGGTAGAATTGGGTAGAATAGCAGGCCCCTTCCATTCGCTCCCCTTCAAAAACATTAAAATATCTCCGTTAGGCATCATACCTAAAAAAGAACCCGGTAAATACCGTCTAATCCATCATTTATCTCACCCAAAGGGCGATTCGGTTAATGACGCAATTTCCCCAGAAGAAGCTTCCGTCTCATACGTGTCTTTCGATAAGGCGGTAGAATTAGTCCGGCAGCCGGACCCGGCGCCCTGCTAGCCAAATCCGACATAGAATCGGCATTCCGCTTACTACCCGTGCACCCCGAATGTTTCCACCTTCTGGGCTGCAAAGTGGACCAGCTCTATTACTTCGATATGTGCCTTCCGATGGGATGTTCCATCTCATGTCACTATTTCGAGCTATTCAGCACCTTCCTAGATTGGGTAATTCGGTACGAGACAGGCAGCAAATCCCTAATTCACTACCTAGACGATTTCCTGTTCGTCGGCCCCAGAAATTCTAAACTCTGCTCCGATCTACTAGAAAAATTCAAATCTATCTCACACAAATTTGGCGTGCCATTGTCACCGGAGAAAACGGAGGGACCATGTAATGTATTGCCTTTCTTGGGCATCGAAATAGATACCAATTCGATGGTCTTCCGCTTACCAAAGGATAAAATACTAAAAACCCAGCAAATGTTGAAAGGCTTTCGTGAAGTTAACAAGGTAACCCTCCAGCAAATGCAGGCATTATTGGGCCTACTGACGTTCGCCTGCCACGTAATGCCGGTCGGCAGAGCATTCTCGCTCAGACTTTCTTTGACAACAAAAGGGACTTCTCAGCCCGGCCACAGAATTAGGCTCACTCGTTCTCTAAAAGCATATCTGCTAGTATGGCAGACGTTCCTACAATCGTACAACGGTCACACGTGCGTCATGGCTAGAGAGATCACAAGCAAGGAATTAGGGCTGACAATAGGGTGGAACAAAAAAGAGGGTTTTGCAGCAATTTATAAAAACCAATGGTGCAAATCTGATTGGCCACAGCAATGGACGACAACAAAGTGGGGGCAAGACCCAGCCCTATGGGAATTGTTTGCGGTAGTAGCAGCATTGGAGATATGGGCCGATCAGTTGAGAAACATGAACTTTCGTTTCCAAACAAAAAATGCGAAAACAGCGAGGAGTCTAAATCACATGTCTTCTTCATCTTTGCCCATACTAGCTCTCTTGCGCCAGCTAGCGCTGATATGCCTTGAAAACAATATTTGGTGTAGGGCCACCGTTGTGGCGGAAGTAGATGACAATATCATTAACCCACTGTTATATTTCAATTGGCAGGCTTTCAGAATCCAGCAGCCCAACGCGCAACTTCGGGGTATTCGGTGTCCACTGTCCCTGTGGGACACAGTGGCCAATCATTGATGCCCTTAATCCGGGCCTCCGTTTTGCCAGCTACCTGGCAGGTGTATGGTAAGGCTTCGGAGGAGTGGTGCTCAATAATTCAGGGTAGGCCAGTGGATAAATGCGACCGAGCACGAAGCGCGGTGACGACTGATTTTCTACTACTAGTAGAGGAGAAAATACCGCACACTCAAAATTTGATATGATGCAAAAAGGTAAATGCCAAATTTATTAACACAAAAAAGAGGTCAACAATTGCCACTGTATTGGTTTTGTAGTAAGGAAACCCGTAGTAAGGAAACCCGACGTTTCGACCCTCCTTAGGTCTTATTCATGGGGTTACTTCACTCTTTTGTTATTCATACATGGGAGTGGCAGTGTTGGTAGGCAAGAAAAAGGTCCTTTAAGGTCTAACCTTGTGAGACTAATAATCACTCCTATACAATAGGCCAGGGAGTCGACGTTTCGACCCTCCCGGGTCTTATTCATGGGGTTACTAGGAAACAAATAGACAATATAAGCAGCTGTTTGTGACATATTATATACCGAAAATAAACAGAAAATAAAACAAAAAAACAGATACCAAGGCATAATAAAAACATACTATGTACAATATATACAGAGCAACCAGAGGTAACTATGGGGGTACTCTGGGAGGCAGCGAACAATCAGTCTATGGTACAAGAGTAATATCAGCAACTCCCTGCTTACTGAGGACAATTATATTAAAGTTTACCTTCACTCTTTTGTTATTCATACATGGGAGTGGCAGTGTTGGTAGGCAAGAAAAAGGTCCTTTAAGGTCTAACCTGTTGTTATAATAATACAAAGTCAACATTTATGCAGTGTAAATATAAAAAGACAGCAGAATTCCAATAGGTGTAAAAGAGGGTTGCCAGACACGTTTGGTCATAGAGATTAGGAGTCAGTCCCAAAGGAATGTATTGTGCTAGAGTGACTAAGGGGCAGTCTTTGTGAGAGCCAGTGACATAGAAGATAATATATGGATACCTTGTGAGACTAATAATCACTCCTATACAATAGGCCAGGGAGTCCTGTAAGGGGTAAGCTGCAGCAAGGTGGGGACACCTACAGAAAATGTACATAGAGTCAATAACACGCACTGTAGGGGCTGAACGTTCAAGTGAACGTATAAAGGATACCTTAAAATGGGTCCGTGAGCAGCTCCTTTGTCATGTATAGAGGGGTCCTGTGTAGAATGAATAGCAGCCTGTAAGGCTGACCTATGGAGGAGGTGTAGTGGATAAGGTTAGCAGATGCAGGGGGAAGTGCAGAAAAGGGGGGGCGGAGGGTCAGTGTACCTGCTTTGTGAAGCGTCTGTGGAATAGCGGCGCATCCCGCGCCCAGCTGTGCAGTCCTGGAGAATGGGTAGCAGTGTGACCGCATGTTCTCCATAAGTACCGCCGGACCGGAAGTGGGCGGTCCCGGACCGGAAGTGACGCAATCACAAGGTCAGTGCATGAGCACTGAGTGTATCTGAGCAAGTAAGGGCAGGAGAATGCCCAAAGATAGGAGTGGGGGCTAGGAGTGTGGCCACAGGGAGGTGATTGTATAGAGGCAGTGTGAACGTCACCTCTCTGTCTATAATGAGGGCGGAGCCACAGGTCAATGGGGAAATGTGTGGGTTAAATGGCACCTGTCCACTGCGATGATGAATGGGTCATACTAAAGATATTGTATATAGAAGATGATTATGGAAAAAAAAGGGGGAACGTAACCAGAAATGAAAAAATACAAGAATCAAAAATAAAGTAGTAAAAAAGTGAAAATAAAGATAAAAAATAGAAAGTAAATAATAATAATAATAATAATAGAAAATAAAAAATAAAAAATAAAAAATAAAAAATATAAAAAATAAAAAGTAAAAATAAAAAATAAAAAATAATAATATAAATAAAAAATAAATAGTAAAAAATAAAATTTAAAATATAAATAATAAATAAAAAATAAAAAATAAAAAATGAAAAATAAAAAATAAAAAATAGACAAGAATGAAAAAAATGCAGATCAGAAACAAAAATAGGAAGGGTACTGACTATTAGGAACTCACCTAATAAGCAGGGGGTTCAACGTGTCTGGAAGGCAAAATAGTAGAGATTAGTTTATTGTAACAGCCAGTCTATTTCCCTGTTGAGACCCTTAGGGGATAGGGTCTCAAGTTTATGAATCCAGAAAGTCTCCCTTAGTTTTAATTGCTTAATGTGATTGCCCCCTCTTCTGGGTCTGGGGACTTGTTCAATTATCTGATACTTGAGTTGAGCCACTGTATGTTTGTGTTTCGCAAAATGTTCAGGGAGGGGTAGCCAGGTTTTATTACAACGAATGGTAGATTTATGGCTCGCGATGCGGTCTTTTATGTGCTGTGTAGTCTCACCTACGTACAGCAAGCCACATGGGCACTTGATGACGTAGATAACGAAGTTGGAGTTGCATGTATGATAGCCATGGATAGGATATGATTTGCCTGTTCTGGGATGTGTCACGCTGTCGGATTTGATGATATTGGAACAAGAGGCACAACTGAGGCAAGGAAACGTTCCGTGGCGCTGTGGGGCCAGTACATTCTGATCAGAGATTGGGCGCAGGCTGCCAACGTCAGCCCGGACAAGTCTATCCCTAATGTTGGGTGCCCTCCTATTGCACATAAGGGGTGGTGTGGAGAAACTAGTTATGCCAGGATAGGCTCTTGCTAGGAGGGACCAATGTTTTTTGATAACCATTTCCACTTTGGGCATAAAGGGGTGGAAAGTATGTACAAAAGGGACCCGGTTTTCGTTGGTGCGTCCCTGAGAAGGTGAGACTGGCTGGAGAGCACGTGTCTTCTCCTGGTTGAGTAATTGTTGGGGGTAATGCCTCTCCCTGAATTTGTCGGACATTCCATCTAGGCGCGTATGGAGTAAGTCCGGATCCGATACTATCCTTGCTACCCTTGTGAATTGGGATCGAGGGAGGCTGTTGCGTGTGGCCTTTGGGTGGCAACTGGAATAGTGGAGGAGACTGTTGCAGTCAGTTGGTTTGGAGTAAAGGTCTGTTGAAAGACGGCCCTGTGCGTCCTTGTGTATAAGGGTGTCTAGGAAGGGAATCTGGTTGCGGTCATACTGAATGGTGAATTGCAATTCCGGATAGATGGAATTCAGAGTATGATGAAATGCCTGAAGTGTGTCAGTAGGTCCAGTCCAAATAAAGAAGATGTCATCTATATAGCGAAGATAACAGCCTACATGTTGGTTATATCGGTCATCTGTGTATATGAAATCCTCCTCGAAGGCATTCATATATGCATTGGCGTAAGCCGGCGCAACGTTTGAGCCCATTGCGGTGCCACGGCACTGTACATAGTAAGTGTCCTCATAAAGAAAATAATTCTCGTAAAGGACCAGTCTCAACAGGTCTAGGCAGAGGTGTATAGAGGCCGGGGATTTGCCTGAGTCTTCCAGTAACCGTTTGGTCGCTGTAATGCCTTTTGCGTGAGTAATAGACGTATACAGACTATTGACGTCCATGGTGACTAAGAGACTGTCTGAAGGAACATCCACCTGTTGTCGTATAACGTTTAGAAAATGTCCTGTATCTAGTATGAAGGATTTGGTAGTTCTAATTAGTGGCGTCAGAATTTTTTCTAGGTAAATTGATAGAGGTGAAAGTATAGACTCGGTGGATGCCACTATGGGGCGACCGGGGGGATTGATTAATGATTTGTGAATTTTCGGAAGGATATAGAAGACTGGAGTGATGGGGTGTGGATTGGTAAGGAATTTTGCTGTCTGTTGATCAATAGTACCCTTGTCAATGTGGATATCAATAACGGACTGGATTTTTTTGCGAATTTCAAAGATGGGGTCTCTGGGGATAATGTTATATGTGCTGGTGTCTGACAGTTGTCGTAATACCTCCGTGGAATATGATGTACGGTCCATTATAACTAGGGCCCCACCCTTATCTGCTGGTTTGACAACAATGGTTTTGTTGTTTTGTAAAGATAAGAGCGCCTGTCTCTCCGAGGGTGTCAGATTAGAACGTGTAGGGAAAAGACCAAGACGGTGCTGGTGGGATAGATCTTTTACATCTTTGTCCACAAAAGAAATAAATGTTTCCACAGGGTGGAACGTCTGGGGTGGGTTGAAAGAACTAGGGTTCCTCAACCCCAATGTTGTAAGGGGGATCTCCGCAACAGAGACGTCCCCGTTAGGAGACACTCTGTTCTCGGAGCCTCCCGCCAGAGTCCCAAAGTGAGTTTTAAGTCTCACGAGACGGTAGAATCTCTGCAGGTCCCTTTCCAGCTGGAAGCTGTCCCAGATGGGGGTAGGGCAGAACGATAGTCCTTTCTGCAGCAGGCCGAGTTCCGCAGGGGAGAGCGTATAACCTGAAATATTGATAACTAGGTTAGTAGTCCTACCTGTGACCGGGTTGTCATTTTTTCTCGATCTTCTTGTCGGTCTGTACGCTGATGTCCTCCCCTGCGGCCTTTGGATAAAAAACGAGGTTTGTAGGAGCCCGTGGATGAGTCGCTTTCCGTGCTGAAAGAACCTGTCTTGCGTTGATATGGCCGACGCCACGGGTTGTTGCCTGCAGAGTCGCTCCATTTATAAACTTTATTGTGTGAGTAATCGTCGTTGTCTCGCTGGAATTTTTGACGTTTCTTCTCCTCTAGAAATTTTTGGTGATCTGCTAGCACTTTGTCAGTCTTGTCCTTTAAATTGGTCCAGTCCGTGGATGTCAATGTAGAGGATAGTTGTGTTTCAATTGCTCTAATGTTGTCCTTTGTTTCTGTGATGGCCTTTTGTAGGAATTCAATAGTTAGGATAATAATGTCCAAAGAACACTTGTTTAGTATTCTCTTATATTTATCACAGTAGTCTGGGTCTTCTGAAAAAAGTGTTGGGCGCAGGTTGCACCTGAGGCCTCTCGGGATCTTGCCCTGTTTGTGATATTCTGCCAAAGTAATGCAGTGTAGGTCATATGAGACCAATTTTCGGCGCTCCTTCTCGTAATCCCTTGTTTTTAGTTCATGTGGAGGGGTTTTCAGAAATTCACTGGAGTTTGAAACTTGCGACAAGATGCTAGAGCTGGTTGCAGCGTCGTATGCGAAGATGTCTGACGTCATCTGGTAGACCGGTGCTACACCAAGCAAAAATTCACTGAAAAAAGAGGAATGGTGTGCACTCTGGTCGAAAGCTAAGGAGGTGCTGGTAGATCAGACCGTGTGGTCAAGTCAATAGTAGAGGAGAAAATACCGCACACTCAAAATTTGATATGATGCAAAAAGGTAAATGCCAAATTTATTAACACAAAAAAGAGGTCAACAATTGCCACTGTATTGGTTTTGTAGTAAGGAAACCCGTAGTAAGGAAACCCGACGTTTCGACCCTCCCGGGTCTTATTCATGGGGTTACTTCACTCTTTTGTTATTCATACATGGGAGTGGCAGTGTTGGTAGGCAAGAAAAAGGTCCTTTAAGGTCTAACCTTGTGAGACTAATAATCACTCCTATACAATAGGCCAGGGAGTCGACGTTTCGACCCTCCCGGGTCTTATTCATGGGGTTACTAGGAAACAAATAGACAATATAAGCAGCTGTTTGTGACATATTATATACCGAAAATAAACAGAAAATAAAACAAAAAAACAGATACCAAGGCATAATAAAAACATACTATGTACAATATATACAGAGCAACCAGAGGTAACTATGGGGGTACTCTGGGAGGCAGCGAACAATCAGTCTATGGTACAAGAGTAATATCAGCAACTCCCTGCTTACTGAGGACAATTATATTAAAGTTTACCTTCACTCTTTTGTTATTCATACATGGGAGTGGCAGTGTTGGTAGGCAAGAAAAAGGTCCTTTAAGGTCTAACCTGTTGTTATAATAATACAAAGTCAACATTTATGCAGTGTAAATATAAAAAGACAGCAGAATTCCAATAGGTGTAAAAGAGGGTTGCCAGACACGTTTGGTCATAGAGATTAGGAGTCAGTCCCAAAGGAATGTATTGTGCTAGAGTGACTAAGGGGCAGTCTTTGTGAGAGCCAGTGACATAGAAGATAATATATGGATACCTTGTGAGACTAATAATCACTCCTATACAATAGGCCAGGGAGTCCTGTAAGGGGTAAGCTGCAGCAAGGTAGGGACACCTACAGAAAATGTACATAGAGTCAATAACACGCACTGTAGGGGCTGAACGTTCAAGTGAACGTATAAAGGATACCTTAAAATGGGTCCGTGAGCAGCTCCTTTGTCATGTATAGAGGGGTCCTGTGTAGAATGAATGATTTTCTACTACGGTTGTGGGAGGACGGTGCGTCGGGCACCTCGGCACAATGGAAATTATCAGGGCTAGCATTTTTCTTTCAATTATTGGGTTGGGTAGACGTAACTAAGTCCTTCTGCATAAAACAAGCCATTAAAGGTTTGAAAAGGCTGCAGCCAAGCCAAGAATGTCACCGCCCCATTTCTCTGAGACTACTGCATGACCTGATTTCGATATCCCCGTCAGTCTGCTCATCGAAATATGAGGCAGCCCTCATATCGGCAGCTTTTGCGACTGCCTTTTTCGGAGCACTGCGCATTAGTGAATTTCTACCGCGGTCAAAAAACGCGTCGGAAGGAGGCCTAATCAATGAGGACATAGTAATATGCAGCGACGCCCTGTGCATCAGGGTTAGAAAATCCAAATGTGATCCCACCGGTAGGGGCGCATGGGTCCTAGTTACCTCTACAGATGGCCCAGCTTGCCCACTAAAAATTGTTAAAAGATACGCCGTAAGAAGACACGCAGGTAGATTTTTCTTCACTCATACAGACGTGTCCCCTCTGACCAAGTACCAATTCCAGGCAATGTTCAAGCTATGCTTGGAAAAAAACGGTGCAAATCCAAAGGAGTACGGAATACATTCATTCTGGATCGGGGCGGCCACAGAAGCAGCTAGGGCAGGAGTGTCAGAGGCCGAAGTGCAGAGAATGGGTCGTTGGAAGTCCGCATGCTTCGCCAGATACATAAGACGTGATTTGCTGAATTAACATACGTTGTCTCTTACAGGGGTTGAAGTTTGGGTTGTAGGAGATTCCTACTTATACTGGGCCGAAGAGAGGGCCAAACTGCGGCCAGGAGGAACAAATCTTTACCTCCCGGGCATAAAAGTTAGCTGGAGGGGTATCAGAGGCCTCCAGTGGAAACAGGTGTTCAAGGAGATGGTTGGCATAGCAAGGATGGTGGAACACCCGGTGATAATGGCGTTACGCGCGGGTGGCAATGATCTTGGAAAACAAAAGGTGGCCGAATTGTACAAATGGGTGACAACTGATATGTATCGGTTAAGCTGTCTTTTCAGGAACATAATACTGGTGTGGTCGGATATAACACCACGGGCCGTATGGCGAGGAGCAAGAGATAAAAAAGCCATAGAGCAGACAAGGGGTAAATTCAATGCTCGGATTGGAAAATATGTGAGAGGAAGAGGCGGTATCGTGATTCGTCACCACCCGCTACAAGGGGATAACACGCTACAATTAAGACCGGAGGAGTTCACCTAACGGACATTGGCCTCGATATTTTTTTGTCGGGTTTACAGGATGGGGTTTAACAGGCCCTAACATTGATGGGTGGGGTCGGAGTCCCGTGTAGGTAATACACGGGATCCTCCGTGGCGGAAGAATCGGAGGAGGGCAAAGGTCGTAACCGCTCATTGGGCCAATTCCCCCGTCGATCACGGACAGGAGCTCGGTGCGAGCCGCCCGTTACGATATGTAATTGCCTTTCTCTGCTTATTTAATTAATAAACTGTGACCGGCCTGTTCAACCCACCTAGGACTGTGTGTGTTTCATTACGGGATTGATGGGAGGGGGGAAGGCACTGGTTACGACACCCAGGTCTCCACAGTCTGGCAGGCGTGGTACTGAATAAGGTGCTCGCCTCTGACTGGGGAGAACACAGAGAAAGCATCAGTAAAATTATGTCAGTGCCAATTCCCCCCCTGGCATCACTCCCCCCTTAGTGATGCACTAATTAGGAGACCCCCGGCCGGCCAGTGGTCACTACAGGGGAGGGGTCCTACGGCCACTCCTACAGGGGTTAAGTCCAGGTGCCCGGCCGGGAACTTCCTCTTTTCCTCCCGGCGGACACCTGGAAGCTTTTGTCCCACCCTCCCCTTTTAAAGGCTAATGGCAATACTAACGCGCGGGATAATGTAAATTTGTAAATTCTATTGCAATATACAAAAAAAAAAAAAGAAAGAAATGTATATACATATGTGGATGTAACTAACCTTAGTAATCTTTATTATGTCACAGCGGAAGAAGCGGAGGAGGGCAAAGGTCGTAACCGCTCATTGGGCCAATTCCCCTGTCGATCACGGACAGGAGCTCGGCGCGAGCTGCCCGTTACGATATGTAATTGACTTTCTCTGCTTATTTAATTAATAAACTGTGACCGACCTGTTCAACCCACCTAGGACTGTGTGTGTTTCATTACAGGATTGATGGGAGGGGGGAAGGCACTGGTTACGACACCCAGGTCTCCTCAGTCTTCCTAATCAGACTTGGCACAGCCATCATTCATACCCGCTCGGCGCCGTGTGCCGCCTCCTGAGCGTTGTTTGAATCTGTCACGGAGCCTGCGCTGTTATGTTATCCCTTGGCCATGCGCAGTTAGTACTGCCCGTCTTCTGACATAATTTGATGTCAGGCTGACTGCGCCTGTGCGGCCACGCTGCCCAAGATCCCACCCTGCAGTGTCTTCTGATTTATTCACACTGCGAGGCGGGATCTCGGGCAGCGCGGCCGCACAGGCGCAGTCAGCCTGACATCAAATGATGTCAGAAGATGGGCAGAGCTAACTGCACATGCCCAAGGGATAACATAACAGCGCAGGCTTTGGGACAGATTCAAACAAGGCTGAGGAAGCATTGCACGACGCCAAGGGGGTATGAATGACGGCTGTGCTACGTCTCATTAAGAAGGAAAGTCCCGCCTCCGGGACGGTTTCACGGTATGAGGGGGCACATTTTATAAGTGTTGACTTTAGCGTGTGCAAGGACCATAACTAAAAGAGCCACCTTTTCCTTGTGCAGCATTAGTGATGCTCAAGGTGGCTCTTTTAGTTACAAACGCCTGGGGGGGTGACAGGTTCCCTTTCAACTTGCTCCAATTAGGCCTCTGCCTACACTCTGTTTCTTCTGTAATCCCTGGGCTCCAACACCGCCAGCTGCTGCTCAGAAGTGTCTTTGGCACGGGTACTCCCTCCTGCCCAGCCTGGTTCCAGCACACCAGCTGTTTCCGGGTAGTGTCAAGGTCGCTTTGCCTCCAACACGTTGTCCTATCGGGTTGCGGTCAGGTTAGCCAACTCTATGGTGCCTGCAGTTTAGGTGCTTCCTATGTGGGCTGCAGGATCTGGCAATCAAGGCTGGTTCCATAGTGCCAATAGGACAAGCTCCCCCTGTAGGACTGTGGGTTTTCGGTAACTCCGGCCGGCTCGCGGCCTTGCAATTTTTTGTTCATGTGGACCTTCTGCTGACTATCTGAGTTCCAGCACCATTAGCTGGTTCTTTAGAAGTCAATCTTGAATAGGTCCCCCTGGGTTCCAGTACAGTCAGCTGGTTCCAGGCATAGCCTTTGGCCTAGGTGCCTCCTTCTTGGTATCCCAGTTCCACCAACATCTGGTGGTCCTTGGTAGTGCTTTCTGGCACGGGTACCTCCTGCTTAGTAACTGGGTTCCAGTACCGTCAGCTGGTCCTCGGTAGTTCCATTGGCTCTTGTACCTTCTGCTACCCATCCGGGTTCCAGTACCATCAGCTGGTTTTCAGCAGTGTCTTTTGCTCTTGTACCTTCTGCTACCCATCCTGGTTCCAGTACCGTCAGCTGGTTCCAGGCAGAGCCTTTGGCTTAGGTGCCTCCTTTTCGGTATCCGAGTTCCACCAACGTCTGGTGGTCCTTGGTAGTGCTTTCTGGCAGGGGTACCTCCTGCTTAGTAACCAAGTTCCAGTACCATCAGCTGGTACTTGGTAGTTCCATTGGCTCTTGTACCTTCGGCCACCCATCCGGGTTCCAGTACCGTCAGCTAGTTCTCGGCAGTTCCTCAGCCTTCTTGTACCTTCTGCTACATTTATAAGTTCAAGCATTTTGAAATGGTTTTTGGTAATCACTCTGGATCTCCCTGACAACGACCCTAAAGATGACGACCCTGAAGACCACCCCGAAGAAGACGACGACCCCGGAGACGACGACCCTGGAAACGACGACCCTTGAAACGACGACCCTGAAGAGCACCCCGAAGAAGACGACGTCTTTGGAGATGAAGACCCTGGAGACGACGACCCTGGAGACCACCCCGAAGACCAAGAAGCAGAAGAACAAGAAGCTGCAGAACAAAAAGCAGAAGAACATTAAGCAAAAGACTAAAAATCACAGCAAAATATATTATCTAAATTATAAGCAGAAGAAGACTAAGCAGTGTATGGGGGTGAGTCCGTTCCTCCTCGTGGTGCCCCTGGGAAAAAACCTGCTGCTGCAGGCCAAACTGAACATGGACAAATCCTGTTGTAAATCTTTTGTGACAGGCCGAACGGAAGGTGTAATCTTCAAACTTTTATAGATAACAACTACAGGAATGCCTGTCACAAATAAGAATATGATGAAGAAGAAGAATATGAAGAAGATGAAGAAGTACAATATGAAGAAGAATAATAGTTGAATAAGAAGAATATGAAGAATGTAAAAAAAAAAGAATAATAGGAAGAAGGTGAAGAAGAAGAAGAAGTTGATGAAAAAGATGCTGCTGCTGAGGATGATGAAGAAGAAAGTGTGGGAGAAATAAATAAGAAGGTGAAGAGCATGGAAGTAGTGAAACATAAATATCTGAAAAAAAATATAAAAAAGCTTAACATAGTCAATATCTTTGTAACTCCGAACGTTTTGCCTTTAATGTCTCCTCCACCTCCCCCAATACATTCTTACATTATTCTTAGTTGTTTTCCTTCATGTAAAATTAACCTACAAGGAAAGAAAAAGTTTATTTTAATTCCGATATTTTTGTCCCATTGATTTGCATTGGTTTCCGGTTTCAGTATCGGCGATATCTGATATTTTTTGGATATTGACCGATCCAGTCCGATACCGATGTTTTCGGATATCGGAAGGTATCGCTCAACACTACTTATCACTTTATATTTTTAATGGTGCGTGGCTAATAGTATATTTATGGTGGGGTGCATATCTGTATTCAGGGGGAGACACCAGTATGTATACAATGTATGTGACCTTGTTATTTTCAGGGCTGCAAAGATCATCGTGACAAGTTGTGGCTGGGAGAGGTCGGCATTAAGGTCTGACCAGATGGAGAACAAACAGGAGAAAGAAGCTCTAATCAGACGAGACGTCAGCGGTAAGTGCCTGGATGTAGATATTATTCTGTATTTGCACTGTGTGACGTGGAGTGATAATATTATCTGTAAAGTCCCTTATTCTACAGTCTCCCATTTGTGTGAAATGTCTGTGTGCTTCCTTGTTTTTTTTATTGGACAGCAAACGGACTCATAGAGTTTTATAGGTCCACAGAACTTAGGGCTCATACTCACTTGTGCGAGACTCGGCGCTGCTGCCTGCGCTCAGATCGGAGCATGCAGCCACATAGGAATACATGCAGTTGCACGCTCCACTCCTGAGTGCCGGGTGCAGTGTCGGGTATTGACGTGCGAGACTCATCCGAGTCTCGCTCAAGTGAGTATGAGCCCTAAGAATGAGATCTGTGAAGGTCAGAGAATGTTCTTTTCTGATCCGATTTTGAGGATAAGAATAGCACATGCTCAATGCGTCTGTAAAAGTGGGCAGCACACCAACACTGCACACAGATACAGGGATGTAGCCTTATTTTAGTATCAAAAATGTCATATAAGACAAGGGAAGAATAATCAAATGTGAAACTTGTAATCTCTTAAAAACCAAAATGTTAATGAAAAAAATTAACTAAAAAAAGGTCTGTCTTTTCCTTGTGACACCTCACACCTATGGATTAGCTGGTTCCGTATTGTGCCTACTGATGAACCGCATGGACGGAGAAACGCGTCGAGGCTGGAAGCTACGTTTGGGTTAACTCCCAGCTTTGCTTTTCTTACTTTTTCCATCAATGTCCACTAATTGTGTATCTATGTGAACTATTGTGGACAATTGATCTTGTCTGAACCATGCTGCTAAGCTTCTTGCATGGCCGCTCTGATTTTGTGTACATGTCTTGTTGAGTTGTGGAGAGACCATAATTTATATCTATTTTGTATGGGTCTCACAAGATATGTCTATCAATTTAAACTGATTATCCTAGAGAGACTAGTAATATGTATTAGTCATTCTTTACAATAATCTGCTTCTCTTAAATCTATAAGTACTATCCCTTCATTTCTTTTTATTGCTTACTGTTTTCCCACCTATAGCATATTAGAATTTACCAGGGCTAGTCGGGGACAGCCTTCGCAGAGTGGGGGCGCCAAAAAAACATATCTAATAGGGTGCCAACCTATACTGCTAGGAAAGGACAGAAGGCAAGCATAGGAAATTGCTAGGTTATTGACATAGACTTATACTATATGTTATATAATATTTGCACTAGGAGGGTTTTTTTTTAAATTTTCATTAAAGTTTTTGTTTTTAAGGGATTACATGTTTCACATATAGCCTTATTTTGTATAGCACAGTCCCTTAGTATATAGTTTACTGACTTATTATGTATAACACAGTCTCTTAGTATATAGTGTACTAACTTATCATGTATAGCACAGTCCCTTAGTATATAGTGTGCCCACTTATTATGTACTAGATGGTGGCCCGATTGTAACGCATCGGGTATTCTAGAATATGTATGTAGTATATTGCACAGCCACATAGTATATAGCACAGCCCATGTAGTATATATCACAGCCCATGTAGTATATAGCACAGCCCACACAGTATATAACACAGCCCACGCAGTATATAACACAGACCACGTAGTATATAGCACAGTCCACATAGTATATAGCACAGCCCACATAGTGTATAGCACAGCCCACGCAGCATATAACACAGCCCATGTATTATATAGCACAGCCCACGCAGTATATAACACAGCCACGTAGTATATAGCACAGCCACGTAGTATATTGCACAGCCACGTAGTATATAGCACAGCTCACATAGTATATAGCACAGAGACGTAGTATATAACACAGCCCACACAGTATATAACACAGCCCACATAGTATATAGCAATGTGGGCACCATATCACTGTTAAAAAAAGAATTAAAATAAAAAATTGTTATATACTCACCTTCTGGCGGCCCCCGGATCCAGCCCAATGCCTTTAGCGATGCTCCTCACGACGCTCCGTTCCCAGTGATGGTTTGTGGCAATAACCTCGTGATGATGTAGCGGTCTCGCGAGACCTCTACGTTATGTGGGGTCATTGCCGCAATGCATTCTTGGGACCGGAGCATCGCGAGGAGCGGGAAAGGCTGCCGGGGATGCCGGAAGGTGAGAATATAATGATTTTTTTTATTTATTATTATTATTTTTAACATTATATGTTTTTACTATTGTTGCTGCATAGGCAGCATCAATAGTAAAAAGTTGGTCACACTTACAGGGTTAATGACAGCATTAATGGACTGCGTTACACCACGTTATGCCGAGGTGTAACGCAGTCAGTTTAACGGACTGCTAAAACGCCCAATGGAGCACTGACTGGAGAGGAGTATGGAGGGGGCACTGACTGAAGGGGAGTAGGGAGGGGTCAATTCGCGGCCGGACTGTGCCTGTCGCTGATTGGTCGCGCCCAGCCGGCCGCGACCAATCAGCATCGCGGGATTTCCGTGACAGACAGACAAACTGACGGAAGTGGACCTTAGACAATTATATATAGAGATAACACGTCATTAGTTACATAGTTTCCTGTTTTATTATGTATAACACTGTTCCTTATTAGGTACCATCCTCTCTAGTTATACATGGTGCCATCCCTTATTATATAGCTTTCTCTGCTGTTATGTACAGTGCTGTCTCTTACATAGTTTAATCTTGTTATTTTTGCTATTCACAGCGCCCTCTTTTATTACTTGGTCCCCTCTCTCTTTAGATATAAAATGACTGCTGATGATGGAGCCGGTGACCAGACTACCAGTCCATCAGCAAATCCATTAGAAAAGAAGCTTTCCTATGCTTCATCAGCCGTTATTTCATTATATATCCAACAAGACAGGACAGTATGTAATAAAGACAGTGCTCTATACAATCTGATATGTATGGGACGGTGCTGTACATAACAAGGAAGGGCACTGTGTAATAAGGGATGGCAATATTCATAATAAAGGTGACTATGTAATAAATATACATATATGTGTGTGTGTGGCTATATATATGTATGCAGCTTTGTCACCATAAAAGGAGACCCAGAAACATTTCTTGCACAGGGGCTCCAAGTGGTCATTGTCCGCCCTTGCTACCGCCATATATTAAATACTGCTGTCAGAGATTGACAGTGGCAGTAAACACATTAGCAGCCATGGGCAAAGCTCCACTCCACCTGCGACTGTTAGAGGGATATGATGGCTGATTAATTCAGCCATCATCTACCAGTAAAGTTTTTATGTTACATATGTTTTTTAAAACAATCTCAAGTGCTTTTGTTTTTATTCTTCACTAGATGGTAGCCCGATTCTAACGCATCGGGTAATCTAGAATATATATGTAGTTTATTTATGAAGATTTTAGAATAATACATTGAATACACAGGATTCCGCCGGCGGGGCGCGACCAATTAGCGAAGCGTGGTTCAAATCCCACGCCAATTCGTGGCCGGACTGCGCCTGTCGCTGATTGTTCGCGGCCAGCCACGTAGTATATAGCACAGCCACATAGTATATAGCACAGCCACATAGTATATAGCACAGCCACGTAGTATATAACAGCCCGCGTAGTAAATAGCACAGCCACGTAGTATATAACAGCCCATGTAGTATATAGCACAGCCACGTAGTACATAGCACAGCCACGTAGTACATTGCACAGCCACGTAGTATATTGCACAGCCAAGTGATATATTGCCCAGCCCACATAGTATATTTCACAGCCAAGTAGTATATTGCACAGCCACATACTATATTGCCCAGCCCACATAGTATATTGCCCAGCCCACGTAGTATATTGCAAAGCCAGGTCGTATATTGCAGCCACGTAGTATATTGCACAGCCACGTAGTATATTGCGCAGCCACGTAGTATATTGCACAGCCCACGTAGTATATTGCACAGCCACATAGTTTATTGCACAGCCACGTAGTATATTGCACAGCCCACATAGTATATTGCCCAGCCCACGTAGTAGTATATTGCACAGCCCACATAGTATATTGCACAGCCCACATAGTATATTGCACAGCCCACGTAGTATATTGCACAGCCCATGTGGTTTGTTGCACAGCCTAGTAGGATACAGCACAGCCACATAGTATATAGCACAGCCACGCAGTATATTGCGTAGCAATGTAGTATATTGCACAGCCACGTAGTATATTGCACAGCCACCTAGCATATTAGACAGCCACATAGTATATTGCACAGCCCACATAGTATATTGTACAGCCACACAGTATATTGCACAGCCACATAGTATATTGCACAGCCACATAGTATATTGCACAGCCACATAGTATATTGCAAAGCCCACGTAGTATATTGCACAGCCACATAGTATATTGCACAGCCCACGTAGTATATTGCACAGCCACGTAGTATAATGCACAGCCTATGTAGTATATTGTGCAGCCACGTAGTATATTGCACAGCCACATAGTATATTGCGCAGCTCACGTAGTATATTGCACAGCCCATGTAGTATATTGTACAGCCACATAGTATATTGAACAGCCCACGTAGTATATTGCACAGCCCATGTAGTATAATGCACAGCCCACGTAGTATATTGCACAGCCACATAGTATATTGCGCAGCCCATGTAGTATAATGCACAGCCCACGTAGTATAATGCACAGCCCACGTAGTATATTGCACAGCCATGCAGTACATTGCACAACCACATAGTGTATCGCACAGCCACGCAGTATATTGCACAGACTCGTAGTATATTGCACAGCCACATAGTAGATAGCACAGTCACACAGTATATAACACAGCCCACGTAGAATATTGCACAGCCACGTAGTATATTGTACAGCCCACATAGTATATTGCACAGCCCACGTAGTATATAGCACAGCCTACATAGTATATAGCAATGTGGGCATCATATACCTGCTAAAAAAAGAATTAAAATAAAAAATAGTTCTATACTCACCCTCCGTTGGCCCCCGGATCCAAGCGAGGCCTTTACCGATGCTCCTCGCGTGCTCCGGTCCCAAGAGTGCATTGCGGTCTCACGAGATGATGACGTAGCGGTCTCGCGAGACCGCTACGTCATCATCTCGCAAGATCGCAATGCATGGAGCGGTCACCGGAGAGTCGCGAGGAGCGGGAAAGGCCTGTTCCTGATCCGTGGGGCCGACGGACGGTGAGTATATAACTATTTTTTATTTTTTTTATTATTTTTAACATTAGATCTTTTTACTGTTGATGCTGCATAGGCAGCATCAATAGTAAAAAGTTGGTCACACAGGGTTAATAGCAGCGTTAACGGAGTGAATTACACTGCGGCATAACGCGGTCCATTAACGCTGGCATTAACCCTGTGTGAGTGCTAACTGGAGGGGAATATGGAGCGGGCGCTGACGGCTGGGGAGTAGGGAGGGACTAATTCTCGGCCGGACTCTGCCCATCGCTGATTGGTCAATCAGCGATGCGGGATTTCCGGGACAGACAGACAGACAGAAGTGACCCTTAGACAATTACATAGTAGACACCATGATCTGTTAAAAAAATGTGTTTGTAAATCTTGTAATTCTCACATTGGCAACTGTGGCTTTTCTCAACTCATACCTTCTGTAGTTTCAGGAAATTCACATGTACATTAGCAGCAATAGACCAACTCAAACCCTATTCTATTGCGTTGAAGCCTCTTATGAGCGTGTGAAAACATCATTGTACAGGAAAAAGTTCACTGTTTTATCACTTATTGTGAATGATGGATCCTGTGTTATGAGTTATGTATAGAAGTGCCACCTATCATTGTACCAGAGGTGGAGGTGAGCTGTGACATCATCTATTTTGAATGGTGGATCATGTGTTATCTACTGTATATAGAGGTGTTATCATTCAATGTACAGGAGGAGGAAGTGAGCTGTGTTATCACCTATTGTGAATGGTGGATCCTGTGTTATCTACTGAATATAGAGGTGTTATCAGGCATTGTACAAGAGGAGGAGAAAGTGAGCTGTGACATCAACTATTGTGAATGGTGAATCCTGTGTTATCTACCGTATATAGAGGTGTTATCAGTCATTGTACAGGAGGGGGAGGTGAGCTGTGACATCATCTATTGTGAATGGTGGATCCAGTGTTATCTACTGTATATACAGTAGCGGTGTTATCAGTCATTGTACAGGAGGAGGTGAGCTGTGAAATCACCTATTGTGAATGGTGGATCCTGTGTTATCTACTGTATATAGAGGTGTTATCATTCATTGTACAGGAGGAGGAGAAAGTGAGCTGTGACATCATCTACTGTGAATGAAGGATCCTGTGTTATCTACTGTATATAGAGGTGTTATCAGGCATTGTACAGGAGGGGGAGGTGAGCTGTGACATCATCTATTATGAATGGTGGATCCTGTGTTATCTACTGTATATAGCGGTGTTAGCAGTCATTGTACATGAGGAGGAGGTGAGCTGAGACATCACTTATTGTGAATGGTGGATCCAGTGTTATCTACTGTATATAGAGGTGTTATCAGTAGGGTTGAGCGAAACGGGTCGGCCATTTTCAGAAGTCGCCGACTTTTGGCAAAGTCGGGTTTCATGAAACCCGACCCGACCCCTGTGTGGGGTCGGCCATGAGGTCGGCGATCTTCTGAATCTGGTATCGGAATTCCGATACCGAGTTCCGATATGTTTGCGATATCGGGAATCGGTATTGGAATCCATATTTAAGTGTAAAATAAAGAATCAAAATAAAAAATATTGATATACTCACCCTCGGACGCGCCCTGGTACTAACCGGCAGCCTTCCTTCCTAAGAATGAGCGCGTGAATGAACTGCGGTGACGTCGCGGCTTGTGATTGGTCGCGTGAGCAGTCAAATGGGCGGTCACGCGACCAATCACAAGCCGCGACGTCATCTAAGGTCCTTCACGCGCTCATTCTTAGGAAGGAAGGCTGCCGGAAAGAAGCAGGGCACGTCTGAGGCTGAGTATATACCTAATAGGAATATACTCACCCTCGGACGCGCCCTGCTTCTTTCCGGCAGCCTTCCTTCCTAAGAATGAGCGCGTGAAGGACCTTAGATGACGTCCCGGCTTGTGATTGGTCGCGTGACCGCCCATGTGACCGCCCATGTGACCGCTCACGCGGCCAATCACAAGCCGCGACGTCACCGCAGGTCATTCACGCGCTCATTCTTAGGAAGGAAGGCTGCCGGTTAGTACCAGGGCGCGTCCGAGGGTGAGTATATCAATGTTTTTTATTTTGATTCTTTATTTTACACATTAATATGGATCCCAGGGCCTGAAGGAGAGTTTCCTCTCCTTCAGACCCTGGGAACCATAGTATCCCATTGCACTGCATTGGGTTTCGTGTTTCGGCCGACCCCGACCCCGACTTTTTTATAGGATCGGCCGATTTCACTCGACCCGACTTTTGAGTCGATCCTATAAAAATAAAAGTCGCTCAACCCTAGTTATCAGTAATTGTACAGGAGGAGGAGGTGAGCTGTGATATCACCTATTGTGAATGGGGCATCCTGTGTTATCTACTGTATATAGAGGTGTTATCAGGCATTGTACAAGAGGAGGAGAAAGTGAGCTGTGACATCAACTATTGTGAATGGTGAATCCTGTGTCATCTACCGTATATAGAGGTGTTATCAGGCATTGTACAGGAAGAGGGGGAAATGAGCTGTGACATCACCTATTGTGAATGGTGAATCCTGTGTTATCTACCGTATATAGAGGTGTTATCAGTCATTGTACAGGAGGAGGGGGAGGTGAGCTGTGACATCACCTTTTGTGAATTGTGAATCCTGTGTTATCTACTGTATATAGAGGTGTTATCAGTCATTGTACAGGAGGAGGAGGTGAGCTGTGACATCACCTATTGTGAATGGTGGATCCTGTGTTATCTACTGTATATAGAGGTGTTATCTGTCATTGTACAGGAGGAGGTGAGCTGTGACACCACCTATTGTGAATGGTGGATCCTGTGTTAGCTACTGTATATAGAGGTGTTATCAGTCATTGTACAGGAGGAGGTGAGCTGTGACATTACCTATTGTGAATGGGGGATCCTGTTATCTACTTTATATAGAGGTATTATCAGGCATTGTACAGGATGAGGTGAGCTGGTACATGAACTTTTGTGAATGATGGATCCTTTGTTTTCAGTTGTGTAAAGAGGGGTCACCTGTCATTGCAATCCTGCCTGTTATGATAATGAGACTGATGAAATGTCTTCTGTAAAGAACAGGAATTAGGAGTCTAGAATAGTCTAAATGACCTATGTGAAAATTGTAAGATATCTGATATTTTTTAAATCGATTTTCCAATATAAAAATAAAAAAAAGCATAAAAAGTACATTTATCATAAATCCTAATAGAAAAAAGGTCATTTTCTGAAAACACTTTCTCTTCAAGACTTGAAGGATATTCTTATTAGATATATTAGAATCAGAACGCTTCGCTTTTAGAGGTTTGATGGACATTTTGGTTTTTTGAAGAATCCAAGGAAGGACATGGTGCTCTTATCATTAACCTAATTTTCTCCAGGCATACAGTTGTGCTCAAAAGTTTACATATCCTGGCAGAATTTTTGCTTTCTTGGCCTTTTTTCAGAGAATATGAATGATAACACCAAAACTTTTTCTCCACTCATAGTTAGTGGTAGGGTGAAGCCATTTATTGTCAAACTACTGTGTTTTCTCTTTATAAAAACAACGCAAAACATTCAAATGAGCCTGATCAAAAGTTCACACACCACATTTCTTAATACCGTGTATTGCCCCCTCTGGCATCAATGACAGCTTGAAGTCTTTTGTGGTAGTTGTGGATGAGGTTCTTTATTTTCTCAGATGGTAAAGCTGCCCACTCTTCTTGGCAAAAAGCCTCCAGTTCCTGTAAATTTCTGGGATGTCTAGCATAAACTGCGCACTTAGGATCTCCCCAGAGTGGCTCAATGATATTGAGGTCAGGAGACTGAGATGGCCACTCCAGAACCTTAACTTTGTTCTGCTGTATCCAATGACAGGTCGACTTGGCCTTGTGTTTTGGATTGTTGTTATGTTGGAACATCCAAGTATGTCCAATGCGCAGCTTTCGGGCTGATGAGTGCAAATTTGCCTCCAGTATTTGATGATAATGTGCTGCATTCATCTTTTTTTCCCTGTGTCTTTGTAGCTCACACATCGCCAAATCATCAGTGATCCACCTCCGTGCTTTACAGTAGGAATGGTGTTCCTTTCATCATAGGCCTTGTTGACCTCTCTCCAAATGTAACATTTATGGTTGTGGCCAAAAACTTCTATTTTGGTCTCATCACTAGGGTTGAGCGACCTTTACTTTTATAGGATCGGGTCGGGTTTCACGAAACCCGACTTTTTCAAAAGTCGGGTCGAGTGAAATCGGCCGATCCTATAAAAAATGTCGGGGTCGGCCGAAACTCGAAACCCAATGCAGTGCATTGGGTTTCCAATGGTTCCCAGGGTCTGAAGGAGCGGAAACTCTCCTTCAGGCCCTGGGATCCATATTTAAGTGTAAAATAAAGAATTAAAATAAAAAATATTGCTATACTTACCCTCTGACGGGCCCTGGTACTAACTGGGAACCTTCCTTCCTTAGAATCAGCCTTCCAGGACCTTGCGGTGACGTCGCGGTGACGTCGCGGCTTGTGATTGGTCGCACGGCCGCCCATGTGACCGCTCGCGCGACCAATCACAAGCAGCGACGTCACCGTGACGTCACCGCAAGGTCCTGGAAGGGCTGATTCTTAGGAAGGAAGGCTGCCGGAAAGAAGCAGGGCGTGTCCGAGGGTGAGTATATACCTAATAGGAATATACTCACCCTCGGCTTCGTTCCGGCAGCCTTCCTTCCTAAGAATCAGCCCTTCCAGGACCTTCGGTGACGTCACGGTGACGTCGCGGCTTGTGATTGGTCGCGCGAGCGGTCACATGGGCGGCCGCGCGACCAATCACAAGCCGCGACGTCACCGCGACGTCACCGCAAGGTCCTGGAAGGCTGATTCTAAGGAAGGAAGGTTCCCGGTTAGTACCAGGGCCCGTCAGAGGGTAAGTATAGCGATATTTTTTATTTTAATTCTTTATTTTACACTTAAATCTGAATTCCGATACCAATTCCCGATATCTTAAACATATCGGGAATCGGTATCGGAATTCCGATTCCAGATTCAGAAGATCGCCGACTTCATGGCCGACCCCACACAGGGGTCGGGTCGGGTTTCATGAAACCCGACTTTGCCAAAAGTCGGCGACTTCTGAAAATTGCCGACCCGTTTCGCTCAACCCTACTCATCACTCCAAATTACCTTGCTCCAGAAGTTTTGAGGCTTGTCTCTGTGCTGTTTTGCGTATTGTAGGTGAGATACTTTGTGGCATTTACGCAGCAATGGCTTTCTTCTGGCGACTCGACCATGCAGCCTATTCTTCTTCAAGTGCCTCCTTATTGTGCATGTTGAAACAGCCACACCTCTAGTTTGTAGAGTCTTGTATTTCAGCTGATGCTATTTGTGAGTATTTCTTTGTATCCCGAACAATTTTCCTGGCAGTTGTGGACAACATTTTTTTGGTCTACCTGACCGTGGTTTTGGTTTTACAGAGCCCCTGTTTTTCCATTTGTTAATCACAGTTTGAACGCTGCTCACTGGCATTATCAATTCATTGGATATCTTTTTTCATCCCTTTCGTGTTTTATACAGTTCAACTACCTTTTCCCGTAGATCCGTTGACAATTCTTTTGCTTTCTCCATGACTCACAATCCAGAAATATCAGTGGCTGGATGAAAGATGCAAGAGTATGTCTGGATCTCAGAAACTCACTCAGCTTTTATGCACACACATGGATTACAAGCAAACAGGTCAGAGGTGAGGATGTTACTTTTAGTAGCCATTCAAACCCATTTGTGTCAACTTCGGTGCATATCATGAGGCCAAAATCACCAGGGTATGTGAACTTTTGATCCAGGCCATTTGGATGTTTTGGGGTTGTCATTATGATTTAAAAAGAGAACACACAGTAGTTTGTTAATAAATGGCTTCATTTAACAACTAACCATGAGTGGAGAAAAAGTTTTGGTGTTATCATTCATATTCTCTGAAAAAAAGCCAAGAAAGCAAAAATTCCGCTGGGGTTCGTAAACTTTTGAGCACAACTGTAAATATATGTTTGCAGTAAGGTCCTAAGTGCCGATCGCATCCACTAGGCAGCCTTATCACTGCAGTTTCAGTTTGTCTATTTCAGTTGTATTTCCTCCCAAGTATTAGCACAAGGCTGGCACTCCCTACTCCAACCTTGGTAAAGCAAGAACCTGAAGGAAACGTCCTATTATACCCATTTTCTCTGTTGTCTGTTACAGGAAAAGTGTCAACAGACTTTTAGCTGGGAGATAAAGATCTCTCTGCATCGCTGGCCCCTCAAATGGAAGAGGGGGGGATCTCAGAGAAACTGATGGCTTATCCTAAGGGTGGCTCATAAAAATTCAGCTGCTTAGCAGGATAGGTATAAATTGCATTCAGACATAACTCTATCCGCTGGCTAGAATATCAATCAGAGCCCTCTAATGGGGTCATCCTTATTAAACGAGAAGCCTCTCCTGGCTGCTGGTAGATTGCTCTGTTTCTCGGCTGAAAAACAGGATGAATTAATAAGCAGAAAATGGAAGAAAAAAGGCAGGAGATGTCTAAAGACGCGTCCTAGAAGCTCGGAGAGACCCATTATTCAATGACATTACTGAATGTTTAAACTAACATTATTTAGCAGTCCGGCATAAGGAGAATCCAAATGGCTCATGCCTGGTGTTGGGGTTACGTTGCGGCCATTGTGTGGTCACGTGGACTGTAGTGCAAGGATCACACGATTGCCGGCCATACAAGACAGATCTTGTCAGGTCAAGCTAAGCCTGTGTGCTTGCATGAATAATACCAAGGTTGATAAGCAGTATAGCCAGAGGGGACTGAGGGCAGATCCTCTGTACATTCCTTAGTAAGGGGCAAGCCACATGAACTCATTAAAATACATACCTTAACTGCGTAACCCAACCATTTCCTACAGGCATTGATAAGTGTATGTCTGGGCACGCTGTCGAAATGTGAGCGAAGCATGAGGACACACTTAGGTGGTGAAATTAGAGAACAAGATTAATAAATGCATAAAATTAACGGCATCCTACATCCACATTATACTAAGAGCATTCTAATATGCCTCATACACTATACAGAGATCATTCTAATATGCCTCATACATATACACTATACAGAGAGCATTCTAATATGCCTCATACACTATACAGAGAGCATTCTAATATGTATCATACACTATGCAGAGAATATTCTAATATGCCTTATACACTATACAGAGAACATTCTAATATGCCTCATACATTATACAGACAGCATTCTAATATGCCTCATACACTATACAGAGATCATTCTAATGTGCCTCATACACTATACAGAGATCATTCTAATATGTATCATACACTATGCAGAGAGCATTCTAATATGTATCATAGACTATGCAGAGAATATTCTAATATGCCTTATACACTATGCAGAGAGCATTCTAATATGCCTCATACACTATACAGAGAGCATTCTAATATGTATCATACACTATGCAGAGAATATTCTAATATGCCTTATACACTATACAGAGAACATTCTAATATGCCTCATACATTATACAGACAGCATTCTAATATGCCTCATACACTATACAGAGATCATTCTAATGTGCCTCATACACTATACAGAGATCATTCTAATATGTATCATACACTATGCAGAGAGCATTCTAATATGTATCATAGACTATGCAGAGAATATTCTAATATGCCTTATACACTATACAGAGAGCATTCTAATATGCCTCATACATTATACAGACAGCATTCTAATATGCCTCATACACTATACAGAGATCATTCTAATATTCCTCATACACTATACAGAGAGCATTCTAATATGCCTCATACACTGTACAGACAGCATTCTAATATTCCTCATACACTATACAGAGAGCATTCTAATATGCCTCATACACTGTACAGACAGCATTCTAATATTCCTCATACACTATACAGAGAGCATTCTAATATGGCTCATACACTGTACAGACAGCATTCTAATATTCCTCATACACTGTACAGAGAACATTATAATATGCCTCATGTACTATACAGAGATCATTCTAATATGTATCATACACAATGCAGAGAACATTCTAATATGTATCGTACACTATGCAGAGAACATTCTAATATGTATCATACACTATGCAGACAGCATTCTAATATGTATCATACACTATGCAGAGAGCATTCTAATATGTATCATACACTATGCAGACAGCATTCTAATATGCCTTATACACTATACAGAGAGCATTCTAATATGCCTCATACATTATACAGACAGCATTCTAATATGCCTCATACACTATACAGAGATCATTCTAATATTCCTCATACACTATACAGAGAGCATTCTAATATGGCTCATACACTGTACAGAGAATATTCTAATATCCCTCATACACTATACAGACAGCATTCTAATATCCCTCATACACTATACAGAGATCATTCTAATATGTATCATACACAATGCAGAGAACATTCTAATATGTATCGTACACTATGCAGAGAACATTCTAATATGTATCGTACACTATGCAGAGAATATTCTAATATGTATCATACACTATGCAGACAGCATTCTAATATTCCTCATACACTATACAGAGAGAATTCTAATATCCCTCATACACTATACAGACAGCATTCTAATATCCCTCATACACTATACAGACAGCATTCTAATATTCCTCATACACTATACAGACAGCATTCTAATATTCCTCATACACTATACAGACAGCATTCTAATATTCCTCATACACTATACAGACAGCATTCTAATATTACTCATACACTATACAGACAGCATTCTAATATTCCTCATACACTGTACAGACAGCATTCTAATATTCCTCATACACTGTACAGAGAACATTATAATATGCCTCATGTACTATGCTGAGAACATTCTAATATGTATCATACACAATGCAGAGAACATTCTAATATGTATCATACACTATGCAGAGAATATTCTAATATGTATCATACACAATGCATAGAACATTCTAATATGTATCATACATTATGCAGAGAATATTCTATTATGTATCATACACTATGCAGAGAATATTCTAGTATGTATCATACACTATGCAGAGAGCATTCTAATATCCCTCATACACAACACAGAGAGCATTCTAATATGACACACACTATGCAGAGAGAATTCTAATATGCCTCCTACACTATAATAATAATAATAATAATAATAGTTTTATTTATATAGCGCCAACATATATCTGACCTACTAATAGATGCTCTTGTCATGGGATAATCAATGTTCTACATTTTTTCTTGTGGTTTTAATGTTAAAGCCACAAAGCATTTATCAATACACTATGCAGACAGCTATATCGATGAATAGATATTATCACGTTCCTTTTTACAGATCGCACCCCTTTATGTGATGTGCAGAACACAATGATTGATCTGTGTTGGTATCCAGTTTGGGTATGAACACAAATATCTGTTATTCACCAGTCCGAGTTCCAGTGACAGACTGCCAGTCTTCTTCCCCCCGCAGAAGACCCCTTTTACTCCTGCGAACATTGGGTTACTATATCCAAGATAACTTGTCTAGGCCTTGTAAGCCAGCTCAGACGATGACACTCACGACTCCTAGCAGTTGGTACACTGTGTTCAAAATTATTATGCAAATTGGATTTAAGTGTCATAAAGATTTAATTGTTTTTTTTTTCAAATAAACTCGTGGATGGTATTGTGTCTCAGGGCTCAATTGATCACTGAAATCAATCTTAAACACATGTGCTAATTAGTTTTCCAGATGATTCTAATTAAAGAAAAACTACTGTATATACTCGAGTATAAGCCGACCCGAGTATAAGCCGACCCCCCTAATTTTGCCACAAAAAACTGGGAAAACTTGTTGACTCGAGTATAAGCCTAGGGTAGGAAATGCAGCAGCTACCGGTGAATTTCAAAAATAAAAATAGATACCAATAAACGTAAAATTAATTGAGACATCAGTAGGATAAGTGTTTTTTTTGAATATTTATTTAAAAGAAAACATTAAATTCCACTGTAAGTGGAAAAAAGGGTCAACAAAAACAATACGGTAACAACAATAACTTTAAAAGTACAAAAACTGTAGATCAATCAGCAACCAAGCTAAAACACAAGTTAAAATCCTTCAAATTCACTGGATTCGTCATCTGTATCTCCAAACAGAGCTTCAAATTCAGCTGGTAAGAGGTTATCAGCATAGACGTTGTTATCATCACTGAGTTTGTCATCACCGTCACTGCTGTCATTCTCATACAAAGCGTTGTCTTCACTGCCATCCATAGCATCCATTAGTAAATGCCACACTTCTTGAAGGCCCGTTGCACCATGTCCTCTGGAATCTCTTCCCATGCATCACGAACCCACTTTGCTATTAATTCTATGTCCGGCTTCATCAGATTTCCAAGTTTTGTCAGTCGGGCTTGACCAGATGACATCCATTCATGCCACAGCCTTCGCACACGGTCTTTGAAAGGTTTATTTTAACACTCATCTAGAGGCTGCAAAACAGATGTAAGTCCACCTGGAATAACCGCCAAAGTAACTTGAGAAGACTTTGCCAGTTTTTTTCATCAGATGTGTGAGCTCTGAACATATCCCAGACTAGCAATGATGTTTTTTTCTTTAAGGTTACTCCTGGTGTTCCATTCCAAATTTCTTCCAGCCATTTTTTTGTTCCGTCTTCATCCATCCAGCCTTTAACATGCGCACGCACTGTAATTCGTGGTGGAAATTTGACCTTTTTAGGCAAGGTCTTTCTTTTAAAAATAATGACAGACGCAGCTTAGTTCCATTAGCCAAACATGAAAGAACGACTGTGAAGTGTTTTTTTTCATTTCCTGTGGTTCTGAGTAAAATAGTTTTGTCTCCCATATTTGCCACAGTTCTGTTGCTTGGAAGATCAAAAGTCATAGGTGTTTCATCCATATTTCCAATATCTCCCAGGTCATAGTTATGGATCCTTCTTTGTTTTATGATAAATGAATGGAATGACATCACTTTTTCATCAAGGTCTTTTGGCAACTTCTGTGAAATCTTTGTTCTTTGCTGCAAACATAGGCCAAATCTACTCATGAAGCGGGTACACCATCCTGCTGATGCAACAAAATCTTCAATGCCTGGTGCTTTCAATTTGTCTTCTTTAACCATTTGAAGAGCACGTAAGTGAATTCCCATGCGTGTTACGCAGTAACCATTTTGACGACACTCCATAACCCATTTATGCAATTCAGTCTCTAGAGCCTCGTATGACATCTTTAAACCACGTCGAGCTTTTTTTGCCTTTGGAATCTTTACCAAGTCAGCTTTCATTTTCTGCCACTCTCTCACTTGTTTTTCGTTAACACAAAATTCCCTACTTGCTATACTGTTATTGCTTTCTTCTGCTCTTGACACAACCTTAAGTTTGAAACTTGCTTCGTATGACCTGCGTTTTTGTTTTGGTCCAGGATCAGAAGTATTGGGATCCATTTCTAACGGGATAAAAAAAATACTTTAAAACAAAATCCATACTATAGCGATTAAATTCTCAAAATACTGTATATGCAAGACCATAGACCACGTAATGCTCCATAAAGTTCATGATGGCCCATTTAATGCTCCATAATGTTGATGATGGGCCCATATAATGCTCCATAAAGTTGTTGATGGGCCCATAGAATGCTCCATAAAGTTGATGATGGGCCCATAGAATGCTCCATAAAGTTTATGATGGGCCCATAAGATGCTCCATATAAAAATGTGCCACATATAATGCTCCATACAGATTATTATGGCCCCATAAGATGCTCCATATAAAACTGTGCCACATATAATGCTCCATACCGTTCATTATTGCCCCATAGATGCTCCATATAAAGCTGTGCCACATATAATGCTCCATACCGTTCATTATTGCCCCATAGATGCTCCATTTCAAGCTGTGCCATATATAATGCTCTATAGCGTTCATTATTGCCCCATAGATGCTCCATTTCAAGCTGTGCCATATATAATACTCCATACCATTCATTATTGCCCCATAGATGCTCCATTTCAAGCTGTGCCATATATAATGCTCTATAGCATTCATTATTGCCCCATAGATGCTCCATTTCAAGCTGTGTCATATATAATGCTCCATACCATTCATTATTGCCCCATAGATGCTCCATTTCAAGCTGTGTCATATATAATGCTCTATAGCGATCATTATTGCCCCATAAGATGCTCCATTTCAAGCTGTGCCATATATAATGCTCCATACCGTTCATTATTGCCCCATAGATGCTCCATTTCAAGCTGTGCCATATATAATGCTCTATAGCATTCATTATTGCCCCATAGATGCTCCATTTCAAGCTGTGCCATATATAATGCTCTATAGCAATCATTATTGCCCCATAAGATGCTCCATTTCAAGCTGTGCCATATATAATGCTCCATACCGTTCATTATTGCCCCATTGATGCTCCATTTCAAGCTGTGCCATATATAATGCTCTATAGCGATCATTATTGCCCCGTAAGATGCTCCATTTCAAGCTGTGCCATATATAATGCTCTATAGCGATCATTATTGCCCCATAAGATGCTCCATTTCAAGCTGTGCCATATATAATGCTCCATAGCGATCATTATTGCCCCATAAGATGCTCCATTTCAAGCTGTGCCATATATAATGCTCCATACCGTTCATTATTGCCCCATAGATGCTCCATTTCAAGCTGTGTCATATATAATGCTCTATAGCGATCATTATTGCCCCATAAGATGCTCCATTTCAAGCTGTGCCATATATAATGCTCCATACCGTTCATTATTGCCCCATAGATGCTCCATTTCAAGCTGTGCCATATATAATGCTCTATAGCGATCATTATTGCCCCATAAGATGCTCCATTTCAAGCTGTGCCATATATAATGCTCTAGTCTATACCGATCATTATTGCTCCATAAGATGCTCCATTTCAAGCTGTGCCATATATAATGCTCTATAGCATTCATTATTGCCCCATAGATGCTCCATTTCAAGCTGTGCCATATATAATGCTCTATAGCAATCATTATTGCCCCATAAGATGCTCCATTTCAAGCTGTGCCATATATAATGCTCCATACCGTTCATTATTGCCCCATAGATGCTCCATTTCAAGCTGTGCCATATATAATGCTCTATAGCGATCATTATTGCCCCATAAGATGCTCCATTTCAAGCTGTGCCATATATAATGCTCTATAGCGATCATTATTGCCCCATAAGATGCTCCATTTCAAGCTGTGCCATATATAATGCTCCATAGCGATCATTATTGCCCCATAAGATGCTCCATTTCAAGCTGTGCCATATATAATGCTCCATAGCATTCATTATTGCCCCATAAGATGCTCCATTTCAAGCTGTGCCATATATAATGCTCCATACCGTTCATTATTGCCCCATAGATGCTCCATTTCAAGCTGTGCCATATATAATGCTCTATAGCGATCATTATTGCCCCATAAGAGGCTCCATTTCAAGCTGTGCCATATATAATGCTCTAGTCTATAGCGATCATTATTGCTCCATAAGATGCTCCATTTCAAGCTGTGCCATATATAATGCTCTATAGCATTCATTATTGCCCCATAGATGCTCCATTTCAAGCTGTGCCATTAGGGTTGAGCGAAACGGGTCGATCATTTTCAAAAGTCGCCGACTTTTGGCTAAGTCGGCGTCTCATGAAACCCGATCCGACCCCTGTGCTTGTCGGCCATGCGGTACGCGACTTTCGCGCCAAAGTCGCGTTTCAATGACGCGAAAAGCGCCATTTCTCAGCCAATGAAGGTGAACGCAGAGTGTGGGCAGCGTGATGACATAGATCCTGGTCCCCACCATCTTAGAGAAGGGCATTGCAGTGATTGGCTTGCTGTCTGCGGCGTCACAGGGGCTATAAAGGGGCGTTCCCGCCGACCGCCATCTTACTGCTGCTGATCTGAGCTTAGGGACAGGTTGCTGCCGCTTCATCAGAAGCAGGGAGAGCGTTAGGCAGGGTCCACTAACCACCAAACCGCTTGTGCTGCAGCGATTTCCACTGTCCAACACCACCTTCGGTGTGCAGGGACTGTGGAAGCTATTTTTTTTTTTTTTTCCCCTCAGCGCTGTAGCTCATTGGGCTGCCCTAGAAGGCTCCGTGATAGCTGTATTGCTGTGTGTACGCCACTGTGGAAACCAACTGCTTTTTTCAAAGCACATATCCTCTTGTTCCTTCCTTTCTGCACAGCTATCTTTTCTGTTTTTCCACACTTTTTATTTAATTTGTGCATCAGTCCACTCCTATTGCTGCCTGCCATACCTGGCTTACATTACTGCAGGGAGATAGTAATTGTAGGACAGTTTTTTTTTTTTTTTTGTTTTTTTTTTTTGTGGGAGATTAAGATTGGCATTTCTGCTACAGTGCCATCCCTGTGTGTGCCATCTCTCACTGAGTGGGCCATAGAAAGCCTATTTATTTTTTCCGTGATTTGTGTTCTAAAATCTACCTCAACACAAAAACAGTACATCAATCAGTGGGAGAAAAATATTGGCCTCAGTCAGGGCTTGTGTGCCACTGCTGTGTGTGCTATCTCTCATTCAGTGGGCTATAGCAAGCCTATTTTTTTTTTTTTTTTTTAATATTATTTGGTTTCTAATTCTCCCTGAAAAAAAAAAAAAAAACCTAAAAAAACAGTGGGAGAATAATATTGCCCTTTCAGCTTGTGTGCCAGTCTTGACTCCTGGGTGTGCCACCTCTCTCCCTCTCATTCAGTGGGCCATAGAAAGCCTATTTATTTTTTTTTTTAAATATTATTGGGTTTCTAAAGTCTCCCTGAAAAAACAAAAAATACATAAAAAAACAGTGGGAGAGTAATATTGCCCTTTCAGCTTGTGTGCCAGTCTTGACTCCTGGGTGTGCCACCTCTCTCCCTTTCATTCAGTGGGCCATAGAAAGCCTATTTATTTTTTCCGTGATTTGTGTTCTAAAATCTACCTCAACACAAAAACACTACATCAATCAGTGGGAGAAAAATATTGGCCTCAGTCAGGGCTTGTGTGCCACTGCTGTGTGTGCTATCTCTCATTCAGTGGGCTATAGCAAGCCTATTTTTTTTTTTTTTTTTTTTTTTAATATTATTTGGTTTCTAAAGTCTCCCTGAAAAAAAAAAAAAACATAAAAAAACAGTGGGAGAGTAATATTGCCCTTTCAGCTTGTGTGCCAGTCTTGACTCCTGGGTGTGCCACCTCTCTCCCTTTCATTCAGTGGGCCATAGAAAGCCTATTTATTTTTTGGTTTTTTTAATATTATTTGGTTTCTAAAGTCTCCCTGAAAATAAAAAAAAAAAATACATAAAAAAACAGTGGGAGAGTAATATTGCCCTTTCAGCTTGTGTGCCAGTCTTGACTCCTGGGTGTGCCACCTCTCTCCCTTTCATTCAGTGGGCCATAGAAAGCCTATTTATTTTTTGGTTTTTTTAATATTATTTGGTTTCTAAAGTCTCCCTGAAAATAAAAAAAAAAAATACATAAAAAAACAGTGGGAGAGTAATATTGCCATTTCAGCTTGTGTGCCAGTCTTGACTCCTGGGTTTGCCACCTCTCTCTCTAATTGTGGGCCATAGAAAGCCTATTTATTTTTTGGTTTTTTTAATATTATTTGGTTTCTAAAGTCTCCCTGAAAATAAAAAAAAAAAAAACATAAAAAAACAGTGGGAGAGTAATATTGCCCTTTCAGCTTGTGTGCCAGTCTTGACTCCTGGGTGTGCCACCTCTCTCCCTTTCATTCAGTGGGCCATAGAAAGCCTATTTATTTTTTGGTTTTTTTAATATTATTTGGTTTCTAAAGTCTCCCTGAAAATAAAAAAAAAAAATACATAAAAAAACAGTGGGAGAGTAATATTGCCATTTCAGCTTGTGTGCCAGTCTTGACTCCTGGGTGTGCCACCTCTGTCCCTCTCATTCAGTGGGCCATAGAAAGCCTTGTTTTTTTTTTTTTTTTTAAATATTATTTGGTTTCTAAAGTCTCCCTGAAAATAAAAAAAAAATACATAAAAAAACAGTGGGAGAGTAATATTGCCATTTCAGCTTGTGTGCCAGTCTTGACTCCTGGGTGTGCCACCTCTCTCTCTAATTGTGGGCCATAGAAAGCCTTTTTATTTTTTTCCTTCATTTGTGTTTTAAAATCAACCTCAACACAAAAACACTACATCAATCAGTGGGAGAAAAATATTGGCCTCAGTCAGGGCTTGTGTGCCACTCCTGTGCGTGCCATCTCTCATTCAGTGGGCCATAGAAAGCCTTGTTTTTTTGTTTTTTTTTTAAATATTATTTGGTTTCTAAAGTCTCACAGAGAAAAAAAAAAAAATAAATTAGGTGGGAGATTAATATTGACATTAGTGCTTGAGTGACAGTCCTGCGTGTGTGTCATCTCTGTGATTTGGTGTCACAGAAAACAGAGTGTGTAACATTGTGCCTGATTTTCCTTGTGGTCTCACCAACCTGTTAAGGGATATTGAAATCATACTGAAGTTATAGCTCACCGTGTAAGTTGTTTGACAGCAACAAATAAAGTTAGTTTGGTTACGATTTTTAAACAATGAGGAAGTCTGGTGCAAGAGGTCGTCGTGGGCGTTCATTGTCAGCTGGTAATGATGGTAGTGGTAGTGGAGCATCAGGTGGTCGTGGGGATAAAAATATTCCACCTAAGTCTGGAGCTGTGGAGCCAGTTTCGTCGTCAGGCTACACAAGGCCTCGAACGCTCTCTTTTCTGGGAGTAGGAAAACCGCTTTTAAAGGCTGAGCAGCAACAGCAAGTTTTGGCTTACATTGCAGACTCAGCCTCTAGCTCTTTTGCCTCCTCTTCCGAAACTGGTAAATGTAAAAGCAGCGCGTCGCTTGTGGATGTTCACGGTCAGGGACAAGTCGCTTCCTTGTCCTCCTCAGCAAAAACTACAACAAGAGAGAAGGATGCAGCAGGCGACACAACGGGTCACTCCATGGAGCTCTTTACACATACCGTCCCTGGCTTAGAAAGTGAAACATTTAACAGGCCATGCCCATTACAAGTAGATTCTGACATGGAGTGCACTGATGCACAGCCACAGCCAGAGTACTATGCTGCTCCTTTGACTCAGACCACCACATTGCCCTCTCAGGGTACAGATCCACAATCAGACCCTGATGAGACTATGTTGCCCCGCCACGAACGCTATACCACCGACCGACACAGTGACACAGACGAAGTTGCACACGAGCTCGAAGAGGAGGTAATAGATGACCCAGTTATTGACCCCGATTGGCAGCCATTGGGGGAACAGGGTGCAGGCGGCAGTAGTTCAGAAGCGGAGGTGGAGGAGGGGCCGCAGCAGGCATCAACATCGCAACAGGTTCCATCTGCCGGGCCCGTATCTGGCCCAAAACGCGTGTCAAAGCCAAAACCTGTTGGAGGACAGCGTGGCCATCCGGTTAAAGCTCAGTCTGCAATCCCTGAAAAGGGATCCGAGTCTAGGAAGAGTGCAGTCTGGCATTTTTTTAAACAACATCCAACTGATCAGCGCAAAGTCATCTGTCAAAAATGTTCAACTAGCTTAAGCAGAGGTCAGAATCTGAAAAGTCTAAATACTAGTTGCATGCATAGACACTTAACCACCATGCATTTTCAAGCCTGGACTAACTACCAAACGTCCCTTAAGGTTGTAGCACCCTCGGCCAATGAAGCTAGTCAGCAACGCAACATCCCTTCCGTCACTGTAAGGCCACCATTTTCCGCACCACCGGCAGTATCTGTGCAGGTTTCTTTGCCAGCCAAAAGCAGTCAGGGTCAGGGAATCACCAGTTTAGTAGGAGGAAATATTGCATCTAGGGCACCGGCGGAAACAATACCGTCTCCAACCGTCTCTCAGTCTGCCATGTACACCGGCACACCCGAAAGTTCCACGATCTCCTGCTCTCCAGTCCAGCTCACCCTACATGAGACTCTGGTTAGAAAAAGGAAGTACTTATCCTCGCATCCGCGTACACAGGGTTTTAACGCCCACATAGCTAGACTAATCTCGTTAGAGATGATGCCCTACCGTTTAGTTGAAAGCGAAGCTTTTAAAGCCCTGATGGAGTACGCTGAACCACGATACGAGCTACCTAGTCGACACTTTTTTTCCAGAAAAGCCATCCCAGCCCTGCACCAGCATGTTAAACAGCGCATCGTCCATGCACTTAGGCAATCTGTGAGTACAAAGGTGCACCTGACTACAGATGCATGGACCAGTAGGCATGGCCAGGGACGTTATGTGTCCATCACGGCACACTGGGTGAATGTGGTGGATGCAGGGTCCACAGGCGACATCAATTTAGGGACAGTTGTGCCTAGCCCACGGTCTAGGAAACAGTTGGCTGTAGGCGTTCGCACCCCCTCCTCCTCCTCCTCGTCCTCCTGCAGAAGCTACAGCTCTTCCACAGAACGCAGTCGGCCAACCACTCCATCGGCAGATGACACTGTTGCACACCAGTTGTCCCATTATGGGCCAGCTACTGCCAAGCGTCAGCAGGCTGTATTGGCTATGAAGTGTTTGGGCGACAACAGACACACCGCGGAAGTTCTGTCCGAGTTCTTGCAACAAGAAACGCAGTCGTGGCTGGGCACAGTAGATCTTGAGGCAGGCAAGGTAGTGAGTGATAACGGAAGGAATTTCATGGCTGCCATCTCCCTTTCCCAACTGAAACACATTCCTTGCCTGGCTCACACCTTAAACCTGGTGGTGCAGTGCTTATTGAAAACTTATCCTGGGTTCTCCGACCTGCTCCTCAAAGTGCGTGCACTTTGCTCACATATCCGACGTTCGCCTGTACACGCCAGCCGTATGCAGACCTATCAGCGGTCTTTGAACCTTCCCCAGCATCGCCTAATCATAGACGTTGCAACAAGGTGGAACTCAACACTGCACATGCTTCAGAGACTGTGCGAACAGAGGCGTGCTGTTATTTATTTGTGGGAGGATACACGGGCAGGCAGTAGGATGGCAGACATGGAGTTGTCAGGTGTGCAGTGGTCGAAGATACAAGACATGTGTCAAGTCCTTCAGTGTTTTGAGGAATGCACACGGCTGGTTAGTGCAGACAACGCCGTAATAAGCATGAGCATCCCCCTAATGCGTCTGCTGATGCAAAGTTTGACGCACATAAAGGAGCAGGCGTCTGCACCAGAGGAAGAGGGAAGCCTTGATGACAGTCAGCCATTGTCTGGTCAGGGCAGTGTACAGGACGAGGTAGCGGGCGAAGAGGAGGTGGAGGACGAGGAGGATGATGGGGATGAGTATATTTTTAATGCCGAACCTTTCCCGGGGGCACAGGAAATTGGTTGCGTGTCACGGCCGGGTTCTGGTTTTTTGAGGGACACAAGTGACGTAGATTTGCCTGCAACTGCCCCTCAACCAATCACAACCGGAGATTTGACAACTGGAACTTTGGCCCACATGGCGGATTATGCCTTACGTATCCTAAAAAGGGACACACGCATTACGAAAATGATGAACGATGACGATTACTGGTTGGCCTGCCTCCTTGATCCACGCTATAAAGGCAAATTGCAAAATATTATGCCACATGAGAACTTGGAACTAATATTAGCAACCAAACAATCAACTCTTGTTGACCGTTTGCTTCAGGCATTCCCAGCACACAGCGCATGTGATCGTTCTCACACAAGCTCCAGGGGGCAGCAGACTAGGAGTGTTAGGGGTGCACACATCAGAAGTGGCGTTGGACAGAGGGGTTTTCTGACCAGGTTGTGGAGTGATTTTGCTATGACCGCAGACAGGACAGGTACTGCTGCATCAATTGAAAGTGACAGGAGACAACATTTGTCCAGTATGGTTACTAACTATTTTTCATCCCTTATCGATGTTCTCCCTCAACCGTCATTCCCATTTGATTACTGGGCCTCCAAATTAGACACCTGGCCAGAATTGGCAGAATATGCATTGCAGGAGCTTGCTTGCCCGGCAGCAAGTGTCCTATCAGAAAGAGTATTCAGTGCTGCAGGTTCAATATTAACCGAAAAAAGGACTCGTCTGGCTACCCAAAATGTTGACGATCTAACATTCATTAAAATGAACCACAACTGGATTTCGAAATCTTTTGCCCCACCTTGCCCGGCCGACACCTAGCTTTCCTATGAAAAGCTCTTGCCTGTGAATTACTTTTCTAATGTCTAATTTGCTGCAGCTGATTGTACAGCATACGACATGTTTACACCTCCCTAAATGGCAAAACTCCCCACACGGGGCCATGGTATCGCGACTTGGCGCAAGCACCCGTGAGACTGCTGTTTGTCTGAAGAGGTGGGTGTGCTCGCTTTTGGTTGACGGCATTGCTACTGGGTCCCTCATAGTACAATGTAGTGTCTCTGGCGGTGGTGGTGCGCACCCAACGTCAGACACACCGTTGTAACATGAGGGGCCCTGGGGCGGTCCCGCCGGCCTCAAGAGAGTTCCCCCCTACCCCAGCTCAAAATGTGCTCTACCACGTGCAAAATTATGTCGCACAGCTCCACCAATCTTTAGTCTATTCGCTGACATCATTCAATGTCTGGCACTGACAATACAAATTTGTAGACATCTATGATGCAACTTAAAGTAGTCTGTGTCTGTGTCCTATATTGGCACCATTAAATAGTTACTGCCAAATTACAATGTCAGAAACTCAGTAGATGAGCCCACCCCTGTACCTAAGTATGCCACCTTTTTTTTTTGTTTTGGTTGTTTTGCGAGACATTAACATCTATTTATATTTTGGGAGTACTGGGACAGACACTCCTTGCACTACTCCTCCACTCACCACCAAGCTGCCTGTGTATCCATGTAACCGCTGTAAAACTGCCATGAGCCTATTGTTTGTTATTTTAGGCCTTTGATAGCCTGTCTGCGGTCCCTACTTTAAATACTCCTCCACTGACCACCAAGCTGCCTGCCCGTGTATCCATGTAACCGCTGTGAAACTGCCATGAGCCTATTGTTTGTTATGTTAGGCCTTTGATAGCCTGTCTGCGGTCCCTACTTTAAATACTCCTCCACTGACCAGACCACTGCTGCCCGTGTACCCCTGGAACCAATTATAAAGTGCCTACAGCCAGCCCATTTTCTTATGTTAGGCCTTTGAAGCCTGTCTGCGGTCCCTACTTTAAATACTCCTCCACTGACCAGACCACTGCTGCCCGTGTACCCCTGGAACCAATTATAAAGTGCCTACAGCCAGCCCATTTTCTTATGTTAGGCCTTTGAAGCCTGTCTGCGGTCCCTACTTTAAATACTCCTCCACTCACCACCACCAAGCTGCCTGCCCGTGTATCCATGTAACCGCTGTGAAACTGCCATGAGCCTATTGTTTGTTATTTTAGGCCTTTGATAGCCTGTCTGCGGTCCCTACTTTAAATACTCCTCCACTCACCACCAAGCTGCCTGCCCGTGTATCCATGTAACCGCTGTGAAACTGCCATCATGAGCCTATTGTTTGTTATGTTAGGCCTTTGATAGCCTGTCTGCGGTCCCTACTTTAAATACTCCTCCACTGACCAGACCACTGCTGCCCGTGTACCCCTGGAACCAATTATAAAGTGCCTACAGCCAGCCCATTTTCTTATGTTAGGCCTTTGATAGCCTGTCTGCGGTCCCTACTTTAAATACTCCTCCACTCACCACCAAGCTGCCTGCCCGTGTATCCATGTAACCGCTGTGAAACTGCCATCATGAGCCTATTGTTTGTTATGTTAGGCCTTTGATAGCCTGTCTGCGGTCCCTACTTTAAATACTCCTCCACTCACCACCAAGCTGCCTGCCCGTGTATCCATGTAACCGCTGTGAAACTGCCATCATGAGCCTATTGTTTGTTATGTTAGGCCTTTGATAGCCTGTCTGCGGTCCCTACTTTAAATACTCCTCCACTGACCAGACCACTGCTGCCCGTGTACCCCTGGAACCAATTATAAAGTGCCTACAGCCAGCCCATTTTCTTATGTTAGGCCTTTGATAGCCTGTCTGCGGTCCCTACTTTAAATACTCCTCCACTCACCACCAAGCTGCCTGCCCGTGTATCCATGTAACCGCTGTGAAACTGCCATCATGAGCCTATTGTTTGTTATGTTAGGCCTTTGATAGCCTGTCTGCGGTCCCTACTTTAAATACTCCTCCACTGACCAGACCACTGCTGCCCGTGTACCCCTGGAACCAATTATAAAGTGCCTACAGCCAGCCCATTTTCTTATGTTAGGCCTTTGAAGCCTGTCTGCGGTCCCTACTTTAAATACTCCTCCACTCACCACCACCAAGCTGCCTGCCCGTGTATCCATGTAACCGCTGTGAAACTGCCATGAGCCTATTGTTTGTTATTTTAGGCCTTTGATAGCCTGTCTGCGGTCCCTACTTTAAATACTCCTCCACTGACCACCAAGCTGCCTGCCCGTGTATCCATGTAACCGCTGTGAAACTGCCATGAGCCTATTGTTTGTTATGTTAGGCCTTTGATAGCCTGTCTGCGGTCCCTACTTTAAATACTCCTCCACTGACCAGACCACTGCTGCCCGTGTACCCCTGGAACCAATTATAAAGTGCCTACAGCCAGCCCATTTTCTTATGTTAGGCCTTTGAAGCCTGTCTGCGGTCCCTACTTTAAATACTCCTCCACTGACCAGACCACTGCTGCCCGTGTACCCCTGGAACCAATTATAAAGTGCCTACAGCCAGCCCATTTTCTTATGTTAGGCCTTTGAAGCCTTTCTGCGGTCCCTACTTTAAATACTCCTCCACTCACCACCACCAAGCTGCCTGCCCGTGTATCCATGTAACCGCTGTGAAACTGCCATGAGCCTATTGTTTGTTATTTTAGGCCTTTGATAGCCTGTCTGCGGTCCCTACTTTAAATACTCCTCCACTCACCACCAAGCTGCCTGCCCGTGTATCCATGTAACCGCTGTGAAACTGCCATCATGAGCCTATTGTTTGTTATGTTAGGCCTTTGATAGCCTGTCTGCGGTCCCTACTTTAAATACTCCTCCACTGACCAGACCACTGCTGCCCGTGTACCCCTGGAACCAATTATAAAGTGCCTACAGCCAGCCCATTTTCTTATGTTAGGCCTTTGATAGCCTGTCTGCGGTCCCTACTTTAAATACTCCTCCACTCACCACCAAGCTGCCTGCCCGTGTATCCATGTAACCGCTGTGAAACTGCCATCATGAGCCTATTGTTTGTTATGTTAGGCCTTTGATAGCCTGTCTGCGGTCCCTACTTTAAATACTCCTCCACTCACCACCAAGCTGCCTGCCCGTGTATCCATGTAACCGCTGTGAAACTGCCATCATGAGCCTATTGTTTGTTATGTTAGGCCTTTGATAGCCTGTCTGCGGTCCCTACTTTAAATACTCCTCCACTGACCAGACCACTGCTGCCCGTGTACCCCTGGAACCAATTATAAAGTGCCTACAGCCAGCCCATTTTCTTATGTTAGGCCTTTGATAGCCTGTCTGCGGTCCCTACTTTAAATACTCCTCCACTCACCACCAAGCTGCCTGCCCGTGTATCCATGTAACCGCTGTGAAACTGCCATCATGAGCCTATTGTTTGTTATGTTAGGCCTTTGATAGCCTGTCTGCGGTCCCTACTTTAAATACTCCTCCACTGACCAGACCACTGCTGCCCGTGTACCCCTGGAACCAATTATAAAGTGCCTACAGCCAGCCCATTTTCTTATGTTAGGCCTTTGAAGCCTGTCTGCGGTCCCTACTTTAAATACTCCTCCACTCACCACCACCAAGCTGCCTGCCCGTGTATCCATGTAACCGCTGTGAAACTGCCATGAGCCTATTGTTTGTTATTTTAGGCCTTTGATAGCCTGTGTGCGGTCCCTACTTTAAATACTCCTCCACTCACCACCAAGCTGCCTGCCCGTGTATCCATGTAACCGCTGTGAAACTGCCATGAGCCTATTGTTTGTTATTTTAGGCCTTTGATAGCCTGTGTGCGGTCCCTACTTTAAATACTCCTCCACTCACCACCAAGCTGCCTGCCCGTGTATCCATGTAACCGCTGTGAAACTGCCATGAGCCTATTGTTTGTTATGTTAGGCCTTTGATAGCCTGTCTGCGGTCCCTACTTTAAATACTCCTCCACTGACCAGACCACTGCTGCCCGTGTACCCCTGGAACCAATTATAAAGTGCCTACAGCCAGCCCATTTTCTTATGTTAGGCCTTTGAAGCCTGTCTGCGGTCCCTACTTTAAATACTCCTCCACTGACCAGACCACTGCTGCCCGTGTACCCCTGGAACCAATTATAAAGTGCCTACAGCCAGCCCATTTTCTTATGTTAGGCCTTTGAAGCCTGTCTGCGGTCCCTACTTTAAATACTCCTCCACTCACCACCACCAAGCTGCCTGCCCGTCTATCCATGTAACCGCTGTAAAACTGCAATGAGCCTATTGTTTGTTATTTTAGGCCTTTGATAGCCTGTCTGCGGCCCCTACTTGCAATACTCCTCCACTGACCACAATGCTGCCTGGAGTGCCTGCCTGTGTATCCATGTAACCGATGTAAAACTGCCATGACTGCCTACTGTTTGTTATTTTAGGCCTTTGATAGCCTGTCTGCAGCCCCTACTTGCAATACTCCTCCACTGACCACACCAATGCTGCCCGTGTACCCCTGGAACCTATTTAAAAGTTCATAGAGCCTAGTTATATATTTTATTTACTATTAATAAGGCCATGATGGACTACGCTGTACCACGCTACAAGCTAACCAGTCGACACTTCTTTTGCGAGAAAAGCCATCCCAACCCTCCACCAGCATGTAGAAGACCGCATTGTCCATGCACTCTGGCAATCTGTGAGTACAAAGGTGCACCTGACAACAGACGCATGGACCTGTAGGCATGGCCACGGAAGATTACGTGTCCATTACGGCGCAATGGGTTAATGTGGTGGATGCATGGTCCACAGGGGACAGCCTACTAAGTCTGTCTGCAGTCCCTAATTCAAATTGTGCTCCACTGTCTAAATCGGAACTTCCACCTTCTGGCTTTCGGCCTATAGTATCAGAAATTAAACTGCATTTGGCCTTCAACTTTGGTTAGGGCCTACTAACGGCTTCTGCCCCTCCCTGGTGTTGCCCTCAACTAAATAAAGCTGAGCTTCAACCTTCTGCTCCAAATTACCATTTTGAAAAATGCAATAGGCTTTTCAGGCCTACTAAAGGAGTCTGTCTGTGTGCCCCTCCCTGGTGTTGTCCTCAACTAAATAAAGCTGAGCTTCAACCTTCCGGCTCTCATTATGTGGTTTTAAAAAAAAAAAAGGTGGTTAGGGCCTACTAACGGCTTCTGCCCCTCCCTGGTGTTGTCCTCAACTAAATAAAGCTGAGCTTCAACCTTCCGGCTCTCATTATGTGGTTTTAAAAAAAAAAAAGGTGGTTAGGGCCTACTAACGGCTTCTGCCCCTCCCTGGTGTTGTCCTCAACTAAATAAAGCTGAGCTTCAACCTTCCGGCTCTCATTATGTGGTTTTAAAAAAAAAAATGGTGGTTAGGGCCTACTAACGGCTTCTGCCCCTCCCTGGTGTTGTCCTCAACTAAATAAAGCTGAGCTTCAACCTTCCGGCTCTCATTATGTGGTTTTAAAAAAAAAAATGGTGGTTAGGGCCTACTAACGGCTTCTGCCCCTCCCTGGTGTTGTCCTCAACTAAATAAAGCTGAGCTTCAACCTTCCGGCTCTCATTATGTGGTTTTAAAAAAAAAAAGGTGGTTAGGGCCTACTAACGGCTTCTGCCCCTCCCTGGTGTTGTCCTCAACTAAATAAAGCTGAGCTTCAACCTTCCGGCTCTCATTATGTGGTTTTAAAAAAAAAAAAGGTGGTTAGGGCCTACTAACGGCTTCTGCCCCTCCCTGGTGTTGTCCTCAACTAAATAAAGCTGAGCTTCAACCTTCCGGCTCTCATTATGTGGTTTTAAAAAAAAAAATGGTGGTTAGGGCCTACTAACGGCTTCTGCCCCTCCCTGGTGTTGTCCTCAACTAAATAAAGCTGAGCTTCAACCTTCCGGCTCTCATTATGTGGTTTTAAAAAAAAAAAATGGTGGTTAGGGCCTACTAACGGCTTCTGCCCCTCCCTGGTGTTGTCCTCAACTAAATAAAGCTGAGCTTCAACCTTCCGGCTCTCATTAAGTGGTTTTAAAAAAAAAATGGTGGTTAGGGCCTACTAACGGCTTCTGCCCCTCCCTGGTGTTGCCCTCAACTAAATAAAGCTGAGCTTCAACCTTCTGCTCCAAATTACCATTTTAAAAAATGCAATAGGCTTTTCCGGCCTACTAAAGGTGTCTGCCCCTCCCTGGTGTTGTCCTCAACTGAACAAAGCTGAGCTTCCACATTCTGGCTTTCGCCCTATACTATCAGATATTAAACTGCATTTGGCCTACTAGTGTGGTTAGGCCCTTGAAACAGTGTCTGCTGCTCTTGGGTTTGCTACTCCACTGAACAAAGCAATGCCGCCTGTTTAGTCCTGTTACCAATTTTGAACTGCATGTAGCCTACTTTATTCTTTGGCCCTATATCTGTTTCCTCCTCATCCTGCCCATTGCCCAGCCACTGCTAAATGAGTCTGCTGGTACATTGACCGAGACCACTACATTCCCCTTGTACTCTACACAGCCAGAATCTGTCCCTGCTGAAAGTAAGGTTCCCCTTCCCGCATGTTATACCACCTTACACAGGGACAAAGAGGAAGGTGCAGATGAAAGTGCAGGTTCCTTCATCAGGTGGGGGGGCATACTCGTTGGCGACGTCACTGGCACAGGGCCCCTCAGAGTACGCAAAAGTGTCGCTGCTGGTGGGAGGCGCCCCCGCCATGCAAACACACCGCCGTACTTTGAGGGGCCCTGTGCCAGTGGCAATGCGAACGAGTGGGCCCCCCCCCTGCTTGCTCAGGATCACAGCACTTGCAACTTTTAAATAATTACCTTTCCCTGCAACACCGCCGTGACGTAGTCCGCATTTCCTGGGCCCACGAAAAACTTGAGCCGGCCCTACTCCCCCCACAACTTTTGCCAAATGACCCCCAATTCCCTATGCCCAACTATTATTATAAAGTTAATTAAGATTGACAAGCTTCAGAAACAAGAATGGATGTTTTTGGCATTAAAATGGGCACTGTAGGTGTTTTCCTGGCCTCCACTCACTGCCGACTATGCTTCCCCATTGACTTGCATTGGGTTTCGTGTTTCGGTCGATCCCCGACTTTTAGCGATAATCGGCCGACTGCACTCGACTCGACTCTGGACAAAATCGGGTTTCCCAAAACCCTACTCGATCTTAAAAAAATGAAAGTCGCTCAACCCTATGTGCCATATATAATGCTCTATAGCAATCATTATTGCCCCATAAGATGCTCCATTTCAAGCTGTGCCATATATAATGCTCTATAGCGATCATTATTGCCCCATAAGATGCTCCATTTCAAGCTGTGCCATATATAATGCTCTATAGCATTCATTATTGCCCCATAGATGCTCCATTTCAAGCTGTGCCATATATAATGCTCTATAGCGATCATTATTGCCCCATAAGATGCTCCATTTCAAGCTGTGCCATATATAATGCTCTATAGCGATCATTATTGCCCCATAAGATGCTCCATCTCAAGCTGTGCCATATATAATGCTCTATAGCGTTCATTATTGCCCCATAAGATGCTCCATTTCAAGCTGTGCCATATATAATGCTCCATACCGTTCATTATTGCCCCATAGATGCTCCATTTCAAGCTGTGCCATATATAATGCTCTATAGCGATCATTATTGCCCCATAAGATGCTCCATCTCAAGCTGTGCCATATATAATGCTCTATCGTGTTTATTATTGCCCCATAGATGCTCCATTTCAAGCTGTGCCATATATAATGCTGCTGCTGCTGTAGTAAAAAAACACATACTCACCTCTCTTGCTAACCGCAGCTCCTCAGCGTCCCGTCTCTCCGCACTGACTGTTCAGGCAGAGGGCGGCGCGCACACTAGTACGTCATTGCACCCTCTGACCTGCACAGTCACTGCAAGAGGACGGGAAGACAGAGCGGCACCCGGCGGGTGGAACGTGGACAGGTAAATATGACATACTTACCTGCTCCGGCACGGTCCCTGGCTCCTTCTCCCGGATAGATGGTCTCCGGGCACGGCAGCCTCTTCCTCTGTCAGCGGTCACTGTTACCGCACATTACAGGAATGAATATGCGGCTCCACCCCTATGGGAGTGGAGTCCATATTCATAACTTTAATGAGTGGTACCACGTGACCGCTGAACAGAGGAAGAGCTGCGGCACCCGAAGACCGTGTGACAGGCAGGGACAGCGACAGGAGCGCCGGGACTAGGTGAGTATATGACAGTCCTCTCTCCCCCTCACCCGCCGACCCCACCACCGATCATGACTCGAGTATAAGCCAAGAGGGGCACTTTCAGCCCAAAAATTTGGGCTGAAAATCTCGGCTTATACTCGAGTATATACGGTACTTAAAAATGATGTTCCACATTATTAAGCAGGCCACAGGTTTAAGCAATATGGGAAATAAATAAAATAAATAAATTTGGATGTTTCGCCCCCAGCAGTTCTCCCCCAGCAGTTTGCCCCCAGCAGTTTGCCCCCAGCAGTTCGCCCCTAGGTACATTTCACCCCCGAACATTTTGTCCCCAGCATTTGGCCCCCAGGATGTTTCGCCCCCGCACATTTCACCTCCGCACATTTCGCCCCCAGCAGTTCACCCCCAGCAGTTCGTACCCAACAGTTCGCCACCAGCAGCTCGCCCCCAGCAGTTCGCCCCTGGGTACATTTCACCCCCGCACATTTCGTCCCCAGCATTTGGCCCCCAGGATGTTTCGCCCCCGCACATTTCACCCCCGCACATTTCGCCCCCAGCAGTTCGCTCCCAGCAGTTCGCCCCTGGGTACATTTCGCACCCTCACATTTCGTCCCCGACAGTTTGCCCCCAGATGTTTTTACCCTTGTGATTCATGAATTCCCATTCGTCAGCAATGTTTCGCACCCAGCAGTTCACCCCCGGTAGTTCGCCCCCGGATGTTTGTACCCTTGTGGTTCATGAATTCCTGTCCATCATCAATGTTTTGTCCCAAGCAATTCGCCCCCGGTAGTTTGCCCCCCGGATGTTTGTACCCTTGTGGTTCATGAATTCCTGTCCATCATCAATGTTTCGTACCCAGCAATTCGCCCCCGGTAGTTTGCCCCCAGATGTTTGTACCCTTGTGGTTCTTGAATTCCTGTCCATCATCAATGCTTCGTCCCCAGCAATTTGCCCCCGGATGTTTGTACCCTTGTGCTTCATGAATTCCCATCCATCATCTATGTTTCGCCCCCAGCAGTTCGCCCCCAGTAGTTTGCCCCCGGATGTTTGCACCCTTGTGGTTTATGAATTCCTGTCCATCATCAATGTTTCGTCCCCAGCAATTCGCCCCCGGTAGTTTGCCCCCGGATGTTTGTACCCTTGTGGTTCATGAATTCCTGTCCATCATTAATGTTTCATCCCCAGCAATTCGTCCCCGGCAGTTCGCCCCCGGATGTTTGTACCCTTGTGGTTCTTGAATTCCTGTCTGTCATCAATGTTTCACCCCCGGCAGTTCGCCCCCAGATGTTTGTACCCTTGTGGTTCATGAATTCCTGTCCATCATCAATTTCTCGCCCCCGGCAGTTCGCCCCCGGATGTTTGTACCCTTGTGATTCATGAATTCCCATCCGTCATCAATGTTTCGCCCCCAGCAATACGCCCCCGGTAGTTTGCCCCCGGATGTTTGTACCCTTGTGGTTCATGAATTCCTGTCCATCATCAATGTTTCATCCCCAGCAATTCGTCCCCGGCAGTTCGCCCCCGGATGTTTGTACCCTTGTGGTTCTTGAATTCCTGTCTGTCATCAATGTTTCACCCCCGGCAGTTCGCCCCCAGATATTTGTACCCTTGTGGTTCATGAATTTCTGTACGTCATCAATGTTTCACCCCCAGCAGATCGCCCCTGGCAGTTTGCCCCCGGATGTTTCTACCCTTGTGATTCATGAATTCCCGTCCGTCATCAATGTTTCCCCAGCATTTGGCCCCCGGATGGTTCGCACCCAGCAGTTCGCCTCCGGATGTTTATACCCTTGTGGTTCATGAATTCCCGTCAGTCATCAATGTTTCCCCAGCATTTGGCCCCTGGATGTTTGTACCCTTGTGGTTCTTGAATTCCTTTCCGTCATCAATGTTTTGCCCCCAGCAGTTTGCCCCCGGCAGTTTGCCCCGGATGTTTGTAACCTTACCTTATGGTTCATGAATTCCTGTCCGTCAACAATGTTTTGCACCCAGCAATTCGCCCCCAGCAGTTCGCCCCCGGATGTTTTTATCCTTGCGGTTCATGAATTTCTGTCCATCATCAATGTTTCGCCCCCAGCAGTTCGCCCCTGGCAGTTTGCCCCCGGATGTTTCTACCCTTGTGATTCATGAATTCCCATCCGTCATCAATGTTTCCCCAGCATTTGGCCCCCGGATGTTTCGCCCCCAGCAGTTCGCCTCCGGATGTTTGTACCCTTGTGGTTCATGAATTCCTTTCCGTCATCAATGTTTCGCCCCCAGCAGTTTGCCCCCAGCAGTTCGCCCCGGATGTTTGTAACCTTATGGTTCATAAATTCCTGTCCGTCAACAATGTTTTGCACCCAGCAGTTCCCCTCAGGCAGTTCGCCCCCAGATGTTTGTACCCTTGTGGTTCATAAATTCCTTTCCGTCATCAATGTTTCGCCCCCAGCAGTTTGCCACCTGCAGTTCGCCCCCAGATGTTTGTAAACTTGTGGTTCATGAATTCCCATCCGTCGTCAATGTTTCGCCCCCAGCAGTTTGCCCCCGGATGTTTCTACCCTTGTGATTCATGAATTCCCGTCCGTCATCAATGTTTCCCCAGCATTTGGCCCCCGGATGTTTCGCCCCCAGCAGTTCGCCCCAGATGTTTGTACCCTTGTGGTTCATGAATTCCTTTCCGTCATCAATGTTTCATCCCTAGAAGTTTGCCCCCGGATGTTTGTACCCTTGTGGTTCATGAATTCCTGTCTGCCTTTTGAGTATGTGCAAGTTTTGTGTGAGGCAACTTTTGCATGTGTTGCAACTTTTGTGCATGTGGCAATTTTTCTGCGTGTGCAAGTTTTGCATGTGGCGAGTTTTCCATGAGGTGAGTTTTGCACGTGTGGCGAGTTTTGCATGTGGAGAGTTTTGCGCGTGGCGAGTTTTGAGCGGCGACTTTTGTGTTTCGACTTTTATGTGGCGAGGTTGGTGTATGTGTGGTGAAATGTGTGCTGAGGGTGATATATGTGTTCGAGCATGTGGTAGTGTGTGGCGCATTTTGTGTGTGTGTTCATATCCCCGTGGTGGTGTGGTGATTATCCCATGTCGGGGCCCCACCTTAGCAACTGTACAGTATATACTCTTTGGCGCCATCGCTCTCATTCTTTAAGTCCCCCTTGTTCACATCTGGCAGCTGTTAATATTCCTCCAACACTTTTCCTTTCATTTTTTCCCCATTATGTAGATAGGGGCAAAATTGTTTGGTGAATTGGAACGCGCGGGGTTAAAATTTCGCCTCACAACATAGCCTCTGACGCTCTCGGGGTCCAGACGTGTGACTGTGCAAAATTTTGTGGCTGTAGCTGCGACGGTTCAAATGCCAATCCCGGACATACACACACACATACATACATACATACACACATACACACATTCAGCTTTATATAGTAGATTTCTTATATTTTAGATGGAAATGGTAAACATTTTAAATATTAGATTTTTCCATGTGTGTCTGCTCCGTATCTTGGCCCCGCATACAGTAATATCCCTACTGTTCCATCACAGAATATATGGTGTCGGTGTGGTATTTCTGTACAGTGTATGCATCATCATCATAGCCGGCAGAAGGCTGAGGCCAGTAAATCCAGAAATCTACATCTGAATTCTATAGATAATGAAATATTTATTGCAAACGTTTCATATGGATAAAAACATGGTTTCAGTGAGATCAAGTTTCGGATGAAGATATTCATAAAGCAGGAGGAAGGTAAGGCTACATATTATAGAAGTCAGGATATGATGACATTTACTGGCAAACGCAGAGCAAACATGGTCATACAGGAAGCTCAGCTGGTGTTTGCACATATTCTAAAATAGGGCTCTATATGTTCTGTAATCTTAAAAGAAGTGTCAGTGCTCTTAATTGGTGATAATTGGTGATGATTGGTGTTTATTAGTCCACAATCACACTTTCCAACTTTAAAAGGAAAGAAAGAGGCACATACTGCAGTGCCCGCATCTCTCCCTGCAGAGACACCAGCATGCTCACCACCGCGGCCCCCATCCTGCTCCCTCCAGGTCTGCTGCTGTTCAGTCCCCAGGCACTGTGTTTGGGGTGTGTGCGCGCACACTTCATTTTTGTTAAAAGGGCTTCGTGTGTTCCTCTACAGTGTGCCAATAGCTGGAGGACAGTTACTATTTAAGGCACCTCCTCCAACATGGAGATGCCTGTGCAATGTTGTGAGGTTTTTTGTAACACTTATCAGATCCTAGTGTTTGTATCTCAGCCAGCTGCACCAGCCAATGCTCTTCTCAATGGCAGCCAAATCAGCTGCACCTGCCAGTGCTCACCTCAAAAGCAGCCGAGCCCACTGCACCCGCCAGTGCTCATCTCGACAGCAGCCCGCACAGTTGCACCCGCCAGTGGTCATCTCTCCATCACTCTGTCCAGTCTGCACCTGCATTCCTGTCATCTTCTCTGCCTGCCTGCATATTTTTGAGATTCCCTTGGGCCGCCCCAGCTAGTCTTTCCTAGGGGTCAGCTGCCATCTACCCAAGGTCAGTCCTGGAATAACACCTGGACCACCTCCCTTGTCTCTCCTTGGATCTCGGTGTCATTAGCCACTGCATATCTGTGGTCAGATTAGGTGAGGCTCCTAGTCACCCCCCAAGGTCTTCGGCACAGTGGTTCCACCACCCACCCCATTACACATACATATACTGTGGTGGCCCTAGCATCCTTTGGCTAACATTAGACACTATACTAATGCCTTAATCTCACTCAAGTCTGTATATGTGCCCTAATGAAGCCCATGAGTGTTCCCACACAGCATAGTACCTCTGTCATGGCACACACTTTGCCCACCACACAGTATGATTCACCACACACAGTATGATGCCCCACACACAGTATGATGCCCCCACAGCCTCACATTTGAAATCACACAGGTCCATACTGTCCCTGAGCCCCAGATGGGGATATATTAGTAATATTACCCTACCTGGAGGAAATCCAGATATACTACAAGACCAATATTTCAAATAATTCCAATAATATTGCTATACAAGATTACATTATTATAATATCAAAATTATAACAGAGCAAGCTCTGTGAGGATTCAGAAGTCCGCAGTCACATAGAGTCCCTGCAGACTATACCTTCAAGCTTGGACAACTGCTTTAACGAAAAACACTGTCCTAAGGCCGGGGTCACACTTGTGAGTGTGATGCGAGAAACTCGCATCAATAGCTGGCACTGCCACCGGCACTCGGGACTAGGGTTGAGCGAAACGGGTCGATCATTTTCAAAAGTCGCCGACTTTTGGCTAAGTCGGCGTCTCATGAAACCCGATCCGACCCCTGTGCTTGTCGGCCATGCGGTACGCGACTTTCGCGCCAAAGTCGCGTTTCAATGACGCGAAAAGCGCCATTTCTCAGCCAATGAAGGTGAACGCAGAGTGTGGGCAGCGTGATGACATAGATCCTGGTCCCCACCATCTTAGAGAAGGGCATTGCAGTGATTGGCTTGCTGTCTGCGGCGTCACAGGGGCTATAAAGGGGCGTTCCCGCCGACCGCCATCTTACTGCTGCTGATCTGAGCTTAGGGACAGGTTGCTGCCGCTTCGTCAGAAGCAGGGAGAGCGTTAGGCAGGGTCCACTAACCACCAAACCGCTTGTGCTGCAGCGATTTCCACTGTCCAACACCACCTTCGGTGTGCAGGGACTGTGGAAGCTATTTTTTTTTTTTTTTCCCCTCAGCGCTGTAGCTCATTGGGCTGCCCTAGAAGGCTCCGTGATAGCTGTATTGCTGTGTGTACGCCACTGTGGAAACCAACTGCTTTTTTCAAAGCACATATCCTCTTGTTCCTTCCTTTCTGCACAGCTATCTTTTTTGTTTGTCCACACTTTTTATTTAATTTGTGCATCAGTCCACTCCTATTGCTGCCTGCCATACCTGGCTTACATTACTGCAGGGAGATAGTAATTGTAGGACAGTCCCTGGTTTTTTTTTTTTTTTTTTGTGGGAGATTAAGATTGGCATTTCTGCTACAGTGCCATCCCTGTGTGTGCCATCTCTCACTGAGTGGGCCATAGAAAGCCTATTTATTTTTTCCGTGATTTGTGTTCTAAATTCTACCTCAACACAAAAACACTACATCAATCAGTGGGAGAAAAATATTGGCCTCAGTCAGGGCTTGTGTGCCACTGCTGTGTGTGCTATCTCTCATTCAGTGGGCTATAGAAAGCCTATTTTTTTTTATTTTTTTTTTTAATATTATTTGGTTTCTAAAGTCTCCCTGAAAAAAAAAAAATACCTAAAAAAACAGTGGGAGAGTAATATTGCCCTTTCAGCTTGTGTGCCAGTCTTGACTCCTGGGTGTGCCACCTCTCTCCCTCTCATTCAGTGGGCCATAGAAAGCCTATTTATTTTTTTAAAAAAATATTATTGGGTTTCTAAAGTCTCCCTTAAAAAACAAAAAATACATAAAAAAAACAGTGGGAGAGTAATATTGCCCTTTCAGCTTGTGTGCCAGGCTTGACTCCTGGGTGTGCCACCTCTCTCCCTCTCATTCAGTGGGCCATAGAAAGCCTATTTATTTATTTTTTTAAATATTATTGGGTTTCTAAAGTCTCCCTGAAAAAAAAAAAAATACATAAAAAAACAGTGGGAGAGTAATATTGCCCTTTCAGCTTGTGTGCCAGTCTTGACTCCTGGGTGTGCCACCTCTCTCCCTCTCATTCAGTGGGCCATAGAAAGCCTATTTATTTATTTTTTTTAAATATTATTGGGTTTCTAAAGTCTCCCTGAAAAAAAAAAAATACATAAAAAAACAATGGGAGAGTAATATTGCCCTTTCAGCTTGTGTGCCAGTCTTGACTCCTGGGTGTGCCACCTCTCTCCCTCTCATTCAGTGGGCCATAGAAAGCCTATTTATTTATTTTTTTAAATATTATTGGGTTTCTAAAGTCTCCCTGAAAAAAAAAATACATAAAAAAACAGTGGGAGAGTAATATTGCCCTTTCAGCTTGTGTGCCAGTCTTGACTCCTGGGTGTGCCACCTCTCTCCCTCTCATTCAGTGGGCCATAGAAAGCCTATTTATTTTTTTTTTTAATATTATTGGGTTTCTAAAGTCTCCCTTAAAAAACAAAAAATACATAAAAAAACAGTGGGAGAGTAATATTGCCCTTTCAGCTTGTGTGCCAGTCTTGACTCCTGGGTGTGCCACCTCTCTCCCTCTCATTCAGTGGGCCATAGAAAGCCTATTTATTTTTTTTTTTAAATATTATTGGGTTTCTAAAGTCTCCCTTAAAAAACAAAAAATACATAAAAAAACAGTGGGAGAGTAATATTGCCCTTTCAGCTTGTGTGCCAGTCTTGACTCCTGGGTGTGCCACCTCTCTCTCATTCAGTGGGCCATAGAAAGCATTTTTTTTTTCCTTGATTTGTGTTCTAAAATCTACCTCAACACAAAAACACTACATCAATCAGTGGGAGAAAAATATTGGCCTCAGTCAGGGCTTGTGTGCCACTGCTGTGTGTGCTATCTCTCATTCAGTGGGCTATAGAAAGCCTATTTATTTATTTATTTTTTTTCTTATTATTTGGTTTCTAAAGTCTCCCTGAAAAAAAACAAAAAATACATAAAAAAACAGTGGGAGAGTAATATTGCCCTTTCAGCTTGTGTGCCAGTCTTGACTCCTGGGTGTGCCACCTCTCTCCCTCTCATTCAGTGGGCCATAGAAAACCTATTTATTTTTTTTTTTAAATATTATTGGGTTTCTAAAGTCTCCCTTAAAAAACAAAAAATACATAAAAAAACAGTGGGAGAGTAATATTGCCCTTTCAGCTTGTGTGCCAGTCTTGACTCCTGGGTGTGCCACCTCTCTCTCATTCAGTGGGCCATAGAAAGCATTTTTTTTTTTTCCTTGATTTGTGTTCTAAAATCTACCTCAACACAAAAACACTACATCAATCAGTGGGAGAAAAATATTGGCCTCAGTCAGGGCTTGTGTGCCACTGCTGTGTGTGCTATCTCTTATCCAGTGGGCTATAGAAAGCCTATTTATTTATTTATTTTTTTTCTTATTATTTGGTTTCTAAAGTCTCCCTGAAAAAAAACAAAAAATACATAAAAAAACAGTGGGAGAGTAATATTGCCCTTTCAGCTTGTGTGCCAGTCTTGACTCCTGGGTGTGCCACCTCTCTCTCTCATTCAGTGGGCCATAGAAAGGCTATTTTTTTTTTTGTTTTTTTTAATATTATTTGGTTTCTAAAGTCTCCCTGAAAAAAAAAAAAAAAAACATAAAAAAACAGTGGGAGAGTAATATTGCCCTTTCAGCTTGTGTGCCAGTCTTGACTCCTGGGTGTGCCACCTCTCTCCCTCTCATTCAGTGGGCCATAGAAAGCCTATTTATTTTTTTTTTAAATATTATTTGGTTTCTAAAGTCTCCCTTAAAAAAAAAAAATACATAAAAAAACAGTGGGAGAGTAATATTGCCCTTTCAGCTTGTGTGCCAGTCTTGACTCCTGGGTGTGCCACCTCTCTCCCTCTCATTCAGTGGGCCATAGAAAGCCTATTTATTTATTTTTTTAAATATTATTGGGTTTCTAACGTCTCCCTGAAAAAAAAAAATACATAAAAAAACAGTGGGAGAGTAATATTGCCCTTTCAGCTTGTGTGCCAGTCTTGACTCCTGGGTGTGCCACCTCTCTCCCTCTCATTCAGTGGGCCATAGAAAGCCTATTTATTTTTTTTTAAAAATATTATTGGGTTTCTAAAGTCTCCCTTAAAAAACAAAAAATACATAAAAAAACAGTGGGAGAGTAATATTGCCCTTTCAGCTTGTGTGCCAGTCTTGACTCCTGGGTGTGCCACCTCTCTCCCTCTCATTCAGTGGGCCATAGAAAGCCTATTTATTTTTTTTTTTAAATATTATTGGGTTTCTAAAGTCTCCCTTAAAAAACAAAAAATACATAAAAAAACAGTGGGAGAGTAATATTGCCCTTTCAGCTTGTGTGCCAGTCTTGACTCCTGGGTGTGCCACCTCTCTCCCTCTCATTCAGTGGGCCATAGAAAGCCTATTAATTTTTTTTTTTAAATATTATTGGGTTTCTAAAGTCTCCCTTAAAAAACAAAAAATACATAAAAAAACAGTGGGAGAGTAATATTGCCCTTTCAGCTTGTGTGCCAGTCTTGACTCCTGGGTGTGCCACCTCTCTCTCATTCAGTGGGCCATAGAAAGTATTTTTTTTTTTTCCTTGATTTGTGTTCTAAAATCTACCTCAACACAAAAACACTACATCAATCAGTGGGAGAAAAATATTGGCCTCAGTCAGGGCTTGTGTGCCACTGCTGTGTGTGCTATCTCTCATTCAGTGGGCTATAGAAAGCCTATTTATTTATTTTTTTTTTCTTATTATTTGGTTTCTAAAGTCTCCCTGAAAAAAAAAAAAAAAAACATAAAAAAACAGTGGGAGAGTAATATTGCCCTTTCAGCTTGTGTGCCAGTCTTGACTCCTGGGTGTGCCACCTCTCTCTCTCATTCAGTGGGCCATAGAAAGGCTATTTTTTTTTTTGGTTTTTTTAATATTATTTGGTTTCTAAAGTCTCCCTGAAAAAAAAAAAAAAAAACATAAAAAAACAGTGGGAGAGTAATATTGCCCTTTCAGCTTGTGTGCCAGTCTTGACTCCTGGGTGTGCCACCTCTCTCCCTCTCATTCAGTGGGCCATAGAAAGCCTATTAATTTTTTTTTTAAAATATTATTGGGTTTCTAAAGTCTCCCTTAAAAAACAAAAAATACATAAAAAAACAGTGGGAGAGTAATATTGCCCTTTCAGCTTGTGTGCCAGTCTTGACTCCTGGGTGTGCCACCTCTCTCCCTCTCATTCAGTGGGCCATAGAAAGCCTATTTATTTTTTTTAAAAAATATTATTGGGTTTCTAAAGTCTCCCTTAAAAAACAAAAAATACATAAAAAAACAGTGGGAGAGTAATATTGCCCTTTCAGCTTGTGTGCCAGTCTTGACTCCTGGGTGTGCCACCTCTCTCCCTCTCATTCAGTGGGCCATAGAAAGCCTATTTATTTTTTTTTTTAAATATTATTGGGTTTCTAAAGTCTCCCTTAAAAAACAAAAAATACATAAAAAAAACAGTGGGAGAGTAATATTGCCCTTTCAGCTTGTGTGCCAGTCTTGACTCCTGGGTGTGCCACCTCTCTCTCATTCAGTGGGCCATAAGAAAGCATTTTTTTTTTTTTCCTTGATTTGTGTTCTAAAATCTACCTCAACACAAAAACACTACATCAATCAGTGGGAGAAAAATATTGGCCTCAGTCAGGGCTTGTGTGCCACTGCTGTGTGTGCTATCTCTCATTCAGTGGGCTATAGAAAGCCTATTTATTTATTTATTTTTTTTTTTTCTTATTATTTGGTTTCTAAAGTCTCCCTGAAAAAAAAAAAAAATAAATTAGGTGGGAGATTAATATTGACATTAGTGCTTGAGTGACAGTCCTGCGTGTGTGTCATCTCTGTGATTTTGTGCCACAGAAAACAGAGTGTGTAACATTGTGCCTGATTTTCCTTGTGGTCTCACCAACCTGTTAAGGGATATTGAAATCATACTGAAGTTATAGCTCACCGTGTAAGTTGTTTGACAGCAACAAATAAAGTTACTTTGGTTAAGATTTTAAAACAATGAGGAAGTCTGGTGCAAGAGGTCGTCGTGGGCGTTCATTGTCAGCTGGTAATGATGGTAGTGGTAGTGGAGCATCAGGTGGTCGTGGGGATAAAAATATTCCACCTAAGTCTGGAGCTGTGGAGCCAGTTTCGTCGTCAGGCTACACAAGGCCTCGAACGCTCTCTTTTCTGGGAGTAGGAAAACCGCTTTTAAAGGCGGAGCAGCAACAGCAAGTTTTGGCTTACATTGCAGACTCAGCCTCTAGCTCTTTTGCCTCCTCTTCCGAAACTGGTAAATGTAAAAGCAGCGCGTCGCTTGTGGATGTTCACGGTCAGGGACAAGTCGCTTCCTTGTCCTCCTCAGCAAAAACTACAACAAGAGAGAAGGATGCAGCAGGCGACACAACGGGTCACTCCATGGAGCTCTTTACACATACCGTCCCTGGCTTAGAAAGTGAAACATTTATCAGGCCATGCCCATTACAAGTATATTCTGACATGGAGTGCACTGATGCACAGCCACAGCCAGAGTACTATGCTGCTCCTTTGACTCAGACCACCACATTGCCCTCTCAGGGTACAGATCCACAATCAGACCCTGATGAGACTATGTTGCCCCGCCATGAACGCTATACCGACCGACACAGTGACACAGACGAAGTTGCACACGAGCTCGAAGAGGAGGTAATAGATGACCCAGTTATTGACCCCGATTGGCAGCCATTGGGGGAACAGGGTGCAGGCGGCAGTAGTTCAGAAGCGGAGGTGGAGGAGGGGCCGCAGCAGGCATCAACATCGCAACAGGTTCCATCTGCCGGGCCCGTATCTGGCCCAAAATGCGTGTCAAAGCCAAAACCTGTTGGAGCACAGCGTTGCCATCCGGTTAAAGCTCAGTCTGCAATCCCTGAAAAGGGATCCGAGTCTAGGAAGAGTGCAGTCTGGCATTTTTTTAAACAACATCCAACTGATCAGCGCAAAGTCATCTGTCAAAAATGTTCAACTAGCTTAAGCAGAGGTCAGAATCTGAAAAGTCTAAATACTAGTTGCATGCATAGACACTTAACCACCATGCATTTTCAAGCCTGGACTAACTACCAAACGTCCCTCAAGGTTGTAGCACCCTCGGCCAATGAAGCTAGTCAGCAACGCAACATCCCTTCCGTCACTGTAAGGCCACCATTTTCCGCACCACCGGCAGTATCTGTGCAGGTTTCTTTGCCAGCCAAAAGCAGTCAGGGTCAGGGAATCACCAGTTTTGTAGGAGGAAATATTGCATCTAGGGCACCGGCGGAAACAATACCGTCTCCAACCATCTCTCAGTCTGCCATGTACACCGGCACACCCGAAAGTTCCACGATCTCCAGCTCTCCAGTCCAGCTCACCCTACATGAGACTCTGGTTAGAAAAAGGAAGTACTTATCCTCGCATCCGCGTACACAGTGTTTTAACGCCCACATAGCTAGACTAATCTCGTTAGAGATGATGCCCTACCGGTTAGTTGAAAGCGAAGCTTTCAAAGCCCTGATGGAGTACGCTGAACCACGATACGAGCTACCCAGTCGACACTTTTTTTCCAGAAAAGCCATCCCAGCCCTGCACCAGCATGTTAAACAGCGCATCGTCCATGCACTCAGGCAATCTGTGAGTACAAAGGTGCACCTGACTACAGATGCATGGACCAGTAGGCATGGCCAGGGACGTTATGTGTCCATCACGGCACACTGGGTGAATGTGGTGGATGCAGGGTCCACAGGCGACATCAATTTAGGGACAGTTGTGCCTAGCCCACGGTCTAGGAAACAGTTGGCTGTAGGCGTTCGCACCCCCTCCTCCTCCTCCTCCTCGTCCTCCTGCAGAAGCTACAGCTCTTCCACAGAACGCAGTCTGCCAACCACTCCATCGGCAGATGACACTGTTGCACACCAGTTGTCCCATTATGGGCCAGCTACTGCCAAGCGTCAGCAGGCTGTATTGGCTATGAAGTGCTTGGGCGACAACAGACACACCGCGGAAGTTCTGTCCGAGTTCTTGCAACAAGAAACACAGTCGTGGCTGGGCACAGTAGATCTTGAGGCAGGCAAGGTAGTGAGTGATAACGGAAGGAATTTCATGGCTGCCATCTCCCTTTCCCAACTGAAACACATTCCTTGCCTGGCTCACACCTTAAACCTGGTGGTGCAGTGCTTATTGAAAACTTATCCTGGGTTCTCCGACCTGCTCCTCAAAGTGCGTGCACTTTGCTCACATATCCGACGTTCGCCTGTACACGCCAGCCGTATGCAGACCTATCAGCGGTCTTTGAACCTTCCCCAGCATCGCCTAATCATAGACGTTGCAACAAGGTGGAACTCAACACTGCACATGCTTCAGAGACTGTGCGAACAGAGGCGTGCTGTTATTTATTTGTGGGAGGATACACGGGCAGGCAGTAGGATGGCAGACATGGAGTTGTCAGGTGTGCAGTGGTCTAAGATACAAGACATGTGTCAAGTCCTTCAGTGTTTTGAGAAATGCACACGGCTGGTTAGTGCAGACAACGCCGTAATAAGCATGAGCATCCCCCTAATGCGTCTGCTGATGCAAAGTTTGACGCACATAAAGGAGCAGGCGTCTGCACCAGAGGAAGAGGAAAGCCTTGATGACAGTCAGCCATTGTCTGGTCAGGGCAGTGTACAGGACGAGGTAGCGGGCGAAGAGGAGGTGGAGGACGAGGAGGATGATGGGGATGAGTATATTTTTAATGCCGAACCTTTCCCGGGGGCACAGGAAATTGGTTGCGTGTCACGGCCGGGTTCTGGTTTTTTGAGGGACACAAGTGACGTAGATTTGCCTGCAACTGCCCCTCAACCAATCACAACCGGAGATTTGACAACTGGAACTTTGGCCCACATGGCGGATTATGCCTTACGTATCCTAAAAAGGGACACACGCATTACGAAAATGATGAACGATGACGATTACTGGTTGGCCTGCCTCCTTGATCCACGCTATAAAGGCAAATTGCAAAATATTATGCCACATGAGAACTTGGAACTAATATTAGCAACCAAACAATCAACTCTTGTTGACCGTTTGCTTCAGGCATTCCCAGCACACAGCGCACGTGATCGTTCTCACACGAGCTCCAGGGGGCAGCAGACTAGGAGTGTTAGGGGTGCACACATCAGAAGTGGCGTTGGACAGAGGGGTTTTCTGACCAGGTTGTGGAGTGATTTTGCTATGACCGCAGACAGGACAGGTACTGCTGCATCAATTGAAAGTGACAGGAGACAACATTTGTTCAGTATGGTTACTAACTATTTTTCATCCCTTATCGATGTTCTCCCTCAACCGTCATTCCCATTTGATTACTGGGCCTCCAAATTAGACACCTGGCCAGAATTGGCAGAATATGCATTGCAGGAGCTTGCTTGCCCGGCAGCAAGTGTCCTATCAGAAAGAGTATTCAGTGCTGCAGGTTCAATATTAACCGAAAAAAGGACTCGTCTGGCTACCCAAAATGTTGACGATCTAACATTCATTAAAATGAACCACAACTGGATTTCGAAATCTTTTGCCCCACCTTGCCCGGCCGACACCTAGCTTTCCTATGAAAGGCTCTTGCCTGTGAATTACTTTTCTAATGTCTAATTTGCTGCAGCTGATTGTACAGCATACGACATGTTTACACCTCCCTAAATGGCCAAACTCCCCACACGGGGCCGTGGTATCGCGACTTGGCGCAAGCACCCGTGAGACTGCTGTTTGTCTGAAGAGGTGGGTGTGCTCGCTTTTGGTTGACGGCATTGCTACTGAGTCCCTCATAGTACAATGTAGTGTCTCTGGCGGTGGTGGTGCACACCCAACGTCAGACACACCGTTGTAACATGAGGGGCCCTGGGGCGGTCCCGCCGGCCTCTAGAGAGTTCCCCCCTACCCCAGCTCAAAATGTGCTCTACCACATGCAAAATTATGTCGCACAGCTCCACCAATCTTTAGTCTATTCGCTGACATCATTCAATGTCTGGCACTGACAATACAAATTTGTAGACATCTACGATGCAACTTAAAGTAGTCTGTGTCTGTGTCCTATATTGGCACCATTAAATAGTTACTGCCAAATTACTATGTCAGAAACTCAGCAGATGAGCCCACCCCTGTACCTAAGTATGCCACCTTTTTTTTTGTTTTGGTTGTTTTGCGAGACATTAACATCTATTTATATTTTGGGAGTACTGGGACAGACACTCCTTGCACTACTCCTCCACTCACCACCAAGCTGCCCGTGTATCCATGTAACCGCTGTAAAACTGCCATGAGCCTATTGTTTGTTATTTTAGGCCTTTGAAGCCTGTCTGCGGTCCCTCCTTCCACTAGTCCTCCACTGACCAGACCACTGCTGCCCGTGTACCCCTGGAACCAATTATAAAGTGCCTACAGCCAGCCCATTTTCTTATGTTAGGCCTTTGAAGCCTGTCTGCGGTCCCTACTTTAAATACTCCTCCACTGACCACCAAGCTGCCTGCCCGTGTATCCATGTAACCGCTGTAAAACTGCCATGAGCCTATTGTTTGTTATTTTAGGCCTTTGAAGCCTGTCTGCGGTCCCTCCTTCCACTAGTCCTCCACTGACCAGACCACTGCTGCCCGTGTACCCCTGGAACCAATTATAAAGTGCCTACAGCCAGCCCATTTTCTTATGTTAGGCCTTTGAAGCCTGTCTGCGGTCCCTACTTTAAATACTCCTCCACTGACCACCAAGCTGCCTGCCCGTGTATCCATGTAACCGCTGTAAAACTGCCATGAGCCTATTGTTTGTTATTTTAGGCCTTTGAAGCCTGTCTGCGGTCCCTCCTTCCACTAGTCCTCCACTGACCAGACCACTGCTGCCCGTGTACCCCTGGAACCAATTATAAAGTGCCTACAGCCAGCCCATTTTCTTATGTTAGGCCTTTGAAGCCTGTCTGCGGTCCCTACTTTAAATACTCCTCCACTGACCACCAAGCTGCCTGCCCGTGTATCCATGTAACCGCTGTAAAACTGCCATGAGCCTATTGTTTGTTATTTTAGGCCTTTGAAGCCTGTCTGCGGTCCCTCCTTCCACTAGTCCTCCACTGACCAGACCACTGCTGCCCGTGTACCCCTGGAACCAATTATAAAGTGCCTACAGCCAGCCCATTTTCTTATGTTAGGCCTTTGAAGCCTGTCTGCGGTCCCTACTTTAAATACTCCTCCACTGACCACCAAGCTGCCTGCCCGTGTATCCATGTAACCGCTGTAAAACTGCCATGAGCCTATTGTTTGTTATTTTAGGCCTTTGAAGCCTGTCTGCGGTCCCTCCTTCCACTAGTCCTCCACTGACCAGACCACTGCTGCCCGTGTACCCCTGGAACCAATTATAAAGTGCCTACAGCCAGCCCATTTTTTTATGTTAGGCCTTTGAAGCCTGTCTGCGGTCCCTCCTTCCACTAGTCCTCCACTGGCCAGACCACTGCTGCCCGTGTACCCCTGGAACCAATTATAAAGTGTCTACAGCCAGCCCATTTTCTTATGTTAGGCCTTTGAAGCCTGTCTGCGGTCCCTACTTTAAATACTCCTCCACTGACCACCAAGCTGCCTGCCCGTGTATCCATGTAACCGCTGTAAAACTGCCATGAGCTTATTGTTTGTTATTTTAGGCCTTTGAAGCCTGTCTGCGGTCCCTCCTTCCACTAGTCCTCCACTGACCAGACCACTGCTGCCCGTGTACCCCTGGAACCAATTATAAAGTGCCTACAGCCAGCCCATTTTTTTATGTTAGGCCTTTGAAGCCTGTCTGCGGTCCCTCCTTCCACTAGTCCTCCACTGACCAGACCACTGCTGCCCGTGTACCCCTGGAACCAATTATAAAGTGCCTACAGCCAGCCCATTTTCTTATGTTAGGCCTTTGAAGCCTGTCTGCGGTCCCTACTTTAAATACTCCTCCACTGACCACCAAGCTGCCTGCCCGTGTATCCATGTAACCGCTGTAAAACTGCCATGAGCCTATTGTTTGTTATTTTAGGCCTTTGAAGCCTGTCTGCGGTCCCTCCTTCCACTAGTCCTCCACTGGCCAGACCACTGCTGCCCGTGTACCCCTGGAACCAATTATAAAGTGCCTACAGCCAGCCCATTTTCTTATGTTAGGCCTTTGAAGCCTGTCTGCGGTCCCTCCTTCCACTAGTCCTCCACTGGCCAGACCACTGCTGCCCGTGTACCCCTGGAACCAATTATAAAGTGCCTACAGCCAGCCCATTTTCTTATGTTAGGCCTTTGAAGCCTGTCTGCGGTCCCTACTTTAAATACTCCTCCACTGACCACCAAGCTGCCTGCCCGTGTATCCATGTAACCGCTGTAAAACTGCCATGAGCCTATTGTTTGTTATGTTAGGCCTTTGATAGCCTGTCTGCGGTCCCTACTTTAAATACTCCTCCACTCACCACCAAGCTGCCTGCCCGTCTATCCATGTAACCGCTGTAAAACTGCAATGAGCCTATTGTTTGTTATTTTAGGCCTTTGATAGCCTGTCTGCGGCCCCTACTTGCAATACTCCTCCACTGACCACAATGCTGCCTGGAGTGCCTGCCTGTGTATCCATGTAACCGATGTAAAACTGCCATGACTGCCTACTGTTTGTTATTTTAGGCCTTTGATAGCCTGTCTGCAGCCCCTACTTGCAATACTCCTCCACTGACCACACCAATGCTGCCCGTGTACCCCTGGAACCTATTTAAAAGTTCATAGAGCCTAGTTATATATTTTATTTACTATTAATAAGGCCATGATGGACTACGCTGTACCACGCTACAAGCTAACCAGTCGACACTTCTTTTGCGAGAAAAGCCATCCCAACCCTCCACCAGCATGTAGAAGACCGCATTGTCCATGCACTCTGGCAATCTGTGAGTACAAAGGTGCACCTGACAACAGACGCATGGACCTGTAGGCATGGCCACGGAAGATTACGTGTCCATTACGGCGCAATGGGTTAATGTGGTGGATGCATGGTCCACAGGGGACAGCCTACTAAGTCTGTCTGCAGTCCCTAATTCAAATTGTCCTCCACTGTCTAAATCGGAGCTTCCACCTTCTGGCTTTCGGCCTAGAGTATCAGAAATTAAACTGCATTTGGCCTTCAACTTTGGTTAGGGCCTACTAACGGCTTCTGCCCCTCCCTGGTGTTGCCCTCAACTAAATAAAGCTGAGCTTCAACCTTCCGGCTCTCATTAAGTGGTTTTAAAAAAAAAAAATGGTGGTTAGGGCCTACTAACGGCTTCTGCCCCTCCCTGGTGTTGCCCTCAACTAAATAAAGCTGAGCTTCAACCTTCTGCTCCAAATTACCATTTTAAAAAATGCAATAGGCTTTTCCGGCCTACTAAAGGTGTCTGTCTGTGTGCCCCTGCCTGGTGTTGTCCTCAACTAAATAAAGCTGAGCTTCAACCTTCCGGCTCTCATTAAGTGGTTTTAAAAAAAAAAAATGGTGGTTAGGGCCTACTAACGGCTTCTGCCCCTCCCTGGTGTTGCCCTCAACTAAATAAAGCTGAGCTTCAACCTTCTGCTCCAAATTACCATTTTAAAAAATGCAATAGGCTTTTCCGGCCTACTAAAGGTGTCTGTCTGTGTGCCCCTGCCTGGTGTTGTCCTCAACTAAATAAAGCTGAGCTTCAACCTTCTGCTCCAAATTACCATTTTAAAAAATGCAATAGGCTTTTCCGGCCTACTAAAGGTGTCTGTCTGTGTGCCCCTGCCTGGTGTTGTCCTCAACTAAATAAAGCTGAGCTTCAACCTTCTGCTCCAAATTACCATTTTAAAAAATGCAATAGGCTTTTCCGGCCTACTAAAGGTGTCTGTCTGTGTGCCCCTGCCTGGTGTTGTCCTCAACTAAATAAAGCTGAGCTTCAACCTTCTGCTCCAAATTACCATTTTAAAAAATGCAATAGGCTTTTCCGGCCTACTAAAGGTGTCTGTCTGTGTGCCCCTGCCTGGTGTTGTCCTCAACTAAATAAAGCTGAGCTTCAACCTTCCGGCTCTCATTAAGTGGTTTTAAAAAAAAAAAAGGGTGGTTAGGGCCTACTAACGGCTTCTGCCCCTCCCTGGTGTTGCCCTCAACTAAATAAAGCTGAGCTTCAACCTTCTGCTCCAAATTACCATTTTAAAAAATGCAATAGGCTTTTCCGGCCTACTAAAGGTGTCTGTCTGTGTGCCCCTGCCTGGTGTTGTCCTCAACTAAATAAAGCTGAGCTTCAACCTTCTGCTCCAAATTACCATTTTAAAAAATGCAATAGGCTTTTCCGGCCTACTAAAGGTGTCTGTCTGTGTGCCCCTGCCTGGTGTTGTCCTCAACTAAATAAAGCTGAGCTTCAACCTTCTGCTCCAAATTACCATTTTAAAAAATGCAATAGGCTTTTCCGGCCTACTAAAGGTGTCTGTCTGTGTGCCCCTGCCTGGTGTTGTCCTCAACTAAATAAAGCTGAGCTTCAACCTTCCGGCTCTCATTAAGTGGTTTAAAAAAAAAAAAATGGTGGTTAGGGCCTACTAACGGCTTCTGCCCCTCCCTGGTGTTGCCCTCAACTAAATAAAGCTGAGCTTCAACCTTCTGCTCCAAATTACCATTTTAAAAAATGCAATAGGCTTTTCCGGCCTACTAAAGGTGTCTGCCCCTCCCTGGTGTTGTCCTCAACTGAACAAAGCTGAGCTTCCACATTCTGGCTTTCGCCCTATACTATCAGATATTAAACTGCATTTGGCCTACTAGTGTGGTTAGGCCCTTGAAACAGTGTCTGCTGCTCTTGGGTTTGCTACTCCACTGAACAAAGCAATGCCGCCTGTTTAGTCCTGTTACCAATTTTGAACTGCATGTAGCCTACTTTATTCTTTGGCCCTATATCTGTTTCCTCCTCATCCTGCCCATTGCCCAGCCACTGCTAAATGAGTCTGCTGGTACATTGACCTAGACCACTACATTCCCCTTGTACTCTACACAGCCAGAATCTGACCCTGCTGAAAGTAAGGTTCCCCTTCCCGCATGTTATACCACCTTACACAGGGACAAAGAGGAAGGTGCAGATGAAAGTGCAGGTTCCTTCATCAGGTGGGGGGGCATACTCGTTGGCGACGTCACTGGCACAGGGCCCCTCAGAGTACGCAAAAGTGTCGCTGCTGGTGGGAGGCGCCCCCGCCATGCAAACACACCGCCGTACTTTGAGGGGCCCTGTGCCAGTGGCAATGCGAACGAGTGGGCCCCCCCCTGCTTGCTCAGGATCACAGCACTTGCAACTTTTAAATACTTACCTTTCCCTGCAACACCGCCGTGACGTAGTCCGCATTTCCTGGGCCCACGAAAAACTTGAGCCAGCCCTACTCCCCCCACAACTTTCCCCCAATTCCCTATGCCCAACTATTATTATACAGTTAATTAAGATTGGCAAGCTTCAGAAACAAGAATGGATGTTTTTGGCATTAAAATGGGCACTGTAGGTGTTTTCCTGGCCTCCACTCACTGCCGACTATGCTTCCCCATTGACTTGCATTGGGTTTCGTGTTTCGGTCGATCCCCGACTTTTAGCGATAATCGGCCGACTGCACTCGACTCGACTCTGGACAAAATCGGGTTTCCCAAAACCCTACTCGATCTTAAAAAAATGAAAGTCGCTCAACCCTACTCGGGACCGGAGTGTGCGGCTGCATGTATTTCTATGCATCCGCACACTTCGGTCCCGAGTGCCGGATGCAGTGCCGGGTATTGATATGAGAGACTCGCATGAGTTTCTCACATAACGCTTGCAAGTGTGACCACGGCTTAAGACTGATATTACCACCACACAGTGACCATATAATGGTAATATCAGTTTTACACCAGCACTCTGCAGACTGTATACAGTATTGTGCAGGTTCTCACTAGTGATATCTCCCTGATTGTTGTCGTTAATTTTCCCATTTCCTTTGCATTCAGTCCAGATCACCATGACCTCTTCTTCCATCCATAACTTGTTGTTGTTGTTGTTGATATCTTCACTTTATTGATTTTCCAGGACCCTCCTCACATTCCACCACCTCTACACAAACCACAGCTTGTGATACCCTATAATAATTCCCCTGTGCCTCCTTTAGTAAAGGACAGGCTGGAGCGAGCCCCCCCTCCCCTCATAGGCGGTGTACGTGTACATGTACGTGTACGTGTGACAGGGGGTTTGGAGGAGAAGGGTAGGGGGTGGGGCCTATTTAAGGGGAGGATTATGCATATGAGGGGGTTTATAGGGCAAGGAGGGGGTGGGGTTAATCAGTTCCCACTCTGGAGGCAGCGAGCAGTCACTCACCAAGATGGGCTCCGTGGACCAGGTGCTGGAAAGGCTGCGGGCGGCTGCCGAAAACCAGCCCCCTGGCTAGCTGGAGTCCCAGGTGTCCAGGATCTTGGGGGGAGGCAGCAGGGATCCCCCGACGGGAGCGGCAGGCGGGTCCAACCTCCGGAGCGCTTATCCCCCGATCTGTCACACGCGTCCCAGGGTTGGCCCAGGAGCCCCTCCAGGGACCCTCCGGACCGAGTGCCTGCCCGCAAGCGCCCAAGCTGGGCCCTGTGGCGGCTGGCAGGCCTGCCTCTCCCATGCACCGGGGGGTGGAGCCTGCGTGCGCTGGATCTTCTGTCGCCCCATGTGATGTCACGGCGGGGTGCTGTGGTGATGACCTGGCCAGGTGGCCCATCTCCTCCGTCGGACATAGACATCAGGTGAGAGCTTCTGCTGCGGCAGCAGGCAGCGCCCCAGGGGCCGTAGGGCTGTTTTACCTGGCTGTGGACTCCAGACCTTCTTCCCCACCTTCTGCCGGGACAGTTAGATCATCTACGAGGATCGGACGGGAGCGGATCGGGAGGTGGGCCTGTGTCTGGGGGGCTCCCCTATCAGGCCGCACCAGCGGCAGTGGGATCGGCGATGGCGACCCCTGACGTGGCCAGGACATCGAGATCTTCCTCGGGAGGCAGATCTCGGCTTCAGGAGGGTCCAAGGATCGGATCAGGGACGATGGACGACTGGACGAGCGGGACATCTGCGGCTGGGGGATCACAGCTCCCTTGCAGCCTGGTGAGCATGAGTCTGTGTCTTGTCTGTTACTGGCGTTTTCATTGTCTCTGTCAGTCAGGGTTAGTCAGGCTGTGGGGTCTGTGGGTCAGGGTGATGGGATTGGAGTTCGGTCCGATTTGGGGATTGAAGGGGTAGGAGAGCTATTGTCTAATGTTCGAGAGCTGCTGACGAGGTTGGGAGGTGTTAGGTCTGTGCCGTCTCCCTTGGCGGCTTGGGTGGGACCTTCAGAATTAGGTCTTGGGTAGTGTTGAGCGATACCGTCCGATACTTGAAAGTATCGGTATCGGAAAGTATCGGCCGATACCGGCAAAATATCGGATCCAATCCGATACCGATACCCGATACCAATACAAGTCAATGGGACTCATGTATCGGACGGTATTCCTGATGGTTCCCAGGGTCTGAAGGAGAGGAAACTCTCCTTCAGGCCCTGGGAACCATATAAATGTGTAAAAGAAAGAATTAAAATAAAAAATATCGCTATACTCACCTGTCCGACGCAGCCGGGACTTCAGCGAGGGAACCGGCAGCGTTGTTTGTTTAAAATTCGCGCTATTACTTGGTTACGTGAATTCCCGGCTTGTGATTGGTCAGGTCGGCCATGTTGCCGGGACGCGGACCAATCACAGCAAGCCGTGACGAAATTACGTCACGGCTTGCTGTGATTGGTCCGCGTCCCGGCAATATGGCCGCCCTGACCAATCACAAGCCGTGACGTCACGGGAGGCTGGACACGCGCTCATTTTAAAATGGGCGCGTGTCCAGCCTCCCGTGACGTCACGGCTTGTGATTGGTTGCGCCGCGGTCAACCAATCACAAGCCGGGAGGCTGGACGCGCTCATTTTAAAATGGGCGCGTGTCCAGCCTCCCGTGACGTCACGGCTTGTGATTGGTTGCGCCGCGGTCAACCAATCACAAGCCGGGAGGCTGGACGCGCTCATTTTAAAATGGGCGCGTGTCCAGCCTCCCGTGACGTCACGGCTTGTGATTGGTTGCGCCGCGGTCAACCAATCACAAGCCGGGAGGCTGGACGCGCTCATTTTAAAATGGGCGCGTGTCCAGCCTCCCGTGACGTCACGGCTTGTGATTGGTCAGGGCGGCCATATTGCCGGGACGCGGACCAATCACAGCAAGCCGTGACGTAATTTCGTCACGGCTTGCTGTGATTGGTCCGCGTCCCGGCAACGTGGCCGACCTGACCAATCACAAGCCGGGAATTCACGTAACCAAGTAATAGCGCGAATTTTAAACAAACAACGCTGCCGGTTCCCTCGCTGAAGTCCCGGCTGCGTCGGACAGGTGAGTATAGCGATATTTTTTATTTTAATTCTCTCTTTTACACATTTTAACATTAATGTTGTTGCGATACCCGATACCCGATACCACAAGAGTATCGGAATCCCGGTATCGGAATTCCGATACAGCAAGTATCGGCCGATACCCGATACTTGCAGCATCGGAATGCTCAACACTAGTCTTGGGTTGTCGGGTAGCGGTTCCGTGGTGCAGGGCAGGTCGTCTGGGCCGGTGTCGGTATCTGTGCAGACCGTAAAGGAGAAAGAAGGAGGGATTTGTTTGGATCATAAGGCGCGTGGTGAAGTGTATGTTTGTTTTTTAGGGGCCGTTGGGGGCTCACTTGAAAAAAGAAGTGCAGGAGAAGATTTGGAAGGATGAGTATGTGGAGATCTTTTCACTTCTTCCATTGGAGAAGTTCAATTTGGATAAGAGTAAGAAGGAGGACAGTAAGAAAGAGGAGGAGGAGAAACGGCGATGGTGTCTTATTCCTCAGACTTTTGTAAATTGGCTTCAAGCATTTACGATTCTGGCGAGTGTGGTAGGGGAGAAGGCTCTCAAAAATTGTTTTGCCTTGTTTTGTTATATGGACTCAATAGGGGAGGCACATAGGGCCTATGGGGGCCAAGCGTGGCTCTGTTATGATGAGGAGTTTAGACAGCGGAAGGTGGTTCATCCGGCAATTAGATGAGATCAGAAGGACATAGGTTTGTGGTTGCGAGTTATGGCTCCAACAAAATTTGGTCATTCCTTTCAAAGTGGGGCCGGTGTTGCCGGCCAGTCTGCTTTGCAAGGCAGTTCTTCAGCTGCTGGAGGTCCATCAGGACAGACAGGAGGGCAAAAACACAGCGTATGCTGGCAGTTTAATGAAGGTTAGTGCAAGTTTGGAACCACTTGTAAGTTTAAATACTTGTGCTCGCACTGCAATGGTTCTTCCCATTGCACTGCCAGATGTTTTAAGAAAAAAGGGAAGCCAGAGGGTAATTCAAAAGGGGGTAACGCCGGTGAGTCTGGACGCGATGGTCCCCTATCTAAATAGATTCCCGGATAGGGATATGTTGTGGGTTCTATTTTTGGGCTCCCTCTAGTGGTCACAAGCGGTACTGTGTAGTGTTGTCTTTCTTCAGGTTGGCTGCATCAGCTGGTTCGTTATCCTTGGTTGGTTTCCTATTTAGCTCACCTGGAGACTCAGTTCCTTGCCTGCTATCAATGTATTCAGTGCTCCTCAGATTCCTTGTGTCCACCTTGCTCCCAGTCTCTCCAAGACAAGCTAAGTTTTTGTTTGATCATTTTTTGATTATCAGTGTTCATTATGTTTTTAGTCCAGCTCGCTAAAATGTGATTTCCTCGCTTGCTGGTTGCTCTAGGGGACTGAGTTTCTCCCCCCACACCGTTAGTTGGTGTGGGGGTTCTTGAAATCTCAGAGTGGATATTTTGTAAGGGTTTTTTACTGACCGCATAGATTCCCTTTTCTATTTTCTGCTATCTAGTATTAGTGGGCCTCATTTGCTGAATCTGCTTTCACCCCTGTGTATGTGCTGTCATGTTCCCAATGGCAGGGAATTAAACACATAACACGGGCAAAAACAGGACGAGCTCTAGGGTGATGGAACCTGAGCTGACCGCGATCCTGAACCTCAACACTCAACTAACAGCAGCCGGGGAACGTTCCTGGGGGGACTCTAGACGTCTCGCGCCAGCCGGAGATCTAGCTACCCCTATCAGAAGAATCACAGACCTATCTTGCCTCCAGAGAAATATTCCCACAGAAATAGCAGCCCCCCACATATAATGACGGTGAAATGAGAGGAAGGCACAAACGTAGTTATGAAAACAGATTCAGCAAAATGAGGCCCGCTTAAGCTAGATAGCAGAGGATACAAAAGGTGAACTGCGCGGTCAGCTTAAAACCCTTCAAAATACCATCCTGAAATTACTTGAACTCATGTGCCAACTCATGGTACATGAGTGGTAATTTCAGCCCACTAGAGCAACCAGCCGCAGAGAATTACATATCTGCAAGCTGGACTAAAAACATGAAAGCAAACATGAAACAGGGAAATCCAGACTTAGCTTGTCTTGAAGGCCTAGGAGCAGGTAGCAAAGGTAACAGAGACACACTGATACATTGATAGCCGGCAAGGGAATGACAGGAAAGCCAGGTTAAATAGGAAACACCCAGCCTCTGATGGACAGGTGGAAACCAGAGACCGCAACCCACCAAAGTCACCCAGTACCAGTTGTAACCACCAGAGGGAGCCCAAAAACAGAATCCACAACAATGTGCCTTCCTCTTCCCTCACCGTTATTATCTGTTGGGGGCTTCTATATCTTTGGGGATTATTTCTCTGGAGGCAAGAGAGGTCTTTTCTTTCTCTCTAGGGGTAGTTAGTTCCTCAGGCTGGCTCGAGACGTCCAGGATTTTTAGGCACGTTCACCGGCTACTTCTAGTGTGTTTGGATAGGTTCAGATTTGCAATCAGTCCAGTTTGCCACCTCCCTAGAGCTTGTCCTATGTTTGTTACTTAGCTGGAGTAATTTGTGATCCTCAACCACTAAGGATCATAACAGTATAGCAGGCCAAAAAGTGTTTAATGCATCGCAGAAGTGGGATAAAAAGAAGACCTGAGTACATTTTTTTTTTTTTCCTCCCGCTTTTCCTTTGCTGCAGTCTGTTTAGCTTCTTTCATCCCCTTGAACTCTGGGTGGTTTTGAGCTCAGCTGCAGACATGAATGTTCAGACTCTGACTTCTAGTGTGGATCATCTTACTGCACGGGTGCAAAGTATTCAGGATTTTGTTATTCATAGCCCTATGTCAGAACCAAAGATACCCATTCCTGAGTTGTTTTCTGGAGATAGATCTAGGTTTCTAAATTTTAAGAATAATTGTAAGTTATTTCTATCTCTGAGACCTCGTTCCTCTGGTGATTCCGCTCAGCAAGTTAAAATTGTTATCTCCTTGTTGCGCGGCGACCCTCAAGATTGGGCTTTCTCTCTGGCGCCAGGAGATCCTGCATTGCTTAATGTGGATGCATTTTTTCTGGCTCTTGGACTGCTTTATGAGGAGCCTAATCTTGAGAATCAGGCAGAAAAAGCGTTGCTGGCTATCTCTCAGGGTCAGGATGAAGCAGAGGTGTATTGTCAAAAATTTCAGAAATGGTCGGTGCTTACTCAATGGAATGAGTGTGCCCTGGCTGCAAATTTCAGAGAAGGTCTTTCTGAGGCCGTTAAGAATGTTATGGTGGGGTTTCCCACCCCTGCAAGTCTGAGTGATTCTATGGCTTTAGCCATTCAGGTTGATCGGCGTTTGCGGGAGCGCAAATCTGCTCATCCTTTGGCGGTATTTTCCGAACAGAGACCTGAGTCTATGCAATGTGACCGAACTCTGACCAGAATTGAGCGACAAAGTCATAGACGTCAAAATGGGTTGTGCTTTTACTGTGGTGATTCTACTCATGTTATCTCAGCATGCTCTAAACGCTTAAAAAAGAAATCTAAACCTGTCACCATTGGTACTATACAGCCTAAATTTATTTTGTCTGTTACTTTGATTTGTTCTTTATCGTCCTACCCGGTTATGGCTTTTGTGGATTCGGGTGCTGCCCTGAATCTGATGGATTTGTCGTTTGCCAGGCGCTGTGGTTTTGTCCTGGAGCCTTTGGTATTTCCTATTCCTCTGAGGGGAATTGATGCTACGCCATTGGCTGAGAATAAGCCTCAGTATTGGACGCAAATGACCATGTGCATGACTCCCGTACACCAGGAGGTGATTCGCTTTCTTGTTCTGCATAATTTGCATGATGTTGTCGTTTTGGGTCTGCCATGGCTGCAAGCTCATAATCCAGTTTTAGATTGGTAAGCTATGTCTGTGTCAAGTTGGGGTTGTCAGGGAATTCATGGCGATACTCAGTTGGTGTCTATTGCTTCTTCCACTCCTTCTGAGGTCCCTGCGTTTTTGTCTGACTACCAGGATGTATTTGATGAGCCCAGGTCCTGTGCCCTGCCTCCTCATAGGGATTGTGACTGTGCTATAAATTTAATTCCTGGTAGTAAATTCCCTAAGGGACGACTTTTTAATTTGTCTATACCAGAGCATGCCGCGATGCGGAGTTATATAAAGGAGTCTCTGGAGAAGGGACATATTCGCCCATCCTCTTCCGCTCTTGGTGCAGGTTTTTTTTTTGTGGCCAAGAAGGATGGTTCTTTGAGACCTTGTATAGATTATCGTCTTCTGAATAAAATCACAGTCAAATTTCAGTATCCTTTGCCACTATTGTCTGATTTGTTTGCTCGGATTAAGGGTGCCAGTTGGTTGACCAAGATAGATCTCCATGGTGCGTATAACCTTGTGCGCATTAAGCAGGGAGATGAATGGAAAACAGCATTTAATACGCCCGAAGGCCATTTTGAGTACTTGGTGATGCCTTTTGGACTCTCTAATGCTCCTTCTGTGTTTCAGTCCTTCATGCATGACATCTTCCGAGAATATCTGGATAAATTTATGATTGTTTATCTGGATGACATTTTGGTCTTTTCTGATGATTGGGAGTCCCATGTGAAGCAGGTCAGGATGGTGTTTCAGGTCCTGCGTGCTAATGCTTTATTTGTGAAGGGCTCAAAATGCCTCTTCGGAGTACAGAAGGTCTCCTTTTTGGGTTTTATTTTTTCTCCTTCTACTGTGGAGATGGACCCAGTCAAGGTTCAGGCTATTCATGACTGGACTCAGCCCACGTCTGTTAAGAGTCTTCAGAAGTTCTTGGGTTTTGCTAATTTTTACCGTCGTTTCATCGCTAATTTTTCTAGCGTGGTTAAACCTTTGACGGATTTGACCAAGAAGGGTTTTGATGTGACTAATTGGTCTCCTGCGGCCGTGGAGGCCTTTCGGGAGCTGAAGCACCGGTTTTCTTCAGCTCCAGTCTTATGTCAGCCAGATGTCTCTCTCCCCTTCCAGGTCGAGGTTGATGCTTCTGAGATTGGAGCAGGGGCTGTTTTGTCGCAGAGAAGCTCTGATGGCTCTGTGATGAAGCCATGTGCTTTCTTTTCAAGAAAGTTTTCGCCTGCCGAGCGGAATTATGATGTTAATAATCGGGAGTTGTTGGCTATGAAGTGGGCATTTGAGGAGTGGCGACATTGGCTCGAAGGAGCTAAACATCGTGTGGTGGTCTTGACTGATCACAAAAATCTGATTTACCTTGAATCTGCCAAGCGCCTGAATCCTAGACAGGCTTGTTGGTCGTTGTTTTTCTCCCGTTTCAACTTCGTGGTCTCATACCTGCCTGGTTCGAAGAACGTGAAAGCTGATGCACTTTCTAGGAGTTTTGTGCCTGACTCTCCGGGAGTTTCTGAGCCGGCTGGTATTCTCAGAGAGGGAGTGATTTTGTCTGCCATTTCCCCAGATTTGCGACGAGTGCTGCAGAAATTTCAGGCAGATAGACCTGACCGTTGTCCACCAGAGAGACTGTTTGTCCCGGATAGATGGACCAGCAGAGTTATTTCCGAGGTTCATTCTTTGGTGTTGGCGGGTCATCCTGGGATTTTTGGTACCAGAGATTTGGTGGCTAGGTCCTTCTGGTGGCCTTCCTTGTCGCGGGATGTGCGTTCCTTTGTGCAGTCTTGTGGGATTTGTGCTCGGGCTAAGCCTTGCTGTTCTCGTGCCAGCGGTTTGCTTTTGCCTTTGCCTGTTCCGAAAAGGCCTTGGACGCACATTTCCATGGATTTTATTTCGGATCTTCCAGTCTCTCAGAGAATGTCGGTCATCTGGGTGGTGTGTGATCGTTTTTCCAAGATGGTCCATTTGGTGCCCTTGCCTAAGTTGCCTTCTTCCTCCGATTTGGTTCCTCTATTTTTTCAGAATGTGGTTTGCTTGCACGGCATTCCTGAGATTATTCGGTCTGATAGAGGATCCCAGTTTGTGTCCAGGTTTTGGCGGACTTTTTGTGCTAAGATGGGCATTGATTTGTCTTTTTCGTTGGCCTTCCATCCTCAGACTAATGGCCAAACCGAGCGAACTAATCAGACGTTGGAAACTTATTTGAGATGTTTTGTTTCTGCTGATCAGGATGATTGGGTGACTTTTTTGCCATTGGCCGAGTTTGCCCTTAATAATCGGGCTAGTTCCGCTACTTTGGTTTCGCCTTTTTTCTGCAATTCTGGTTTCCATCCTCGTTTTTCCTCGGGTCAGGTTGAGCCTTCTGACTGTCCTGGGGTGGATTCTGTGGTGGATAGGTTGCAGCAGATTTGGAACCATGTGGTGGACAATTTGAGGTTGTCACAGGAGAAGGCTCAGCGCTTTGCCAACCGCCGCCGCGGTGTGGGTCCCCGACTTCGTGTTGGGCATTTGGTGTGGCTGTCTTCTCGGTATGTTCCTATGAAGGTCTCCTCTCCTAAATTCAAGCCTCGCTTCATCGGTCCTTATAAGATCTTGGAAATCCTTAAACCGGTGTCTTTTCGTTTGGATCTCCCAGCATCGTTTGCCATTCATAATGTGTTCCATAGTTCTTTGTTGCGGAGGTATGTGGTACCTGTGGTTCCTTCTGATGAGCCTCCTGCTCCGGTGCTGGTCGAGGGGAATTGGAGTACGTGGTGGAGAAGATTTTGGATTCTCGTATCTCTAGACGGAGGCTTCAGTATTTGGTTAAGTGGAAGTGCTATGGTCAGGAGGATAATTCCTGGGTTGTCGCCTCTGATGTTCATGCGGCCGATTTGGTTCGTGCCTTCCACACGGCTCATCCTGATCGCCCTGGGGGCCTTGATGAGGGTTCGGTGACCCCTCCTCAAGGGGGGGTACTGTTGTGGGTTCTATTTTTGGGCTCGCTCTAGTGGTCACAAGCGGTACTGTGTAGTGTTGTCTTTCTTCAGGTTGGCTGCATCGGCTGGTTCGTTATCCTTGGTTGGTTTCCTATTTAGCTCACCTGGAGACTCAGTTCCTTGCCTGCTATCAATGTATTCAGTGCTCTTCAGATTCCTTGTGTCCACCTTGCTCCCAGTCTCTCCAAGACAAGCTAAGTTTTTGTTTGATCATTTTTTGATTATCAGTGTTCATTATGTTTTTAGTCCAGCTCGCTAAAATGTGATTTCCTCGCTTGCTGGTTGCTCTAGGGGACTGAGTTTCTCCCCCCACACCGTTAGTTGGTGTGGGGGTTCTTGAAATCTCAGAGTGGATATTTTGTAAGGGTTTTTTACTGACCGCATAGATTCCCTTTTCTATTTTCTGCTATCTAGTATTAGTGGGCCTCATTTGCTGAATCTGCTTTCACCCCTGTGTATGTGCCTTCCTCTTCCCTCACCGTTATTATCTGTTGGGGGCTTCTATATCTTTGGGGATTATTTCTCTGGAGGCAAGAGAGGTCTTTTCTTTCTCTCTAGGGGTAGTTAGTTTCTCAGGCTGGCTCGAGACGTCTAGGAATTTTAGGCACGTTCACCGGCTACTTCTAGTGTGTTTGGATAGGTTCAGATTTGCGGTCAGTCCAGTTTGCCACCTCCCTAGAGCTTGTCCTATGTTTGTTACTTAGCTGGAGTAATTTGTGATCCTCAACCACTAAGGATCATAACAGGGATAAAGCAGAGCTGTTGTTGGCGGGTTTCCGTGATGGTTTCCGTATACCTGGTCCCCCCTTTGTGATACCTCAGGTTTTAAAGAACCTTAGATAGGCAGGGTTACACGCTGATTTTGTCTCTGAAAAATTGAATAAGAAGGTTTCTTTAGGAAGGATGTCTGAACCTTTTCCTATTGCTCCGTTTGAAAATTTGGTGGTGTCGCCTTTAGGCGTGGTTCCAAAAAAGGAACCAAACAAGTTTAGGCTGATCCAGCATTTGTCTTATCCTCGGGGAACGTCCATGAATGATGGGATAGACCCGGAGCTTTGTTCCGTGGTTTATACATCTTTTGATGAGGTGGCACTTTGGGTACGTAGTTGCGGCAGAGGTGCATTGTTGGCTAAGACCGATATTGAGTCCGCTTTTCGTTTGCTACCGGTTCACCCCGATAGCGTGAGGTTGTTGGGTTGTATTGGAGTGGGGGGGTTTTATGTTGATAGATGTTTGCCAATGGGTTGCTCCTTGTCTTGTGCATATTTCAAAGCTTTCAGTTATTTTCTCGAATCGGTGGTCCGGGATGTATCCGGTTTGGATTCCGTTATACATTACTTGGATCCTGTGCACTTCCTGTGCATTGGGCCGGGTCAGTCCGGATGTTGTAACGTGATTTTAAAAACAGTTGTCTGGGTAGCCGAGCGATTTGGTGTCCCGTTATCCCCTGGAAAAACAGAGGGGCTATGCATAAGCCTCTCTTTCTTAGGCATTGTTATTGATTCAGTTGCTTGGGAGTTCAGGTTGAGGTGCGATGTGGCTCGAGCAAGACGCTTGAAGAAGCTGCCACTGCGTGAAGTTCAGTCGCTTCTTGGGAAACTGAATTTTGCTTGTAGGATTATCCCAATGGGAGGGTTTTCTCACGCAGTTTAGTCAGTGCTATGGGTGGGGTTAAGGCCCCGCATCATTTCATTCGCTTATCTAGCGAGTACAAGGCCGACTTGGAAGTTTGGGATAATTTTTTGGCATATTACAATGGCTGTTCATTGTTGATGGAGGAAGTGGTGGGAAATGTGGATTTGGATCTTTTTACTGACGCTTCTGGTGGTGTTGGTTTCGGGGCCTTTTTCGATGGCCAATGGTGTGCAAGCTAGGTGGCCTGAGGGATGGCTTGCTGCTGGGTTGGTGAAGAATGTTACTTTGATGGAGATTTTCCACATCCTGGTTGCGGTCCATCTGTGGAAGGGTTATTTTCAGAACAAACGGGTCCGCTTTAATTGTGATAATATGGCGGTCTTCTGTGCCATCAACAGTTTAACAACATCTTCGCCTCCGGTTATTAGGGTCCTTCGACAGTTGGTTTTGTCTTGCTTGTCCATTAATGCGTACATTACGGCGTCTCATGTGCCTGCAGTAAAAAAATTCCATTGCCGATTCTTTGTCTCGTTTTCAGTGGGTGCGCTTCCAGTCGCTGGCTCCGGACGCGGAGGAGTGGGGTCTGGAATGCCCACCGGAGCTTTGGAACGTGGTTGCAGAACCTTTGATTCAGGTGTTGTTGGCTCCTAAAACGTGGTCTGCGTATCAGTCGGTATGGTGTACTTGGGAGACCTGGTTGGTAGCCTGTGGGGCCACGGATGCTGGCGATGATCAAGTGGGAGCTTTGTTGCTGTGGTTGAAGCGCGGTGCCGATGAAGATTGGTCGGCAGCGAAGGTTGATAGAATTAAGGCGGCTTTGATTTTTGGTTTTCGGCTCCGGGGTCTAAGTTATTTCTAGTCAAGCAAGCGGTTAAGGGGTTTAGAAGAAGGGGGCATCGGGGGGATTGCAGGCGCCCGGTCTCTTTTGGTGTGTTGGAGCTTTTAGGCGAGCGCCTGGTGGAAATTTGCATTTGGCCTTTTCCCTTGCATTTTTTTGTGCTTTGAGGGTGGGGGAGATTGTGTCTCCTACCACAAGTAGACAAGGGGGGCTGTGGGCCAGGGACATGTTGCATATTGGGGGCCGTTTGCAATTTTGGATATGGCGGTCTAAGACGGACCAGGAAGGAAAGGGTAAAGGGTGTCACGCTCGCACACAGACTGGTTGGTGCAGGCGTGCGGGGGTGTTGCCCCACTGTGCCACAGACCAGACTACCCTGGAAGGGGCATAACTAAGTAGCTTCCTTAGTAATCGCTGGAGTCTCTGATGGCGAGGTCAGACTTGTGCGGCAGGAACCAATCCAGGGTGGTGTCTGGCTGTGACTGCTGATCACCGGAGAACGGAACATAGACAGGCAGGCGGGCATGGCTGGCACTCTGGCAGACAGGCGGGCATGGCTGGGATACAGGCAGGTGGACAGGTACAACAGAGACACTGGCAGGCAGGCGGGCACGGCTGGATCTCTGGTTGGCAGGCAGGTACGGCTGGGTCTAGAAGGACTGGCGGACAAGGCTGGTACACTGGAAGAACCGGTAGGGACCGGTCTGCAGGCAGGTATGTAAAACAGGTAAGAACCTGTTCAGACAGGAGGACTTATGAATAGATAAAGACCGCAAGAGCGGATGCAAAGTGGGAGCACAGGAGCTAGAGCCAAGAACAGAAACACAGGAGGTGGAGCCAAGCGTGGAAATGCAGGAGGCGGAGCCAAGTGTAGAAACGCAAGAGGCGGAGCCAAGAGTAGGAGGCGAAGCCAAGAGTAGGAGGAGGAGCCTAGTGCGGAAACTCGGGAGGTGCAGCCAAGAGCAGAGGAGGACTTATGAATAGGTAGAGAAAGACAGCAAGAGCGGATGCAAAGCAGAAGCACAGGAGCTAGAGCCAAGAACAGAAACACAGGAGGCGGAGCCAAGCATGGAAATGCAGGAGGCGGAGTCAGGTGCGGAAACGCAGGAGGTGGAGCCAAGATCAGGGGCGGAGCCAAGAGTAGGAGGTGGAGCCTAGTGCGGAAACTCAGGAGGTGCAGCCAAGAGCAAGAGGTGGAGCCAAGTGTGGTCAGGCAGGAGGCGGAACTAAGAGCAGGAGGTGGAGCCAAGTGCAGACACGCAGGAGGCAGAGCAAAGAGCAGAAGGCGGAGCCAAGAGCAGAGATGCAGGAGGTGTAGCCAAGTGCAGAGACGCAGGAGGCGCAGCAGGGAATAACCGCAAGAAGCGGAGCAAGGTAGTACCACAAGGAACAGAGCCACAGAGCAAAGCCACAGAGTGCAGAGCTGAGAGCAGAGCAAGTCAGAGTGCAGAGCAAAGCTACAGAGAGCAGAGCCGAGAGCAAAGTCAAAGAGTGCAGAGCTGAGAGCAGAGCAAAGTCAGAGTGCAGAGCTGAGTGCAAAACCACAGAGTGCAGAGCAAGGTCACAGAATGCAGAGCAAGGAGCAAAGCAAAGTTGCAGAGAGCAGAGCTGAAAGCAGAGCAAAGCAAGACACAGAGTGCAGAGCAGAGCAAAGCTAGATACAGAGTGCGGAGCAGAGCAAAGCAAGACACAGAGTACGCACAGCAGAGAAAGCAAACCAAGACAGGGATATAAACGAACACAGGAACAGGACTAGACTAAGACAAAGTCAGGAACGAGACAAGGCACAGAGACATGGACACAAGCCAGGGTACAACGCCCCCCTGGGTGGCGGACACAAGAGTCACAGAGACAGGGCCTGGCATCTCAGCAGCTAAGAACTGACTGAGGGAGTAAGTTGCACAGGCCCCCACCAATGGGTGGGGAAGTGTTAAATACAGGAAGCCTCGTGGCAATTGGCCGGGGACACCTTAGCAAGGTGCACACAGTCTCAATAAAACATAGGAGTTGCCGGCGCCGCCCCCCTATGCACACAGACAGAGCATGCACAGAGCAAGCAGCAGACATAAGGTACACAGCATGGAGCTGGCAGCAGAGAGAAGTCACAACATGGCCCAGAGAAGTAAGAGAGTTTGAGTGTAATGCAGGTGGGGGATGGGAAGCCATGCAGTGATGACAGCAGGGTTGTTACAATACCCCCCTTTATGGCCCCTCTTCTTTAACCTCCTCAGAAAGATTTGCAGAAGAAGAATAGGTCCACACACAGACCAGGCCAACATGACATCTTCAGGGTAGAGTAAGGCAGGCGGTTTATCAGGAATCTCAGAAAGCAAAGTCTCTTGGTGCTCAACAGGGTTAGCTTCCATAATGAGTTGGGCCACCTCCTCCAGGTAGATAGGTAACAGGGACTTGAATGCTGCTGTCTTAACATCTTCACCAACCGGACACTTGGAAACTGGAAACCCTCCCACAGGGTTCAACTTTTGCCCAACAGGTTGCAGAGAAGTTCTTGAATACTGAACACAGGAAAAGTCATTAGAGATGAGTGTGGAGAACAACACCTCCACCGGGTCAGAGAAAAATTAAGGTGAATAAACTTCTGTTTTGAAATCTTCACAGGCGGCCACAAGGACGCTGAAGGTATCCACATAGGAGCCATCTTCTGCCCGTTATCCAGAAGAAATCGTCCAAGCGACGGGGATGTTCCTAGGACAGGATTACAGGTATAGTCGTTGGAGATGTGTGGAGAGATCGTCACCACTTCCCCATCTTCGGTGACGTCAGCACACCTTGACTCGACGACTAACCTTTCACTGGTATAGTCACTGGAGACGTGTGGAGTGATAGTCACCACTTCCCCATCTTCGGTGAAGTCAGCACACCTTGACTCGACGACTAGCAGACCAGCTGAAGAAGAAGATGACACTGCTAACTGTCTTTGACTCATGGGAACCAGACACTTCTCAAAACTGGGTAGATTCAAATGAAGCACTTTACTGGAATTTTTGACCAGAGCAGGTGGTAGAGTCCTTGGCTCAGAAAGACCCATGGGCATAACAGACAGCATACGGAAAATAAACTTCTTTGTGTATAAGGCTCCAACTTGGAGCTGTAGTTGTCCTTGCAGGACTAGACTGCTCTTTAGCAGGGCTCGGCCATTATCAGACAACGCCCACACCGGGTTCTGGAGCTGTAGAACGGAGACCATACACTGACTCCATATGACAGGCAGCTTAAACACATCAAAGCTCCCAGAAGGCAGAGAAACAGTCATTAACTTTGATGGAGAGGAAGTGCTCTCGCCAGGGGCAGCCTCTCCTACTGGCCCAGGGTTTTGGAGCACAGGCTTCACAGGGCAGAGACCATCTGAATGTCCTTTACAACCACAGGGATACCGTATTTCAACCTCAGCACAAGATTCAGGCTGCAGATTTGCCAGCCCCCTCTTATTAGACTTCTTGGATCTTGCTCGGGTGGCTGCTTCGGCAGGTTGTGGAACAGATGAGTCTTGGACGGTCATGGACGGAAGCGTCGGTTTACCTACAGGTTTTTTTCATCTGGACCGTCTCTGTGAGCTTGGAGGGGAAGACTTTTCAGGAGATGCAGTACTAGGCTTATTGAAGGCTTAACAGAAGGCCACCAGTTAGGCCGGCAGATTCGAGATGATGGGGTCCCCTGCTTCCCAGAGGGGGTCGAGCCACATCAAAGCATCTCCTCTTAGGTAGGTCATTAGGAAACCTACTTTCAATTAGTCTGTGGAGAAATAGGGAGCATGCCACTTGAAAAAATGCAAGCACCGCTCCAAGAACACACGACATTGCTTTGGATCCCCATCGTAGCATGGAGGATCTGCTGGGATGGATTCGTCATTAGGAGCGCAGGATTGAAGTCGATCAAACAGCTCATTGGAGATGACAATTGGGGACGGAGCAGTGAAGGACTGGCTTTCAGACTGGGTAAACATTTTCCTCGGAGGCCAATACTGGTAAGAAGAGAGTTCATCTTGCTCCGAGAGCGAAGGCACATGGGACTCAGCGGGGACTATGGCCTGTGCAAACTGTCATGCTCACGCCTACACTGGTTGGAGTGGGCGTGCGGGGGTGTGGCCCCACTGTGCCACAGACCAGACTATCCTGGAAGGGATGTAGGATGGTAGGATGGAGCTGCAGGACAGTGTGGCAGTTAGCTGGGTGACAGATAGAAGGCGGGGTAGAGGGAAGAGTGCCAGGGAGGCTAGTCCTGATCTGGCACACCCCAATAAGTTTGCTAAGTTGGCAGATGAGGGGGGTGCCAGTACAGGGGTAGCACTGCTGCAGCCAGGCATGTCCTCTGAAAGCCGGAGGAGTGACTGCTCCAGTAAGGAGGGAAATAGGAGAGCAGGGCAGGCCAAACAGGTGCTGGTAGTGGGGGACTCAATTATTAGGGGAACAGATAGGGCAATCTGTCACAAAGACAGGGATCATCGGACGGTGTGCTGCCTACCTGGCGCTCGAGTCCGACACATCGCTGATCGGTTGGACAGATTACTGGGAGGGGCTGGTGAGGACCCAGAGGTCATGGTGCACATTGGCACAAATGACAAAGTTAGAGGTAGGTGGAAGGTCCTTAAACATGATTTCAGGGAATTAGGCTGCAAGCTGAAAGCAAGGACCTCCAACGTGGTATTTTCCGAAATACTGCCTGTACCACGTGCCACGCCAGAGAGGCAACGGGAGATTAGGGAGGTAAATAAGTGGCTCAAGAATTGGTGTAGGAAGGAGGGGTTTGGGTTCCTGCAGAACTGGGCCGACTTCTCAGTTGGCTACAGGCTCTACGCTAGGGACGGGCTGCACCTCAATGGGGAAGGGGCAGCTGTGCTGGGGGAGAAAATGGTTAGAAGGTTGGAGGAGTGTTTAAACTAGGGATTGGGGGGGAGGGTATTCATTTTATAGGAGGAGAAGATAGTGCAGATAGAGACCTGGGCACAAATAAGGAAGTTGGGGGTGGCGGTGGCATGGGGGGTGGGGTTAGAACAGTTAATAATTTAAGAAAGAATAGAGGTACAGAGAGTAACATCAAGTGCATGTATACTAATGCCAGAAGCCTCGCCAACAAAATGGATGAATTAGAACTAATGTTGTTGGAGCATAATTATGACATGGTGGGGATATCTGAGACGTGGCTGGATGAGAGCCATGACTGGGCTGTTAACTTGCAGGGCTATAGCCTGTTCAGAAATGACCGTACAGATAAGCGAGGGGGTGGGGTGTGTCTATATGTAAAATCTTCCTTAAAACCCATCCTGCGTGATAATGTAGGTGAATTTAATGAAAATGTAGAGTCCCTGTGGGTGGAGATAAGGGGAGGGGGAAAAAATAATAAATTACTGATAGGGATTTGTTATAAATCTCCAAAAATAATGGAAGCAATGGAGAATATCCTCGTAAAGCAATTAGATGAAGCTGCGACTCAAGGAGAAGTCATTATTATGGGGGACTTCAACTACCCTGAAATAGATTGGGGAACAGAAACCTGCAGTTCCAGCAAAGGTAATCGGTTTTTGACAACTATGAGAGACAATTACCTTTCACAACTGGTTCAGGACCCAACAAGGAGGGGGGCACTGCTAGACCTAATATTAACCAACAGGCCAGACCGCATATCAAATATAAGGGTTGGGGGTCACTTGGGGAATAGTGATCACAAAATAATAAGTTTTCATGTAACCTTTAATAAGATGGGTAGTAGGGGGGTGACAAGGACACTAAACTTCAGGAGGGCAAATTTCCAACGGATGAGAGAGGATCTTGGTGCAATTAACTGGGACGATATCCTGAGACACAAAAATACACAAAGAAAATGGGAGACGTTTATTAGCATCCTGGATAGGACCTGTGCACAGTATATACCGTATGGGAATAAACATACTAGAAATAGGAGGAAACCAACATGGCTAAATAGAGCTGTAAGGGGCGCAATAAGGGACAAAAAGAAAGCATTTAGAGAATTAAAGGAAGTAGGTAGTGAGGAGGCATTAAATAAATACAGAAAATTAAATAAATTCTGTAAAAAGCAAATCAAGGCAGCAAAGATTGAGACAGAGAGACTCATTGCCAGAGAGAGTAAAAATAATCCCAAAATATTCTTTAACTATATAAATAGTAAGAAACTAAAAAATGACAGTGTTGGCCACCTTAAAAATAATCTGGGGGAAATGGTGGATGAGGATGAGGAAAAAGCCAATATGCTAAATGACTTTTTTTCATCAGTATTTACAAAAGAAAATCCCATGGCAGACAAAATGACTAGTGATAAAAAATCCCCATTAAATGTCACCTGCTTAACCCAGCAGGAAGTACAGCGGTGTCTAAAAATAACTAAAATTGACAAATCTCCGGGCCCGGATGGGATACACCCCCGAGTACTGCAGGAACTAAGTACAGTCATTGATAGACCATTATTTTTAATCTTTAAAGACTCCATAATAACAGGGTCTGTACCACAGGACTGGCGTATAGCAAATGTGGTGCCAATATTCAAAAAAGGGGCAAAAACTGAACTCGGTAATTATAGGCCAGTAAGCTTAACCTCTACTGTGGGTAAAATCCTGGAGGGCATTCTAAGGGATACTATACTGGAGTATCTGAAGAGGAATAACCTTATGACCCAGTATCAGCACGGGTTTACTAGGGACCGTTCATGTCAGACTAATTTGATCAGCTTCTATGAAGAGGTAAGTTCCGGACTGGACCAAGGGAACCCAGTGGACGTAGTGTATATGGACTTTTCCAAAGCTTTTGATACGGTGCCACACAAAAGGTTGTTACATAAAATGAGAGTAATGGGGATAGGGGAAAATATGTGTAAGTGGGTTGAGAGCTGGCTCAGGGATAGGAAACAAAGGGTGGTTATTAATGGAGCACACTCGGACTGGGTTGCGGTTAGCAGTGGGGTACCACAGGGGTCAGTATTGGGCCCTCTTCTTTTTAACATATTTATTAATGACCTTGTAGGGGGCATTCAGAGTAGAATTTCAGTATTTGCAGATGACACTAAACTCTGCAGGGTAATCAATACAGGGGAGGACAATTTTATATTACAGGATGATTTATGTAAACTAGAAGCTTGGGCTGATAAATGGCAAATGAGCTTTAATGGGGATAAATGTAAGGTCATGCACTTGGGTAGAAGTAATAAGATGTATAACTATGTGCTTAATTCTAAAACTCTGGGCAAAACCGTCAATGAAAAAGACCTGGGTGTATGGGTGGATGACAAACTCATATTCAGTGGCCAGTGTCAGGCAGCTGCTACAAAGGAAAATAAAATAATGGGATGTATTAAAAGAGGCATAGATGCTCATGAGGAGAACATAATTTTACCTCTATACAAGTCACTAGTTCGACCACACTTAGAATACTGTGCACAGTTCTGGTCTCCGGTGTATAAGAAAGACATAGCTGAACTGGAGCGGGTGCAGAGAAGAGCGACCAAGGTTATTAGAGGACTGGGGGGTCTGCAATACCAAGATAGGTTATTACACTTGGGGCTATTTAGTTTGGAAAAACGAAGACTAAGGGGTGATCTTATTTTAATGTATAAACATATGAGGGGACAGTACAAAGACCTTTCTGATGATCTTTTTAATCATAGACCTGAGACAGGGACAAGGGGGCATCCTCTACGTCTGGAGGAAAGAAGGTTTAAGCATAATAACAGACGCGGATTCTTTACTGTGAGAGCAGTGAGACTATGGAACTCTCTGCCGTATGATGTTGTAATGAGTGATTCATTAATTAAATTTAAGAGGGGACTGGATACCTTTCTGGAAAAGTATAATGTTACAGGGTATATACACTAGATTCCTTGATAAGGCGTTGATCCAGGGAACTAGTCTGATTGCCGTATGTGGAGTCGGGAAGGAATTTTTTTCCCCATGGTGGAGTTACTCTTTGCCACATGGGTTTTTTTTGCCTTCCTCTGGATCAACATGTTAGGACATGTTAGGTTAGGCTATGGGTTGAACTAGATGGACTTACAGTCTTCCTTCAACCTTAATAACTATGTATGTAACTATGTAACTAAGTAGCTTCCTTGGTAATCACTGGAGCCTCTGATGGTGAGGTCAGACTTGTGCGGCAGAAAGCTACCAGGTACCAATCCAGGGTGGTGTCTGGCTGTAACTGCTGATCCCACCGGAGAAGGGAACATAGACAGGCAAGCAGGCATGGCTGGCACTCTGGCAGACAGGCAGGCACGGCTGGGACACAGGCAGGCAGATGGGTACAACAGAGACACTGGCAGGCAGGCGGGCACGGTTGGCTCTCTGGTTGGAAGGCAGGTACGGCTGGCTCTAGCAGGACTGGCAGACAAGGCTAGTACACTGGAAGAATCGGTAGGGACCGGTCTGCAGGCAGGTATGTAAGGCTGGTTTCACACTTGCGTTTTGATCTGCAGCGTTTGTACTGAAAAAAATGCATGCGTTTTTTTCCCCTATGTTTAACATTAAAAACGCATGCATTTTTTTGTATGCGTTTGGTCGCGTTTAACGACGCATGCGTTTTTTAGCTGCATGTGTTCTGTCGCAGAAATGCAACATGTAGTAATTTTCAGAGGCGTTTTTTGGACGCATAGAAACGCATGCGTTAATTTGCGTTTGTTTTGCGTCAAAAAATACATTGATGTCTATGGAAACGCATGCGTTTTTGCGTACATGCGTTTGCATGCGTTTTTGAATGCATGCGTTTCAATTAAGATAACCATGTCTAGACACTGATAAGACAACCCCTGCCAACAAGGTGATAAAAGGGAGGTTGGGGAAAGTTTCAGGACACTTCTCATCAGACTCTCAAGAAGACAAGACACTGGCAGACCGCATTTTGGAGGAAAAGACCCAGATCAATGTGAGTATATCCTACCAATGCCTTTATTTTCTATTTTTTGGCTCTACATGTCCTAATTTCTTCTATTTCTTTCTTTCTACATGCCTCAGAATGTCTTCTTCAGAGTCTTCAGCTGGTGAGGAGTTTGATCCACGTCAGTCGGAAGTGGACCATGTCAGTGAGGTGAGCATTTGCCTCGTCAGATTGGTAAGTATTCACTGTCACATCGACACATGTGACAATTTGATTTTTCCTTTTTTTTTAGAGCACTTCTACTGAGGCACAGACCGGGCAGGAGCAGCGGAGTCAAGGTCCGGTGGAAAGACGGCAGCGGGTATGTATACAAGGCTGACTGTCCTCATTGTAAAATTCTTGAATCTTCCTTTCTTTACACTCGTATTTCTTTAAATTTTTCTTATGGAATCAATTTGTATGTTTACTTTTGTATTCATGCCATTTCTCATCATCTGTTCTCTTTCTTTTCCTTATGTGACTGAGCAAACTGTAATGATTGTCTTTAATTTTTAGGTTTCACGACGGGATGATGACCTTATCGACAACGACCTCCTAATAACCCTGGTCCAGGAGCGAGTTCCGTTGTGGGACAGCCGGGATCCACTGCATTCGATGAACACCACGCTCCGCCGTTTATAGAATGAGGTGGCCCAAGCGTTGTGGGATGGATGGGACAATGCCACGCCACGGGTCCGTAGTGCATTTGGTAAGTATTGCACTGCAGTGTGAAGCAGCAGAGACCTTTGCCGTGCTCTCTTGACTGTGTGTGATGAAAGAAACTCTCCGGAGTTTCTCTCATCACACACAGTTGTCTTTGAACGTCAAAAATTCCATGTCCTGACCATATTTTTTTTTTTTTTAACAGTGGACAAAGTCAAAACACGTTGGCGTTCCATGAAGGACCACTTCAACAAGGACAACAAGGATAATTGACGCCTCTCCATTATTAATCTGGCTTAATGTCACCTTACAATAGCAAGGTGACATTAACCCTTCATTACCCCATATCCCACCGCTACACGGGAATGGGAAGAGAGTGGCCAAGTGCCAGAATAGGCGCATCTTCCAGATGTGCCTTTTCTGGGGTGGCTGGGGGCAGATGTTTGTAGCCAGGGGGGGCCAATAACCATGGACCCTCTCTAGGCTATTAATATCTGCCCTCAGTCACTGGCTTTACCACTCTGGCAGAGAAAATTGCGCGGGAGCCCACGCCAATTTTTTTCCGCGATTTAACCCTTTATTTTAAAAGCTACAGCACCAAAATTTTGCACATACACACTACTAACATTTGTAGTGTGGAATATGCAAAAAAAAGGGGGATATGACATGGTTTACTGGCCGTTTTTGGGTAACCTTTGTTTGAAGAGGAAAAAGATAGGAGACACGGTCAACACAACCAACACTAAAGTTTATTAATGTGAAACATTATTTTCATTGTAGAAAATTACTGGTACAGATAAAGATACAACAGGACATTTACACAGCATTGTCCTGCCATGACACCCGTCCAATATCTGATTCAAAATAAGCAGCAAATTGGTCCCGCATGAGACCAACGGCTGCAGTTGACCGCAGCGGGTGATGCTGGAAATCAGGCAGAGGGCGTGCAACTGGTTCATCCAGTTCAATGTGGGGTCGCTCCTTAGTAATTATGTAATTGTGGAGAATTACACAGGCTTTGACCACCTCGTCAACTGTTTCCACTTTTAGATTTATGGCTGATGCAAGAATGCGCCACTGAGCGACCAGAATGCCAAAGGTACACTCTACTGTTCTTCGGGCCCTCGTCAGTCTGTAGTTGAAGATCCTTCTAGTGTGGTCCAAGTCACGACTGGAATAGGGCTTCAGTAGATTTTCACACATCTGGAAGGCCTCATCCTCAACCATAACAAATGGCAGCGGTGGGCCTTGAGTGTTGGGGAGAGGCTGTGGAGGGGGGAAATTAAAATTGTTCCCATACACACGCCAGCCCATATCCGAGCTCTTGAAAGTCTGGGAATCGTTGCCACGGCCAAAAGCTCCAATGTCCACGGCGATGAAGCGACAGTCCGCATCAGCTATTGCCATGAGCACTACAGAAAAATATTTCTTGTAGTTTAAAAACTCCGATCCGGTTCTGGCAGGTTTGATAATGCGGATGTGCTTTCCATCCACCGCTCCAAAACAGTTGGGGAAATCACACACATTCCAGAATTTTACAGCAATTTCACGCCACATGTCCGTGGTGGGTAGTGGTATAAACTCATCACGGAGTGCATTCCATAAAGCCCGACAGGTGTCCACAACTATTCCGGACAGGGTGGATATTCCAAGCCGGTATTGGAAGTGGAGGGAAGATAAACTCTCCCCTGTGGCAAGAAATCTAGAAGAAAAACACAAACAAAAAACAACATTACAATCTACTCTTTTTATGGTGTGGTTAAAAATTGAAAAAAAACAAAAAACATGTCAGAATAACCAAAATTTGGACTGTCATTGGTTTAGATTTTGAACGTACCTTAATGTCACCAGCAGACGTTCCTCGGGTGGAATCGCTCTACGGAGCTGGGTGTCCTGTCGCCGTATGGCTCCTTGGACACGAGACAGCAAATCCCGGATCGATTATTGCGACATTCTCGTGTACTCCTGGAATTTCTCCGGGTTGGCATTCAGCTCGGCATAGAGCGTGTGATAGGCTCCACGCCTCTCACGCACTTCAATAATGGGGTGCCTCCAAAAACGCCTACGTTGTCTCCTCCATCTTTCGCGGTTTCGGTCTTGCTCCCAAGCAAAAGCACAGGCCAGAAACATCTTGAACCTGAAATCCAGGTTGAAATAAAAGCTCTCCATGCGAAGATCCATCATGACACAGGATACAGTAGCAAGCTGTTAAAATTTAAGTAGCCGTAGGGTCTATATATAGAGAGCCCATCATATACGCCCTCTGTAGTCCCATTGGTGGTGTCTGGTTATCTTGTTTTTGCTATTGTGAAATTTCTCTTCTTGCGCAAAAAAAACGCAAACGCATGAAAAAACGCTTGTAAACGCAGTAAAACGCTGCATTTTTTTAAACGCACGTGTAAATGCATGTGTCTAAAAAACACTGCGTTTGTACACGTTTACATGCGTTTTTTCTTGCGTTTGCAGAAGCGTTTAAAACGCTGCAGATCAAAACGCAAGTGTGAAACCAGCCTTAAACAGGTAAGAACCTGTTCAGACAGGAGGACTTATAAATAGCTAGAGAAAGACCACAAGAGCGGATGCAAGGCGGAAGCACAGGAGCTAGAGCCAAGAACAGAAACGCAGGAGGTGGAGCCAAGCATGGAAATCTCGTTATGTGTGACAGCGACCAACGATCAGGCCCCTGCTGGGAGATTGTTGGTCGATGGGAATGATCAGGACCTTTTTTTGGTCGCTGATCACCCGCTGTCATCGCTGGATCGGCGTGTGTGACGCCGATCCAGCGATGTGTTCACTTGTAACCAGGGTAAATATCGGGTTACTAAGCGCAGGGCCGCACTTAGTAACCCGATATTTACCCTGGTTACCATTGTAAAAGTAAAAAAAAAAACAGTACATACTCACATTCTGATGTCTGTCACGTCCCCCGGCATCCACAGGGTTAAAACTGCTTTTGGCAAGAGCGCTGCTAATATGCACACGCTGCTGCCGAGAGCTTCCCTGCACTGACTGTGTCAGCACCGGCCATAAAGCAGAGCACAGTGGTGACGTCACCGCTGTTACTGCCGGCGCTGACACATTCAGTGCAGGGAAGCTCTCGGCAGCAGCGCTCCTACCGAAAGCAGTTTTAACCCTGTGGACGCCGGCGGGGGACGTGACAGACATCAGAATATATGTAGTGTTTTTTTTTTTTTACTTTTACAATGGTAACCAGGGTAAATATTGGGTTACTAAGCGCGGCCCTGCACTTAGTAACCCGATGTTTACCCTGGTTACCCGGGTGCTGCAGGGGGACTTCGGCATCATTGAAGACAGTTTCAATGATGCCGAAGTCATTCCCCTGATCGTTGGTCGCTGGAGAGAGCTGTCTGTGTGACAGCTCCCCAGCGACCACACAACGACTTACCAACGATCACGGCCAGGTCGTATCGCTGGTCGTGATCGTTGGTAAGTCGTTTAGTGTAACGGTACCTTTAGTCATGTTTCTCTGTTCTTATATAGTGATTTACACTATGTAGTAACTCTAGTTTCACCCAGCCCTTCAGGTGTCCAGCTTTCAAGATAGGATGAAACCGAGATTTCATGGAATCATCAGACAATGGGCAGTAAACCCCTAAGGTACCTTCACACTGAACAACTTAACAGCGATAACGATAGCGATCCGTGACGTTGCAGCGTCCTGGATAGCGATATCGTTGTGTTTGACACGCAGCAGCGATCAGGATCCTGCTGTGACATCGTTGGTCGGAGCTAGAAGGCCAGCACCTTATTTTGTCACTGGATCACCCGCTGACATCGCTGAGTTGGCGTGCGTGACGCTGATTCAGCGATGTCTTCACTGGTAACAAGGGTAAACATCGGGTTACTAAGTGCAGGGCCGCGCTTAGTAACCCGAAATTTACCCTGGTTACCAGTGTAAATGTAAAAAAAAAAAAACACTACATACTTACATTCCTGTGTCCGTCATGTCCCCCGGCTTCCGCTTCCCTGCACTGTGTCAGCGCCGGCCGGCCGTAAGCAGAGCACAGCGGTGACGTCACCGCTCTGCTTTACGGCCGGCGCTTACACAGTGCAGGGAAGCAGACACCGGGGAACACGACAGACACCGGAATGTAAGTATGTAGTGGTTTTTTTTTTTTTACATTTACACTGGTAACCAGGGTAAACATCGGGTTACTAAGCGCGGCCCTACGCTTAGTAACCCGATGTTTACCCTGGTTACCTGGGGACTTTGGCATCGTTGGTCGCTGGAGAGCTGTCTGTGTGACAGCTCTCCAGTGACCACACAACGACGAAACCGACGCTGCAGCGATCGGCATCGTTGTCTATATCGCTGCGGCGTCGCTTAATGTGACGGTACCTTTAGAATAAAAAAAAACACAAGGATTAGATAAATCCACCACAGACAGAGGTTAAATAAACCTTCATGGTTTACAATAACAAACAGAAACATAGAATTGTTTGTGAGGTGAAAGAGCTTCAGACAATAAGTAAACAGTTCTCAAGACTGAGTCACTATGAGCATTGTCTGTCTGTCTGCAAATGTATGACCAGAAATGCTGCTTGTAATGGTCCGAATGCATTCTACATATTTCAATATGGACTCAAAATAGCCATTTTTATATTAACACTACAGTATCTCTTTGAAAGACAAGTCCACCAATACCTTTATATGGCCATTCTTTCATAACCGATAAATCACTGAGTTTTTATACTAATGACTTAAGTAGATTGGAAGTTTCTGTCAATCCAGCTCCATTTCATGCCCAGCACCGCTTCCTCCTACTTAACGGACAGCCTCTATGCAGTGTGACTTCAAAGAAAGGAGCCATCAATCAGGAGGAGACAGCCCTGGGTGAGGAATAGAGCTAGAGTGATGGAGGTTTCAGATCTCCAGAACCATATTGAATTGTATATTAATTGAAATGCTGATTTTTCTGTAACAGAGGAATGGAACACCCAAAAGGAGGAGGCAATTCTGGGTGGGGAAAAGAGCTAGAGTGACAGAGGTTTCAGATCTACAGAACCATAGTGAGTTAATATCAATTCAAACGCTCATTTCTCAGTAACATAGGGAAATAACAACCAAAATTAGCTGTCAATCAAGCAGGAGGAGGCAGTCCTTGATAAGGAATAGAGCTGGAGTGATGGAGGCTTCAGATCTACCATACTAAATTGCATATTAGTTCAAACACTGATTTATCAGTAACAGAGGGACAGACTGACCATGTAAAGGTATTGTCTAATTTGGCTTGTGCTTGTAAACAGTTTGAGGTGTGAAATCCTGCTGACAGATTCCAAGAATATATTAGGGGTCCTAACATTTAGAATATTTTTATGGTTTTTGGACATGATGAAGGTTTTAGTTTAGCAGCATGTGAAGAGCCACAGATTGGAGGTCAAAGGTCTAAATAATATATATTTTTTGTCTCCTCCTTAGATGAAGATTTTTGCGCATCACATAGACTACCAGGTATTGTAAACTGTGTCCCATGGCCCTAACCATTCCTCATCTCTGTCTGAGTCTAGATCTTGAAATGTTCTGGTGAATTCCGCGGAGACGCTAATTAATTCCGTAGGCCAGCCATAGAAGTCTTAACTCAATTAATCGGAAGTTCCTGTAGGGCCTGGGACTGCGTCCAACACTCGTTCATCATTGCAGAATATTCTGGAAACTGCACAGACAAGGGCAGGAGTGGAGAAGGCGATGTGTGCATGTGAGATGGCTCAATACAGCAAACTCATGGCATCTAGACTTATTTATACTTTCATTTTATTGACCTTGCTCAGTGCGAGATAGATCAAGCAGCAGAAATCATATATTCTAACTCTAGCAATGAGTCACGGAGAATTGCACATCATTTAACCAGGGGGGGATCATTCCAGCTTGACACTTGCAAGCAGATTCATTACAGAACTAAATTCCACATGTAAACAGGGTATTTGACAGCCGATAAGACCTACTTAGCCCACTGAGATTGCTTTTTCCTGCCTATTATTTCATCCATCCAATTGTTTTTAAGGGGTCATCAAAAATATTCTAATGACTGCAAATATTATCTACGGAATAAATGAAGTGGCAGAGTAAAAAATTAAAGCCACCAGTCAATAATATTTAGTGTTAAAAGTGTTATCCAATTTGGACAGTCCCTTTATTTAAGAATGGTGTCATAATAAATAGTTTGTCACAAGGTGACCTGTTGACTAGACCCCCAAAAAGCGATGCTCAAGCACCAACTTTCCAGGTGCCCTGCAACGCCCCCACAGAGAATACCCACGGAAAATCATTGGTTTGTTCACTCATGGACATACTGGGCTCTCCAGTAGTGTTGAGCATTCCGATACTGCAAGTATCGGGTATTGGCCGATACTTGCGGGTATCGGAATTCCGATACCGAGATCCGATACTTTTGTGGTATCGGGTATCAGTATCGAAACAACATTAATGTGTAAAAGAAAGAATTAAAATAAAAAATATTGCTATACTCACCTCTCCGACGCAGCCTGGACCTTACCGAGGGAACCGGCAGCGTTCTTTGCTTAAAATGCGCGCGTTTACTGCCTTCCGTGACGTCACGGCTTGTGATTGGTCGCGTGCCACCCATGTGGCCGCGACGCGACCAATCACAGCAAGCCGTGACGTAATTTCAGGTCCTGAATGCCTAATTCTGCATTCAGGACCTGAAAATTACGTCACGGCTTGCTGTGATTGGTCGCGTCGCGGCCACATGGGCGGCACGCGACCAATCACAAGCCGTGACGTCACGGAAGGCAGTAAACGCGTGCATTTTAAGCAAAGAACGCTGCCGGTTCCCTCGGTAAGGTCCAGGCTGCGTCGGAGAGGTGAGTATAGCAATATATTTTATTTTAATTCTTTCTTTTACACATTAATATGGATCCCAGGGCCTGAAGGAGAGTTTCCTCTCCTTCAGACCCTGGGAACCATCAGGGATACCGTCCGATACTTGAGTGTCATTGACTTGTATTGGTATCGGGTATCGGTATCGGATTAGATCCGATACTTTGCCGGTAACGGCCGATACTTTCTGATACCGATACTTTCAAGTATCGGACGGTATCGCTCAACACTACTCTCCAGCAAAAGAGATAATTTGTAGATCCACTACTACTTTGTCTAAAAGATCATGGTCTCCTCTGGGAGTACCAACACAACCCCCATCAGCAGCACACAAATGTGTCTGGCAGCTACATCTAAATGGTTAAATAGCAGAGACTGGAGCGAGCTCCTGACACAGCTGAATCTAAATGGTTAAATAGCAGAGACTGGAGTGAGCTCCTGACACAGCTACATCTAAATGGTTAAATAGCAGAGACTGGAGTGAGCTCCTGACACAGATAAATTATAATGGTTATATAGAGACTGGAGTGAGCTCCTGACACAGCTACATCTAAATGGTTAAATAGCAGAGACTGGAGCGAGCTCCTGACACAGCTACATCTAAATGGTTAAATAGCAGAGACTGGAGCTAACTCCTGAAACAGCTGCATCTAAATGGTTAAATAGCAGAGACTGGAGCGAGCTCCTGACACAGCTACATCTAAATGGTTAAATAGCAGAGACTGGAGTGAGCTCCTGACACAGCTACATCTAAATGGTTAAATAGCAGAGATTGGAGCGAGCTCCTGACACAGCTACATCTAAATGGTTAAATAGCATAGACTGGAGCTAACTGCGACACAGCTACATCTAAATGGTTAAATAGCAGAGGCTGGAGTGAGCTCCTGACACAGCTACATCTAAATGGTTAAATAGCAGAGATTGGAGCGAGCTCCTGACACAGCTACATCTAAATGGTTAAATAGCATAGACTGGAGCTAACTGCGACACAGCTACATCTAAATGGTTAAATAGCAGAGGCTGGAGTGAGCTCCTGACACAGATACATCTAATTGGTTAAATAGCAGAGGCTGGAGTGAGCTCCTGACACAGCTGCATCTAAATGGTTAAATAGCAGAGACTGGAGTGAGCTCCTGACACAGCTGCATCTAAATGGTTAAATAGCAGAGACTGGAGCGAGCTCCTGAAACAGCTACATCTAAATGGTTAAATAGCAGAGGCTGGAGCGAGCTCCTGACACCGATGCATCTAAATGGTTAAAAAGCAGAGACTGGAGCGAGCTTCTGACACAGCTACATCTAAATGGTTAAATAGCAGAGGCTGGAGTGAGCTTCTGACACAGCTACATCTAAATGGTTAAATAGCAGAGACTGGAGTGAGCTCCTGACACAGCTGCATCTAAATGGTTAAATAGCAGAGACTGGAGTGAGCTCCTGACACAGCTGCATCTAAATGGTTAAATAGCAGAGACTGGAGCGAGCTCCTGAAACAGCTACATCTAAATGGTTAAATAGCAGAGGCTGGAGCGAGCTCCTGACACCGATGCATCTAAATGGTTAAATAGCAGAGACTGGAGCGAGCTCCTGACACAGCTGCATCTAAACGGTTAAATAGCAGACACTGGAGCGAGCTCCTGACACAGATACATCTAAATAGTTAAACAGCAGAGATTGGAGCTAGCTCCTGACACAGATACATCTAAATAGTTAAACAGCAGAGATTGGAGCGAGCTCCTGACACAGATACATCTAAATATTTAAACAGCAGAGATTGGAGCGAGCTCCTGACACAGATACATCTAAATGGTTAAATAGCAGAGACAGGAGCGAGCTCCTGACACAGTTACATCTTAATGGTTAAATAGCAGAGACTGGAGCGAGCTCCTGACACAGATACTTCTAAATGGTTAAATAGCAGAGACTGGAGCTAACTCCTGAAACAGCTGCATCTAAATGGTTAAATAGCAGAGACTGGAGCGAGCTCCTGACACAGATACATCTAAATAGTTAAATAGCAGAGATTGGAGCGAGCTCCTGACACAGATACATCTAAATGGTTAAATAACAGAGGCTGGAGTGAGCTCCTAACACAGATACATCTAAATGGTTAAATAGCAGAGACTGGAGCGAGCTCCTGACACAGCTACATCTAAATGGTTAAATAGCAGAGACTGGAGGGAGCTTCTGACACAGCTACATCTAAATGGTTAAATAGCAGAGGCTGGAGTGAGCTTCTGACACAGCTACATCTAAATGGTTAAATAGCAGAGACTGGAGTGAGCTTCTGACACAGCTACATCTAAATGGTTAAATAGCAGAGGCTGGAGTGAGCTTCTGACACAGCTACATCTAAATGGTTAAATAGCAGAGGCTGGAGTGAGCTTCTGACACAGCTGCATCTAAATGGTTAAATAGCAGAGACTGGAGCGAGCTCCTGAAACAGCTACATCTAAATGGTTAAATAGCAGAGGCTGGAGCGAGCTCCTGACACCGATACATCTAAATGGTTAAATAGCAGAGACTGGAGCGAGCTCCTGACACAGCTGCATCTAAACGGTTAAATAGCAGAGACTGGAGCGAGCTCCTGAAACAGCTACATCTAAATGGTTAAATAGCAGAGGCTGGAGCTAGCTCCTGACACAGCTGCATCTAAACGGTTAAATAGCAGAGACTGGAGCGAGCTCCTGAAACAGCTACATCTAAATGGTTAAATAGCAGAGACTGGAGCGAGCTCCTGACACAGCTGCATCTAAATGGTTAAATAGCAGAGACTGGAGCGAGCTCCTGACACAGCTGCATCTAAACGGTTAAATAGCAGAGACTGGAGCGAGCTCCTGAAACAGCTACATCTAAATGGTTAAATAGCAGAGACTGGAGCGAGCTCCTGACACAGATACATCTAAATAGTTAAATAGCAGAGATTGGAGCTAGCTCCTGACACAGATACATCTAAATGGTTAAATAGCAGAGACTGGAGCGAGCTCCTATCACTAGGGTTGAGCGAAACGGGTCGATCATTTTCAAAAGTCGCCGACTTTTGGCTAAGTCGGCGTCTCATGAAACCCGATCCGACCCCTGTGCTTGTCGGCCATGCGGTACGTGACTTTCGCGCCAAAGTCGCGTTTCAATGACGCGAAAAGCGCCATTTCTCAGCCAATGAAGGTGAACGCAGAGTGTGGGCAGCGTGATGACATAGGTCCTGGTCCCCACCATCTTAGAGAAGGGCATTGCAGTGATTGGCTTGCTGTCTGCAGCGTCACAGGGGCTATAAAGGGGCGTTCCCGCCGACCGCCATCTTACTGCTGCTGATCTGAGCTTAGGGAGAGGTTGCTGCCGCTTCGTCAGAAGCAGGGAGAGCGTTAGGCAGGGTCCACTAACCACCAAACCGCTTGTGCTGTAGCGATTTCCACTGTCCAACACCACCTTCGGTGTGCAGGAACAGTGGAAGCTATTTTTTTTTTTTTCCTCAGCGCTGTAGCTCATTGGGCTGCCCTAGAAGGCTCCGTGATAGCTGTATTGCTGTGTGTACGCCACTGTGGAAACCAACTGCTTTTTTCAAAGCACATATCCTCTTGTTCCTTTCTGCACAGCTATCTTTTTTGTTTGTCCACACTTTTTATTTAATTTGTGCATCAGTCCACTCCTATTGCTGCCTGCCATACCTGGCTTACATTACTGCAGGGAGATAGTAATTGTAGGACAGTCCCTGTTTTTTTTTTGTTTTTTTTTTGTGGGAGATTAAGATTGGCATTTCTGCTACAGTGCCATCCCTGTGTGTGCCATCTCTCACTGAGTGGGCCATAGAAAGCCTATTTATTTTTTCCGTGATTTGTGTTCTAAATTCTACCTCAACACAAAAACACTACATCAATCAGTGGTAGAAAAATATTGGCCTCAGTCAGGGCTTGTGTGCCACTGCTGTGTGTGCTATCTCTCATTCAGTGGGCTATAGAAAGCCTATTTATTTATTTATTTATTTTCTTATTATTTGGTTTCTAAAGTCTCCCTGAAAAAAAAAAAATAAATAAAAAAACAGTGGGAGAGTAATATTGCCCTTTCAGCTTGTGTGCCAGTCTTGACTCCTGGGTGTGCCACCTCTCTCTCTCTAATTGTGGGCCATAGAAAGCCTTTTTTTTTTTTTTTTTTTAAATATTATTGGGTTTCTAAAGTCTCCCTTAAAAAACAAAAAATACATAAAAAAACAGTGGGAGAGTAATATTGCCCTTTCAGCTTGTGTGCCAGTCTTGACTCCTGGGTGTGCCACCTCTCTCTCTCATTCAGTGGGCCATAGAAAGCCTTTTTTTTTTTTTTTTTAAATATTATTGGGTTTCTAAAGTCTCCCTTAAAAAACAAAAAATACATAAAAAAACAGTGGGAGAGTAATATTGCCCTTTCAGCTTGTGTGCCAGTCTTGACTCCTGGGTGTGCCACCTCTCTCTCTCATTCAGTGGGCCATAGAAAGGCTATTTATTTTTTTGGTTTTTTTAATATTATTTGGTTTCTAAAGTCTCCCTGAAAATAATAAAAAAAAAACTTAAAAAAACAGTGGGAGAGTAATATTGCCCTTTCAGCTTGTGCGCCAGTCTTGACTCCTGGGTGTGCCACCTCTCTCTCTCATTCAGTGGGCCATAGAAAGCCTTTTTTTTTTTTTAAATATTATTGGGTTTCTAAAGTCTCCCTTAAAAAACAAAAAATACATTAAAAAACAGTGGGAGAGTAATATTGCCCTTTCAGCTTGTGTGCCAGTCTTGACTCCTGGGTGTGCCACCCCTCTCTCTCATTCAGTGGGCCATAGAAAGCCTTTTTTTTTTTTTTTTTAATATTATTGGGTTTCTAAAGTCTCTCTTAAAAAACAAAAAATACATAAAAAAACAGTGGGAGAGTAATATTGCCCTTTCAGCTTGTGTGCCAGTCTTGACTCCTGGGTGTGCCACCTCTCTCTCTCATTCAGTGGGCCATAGAAAGGCTATTTATTTTTTTGGTTTTTTTAATATTATTTGGTTTCTAAAGTCTCCCTGAAAAAAAAAAAAACATAAAAAAACAGTGGGAGAGTAATATTGCCCTTTCAGCTTGTGTGCCAGTCTTGACTCCTGGGTGTGCCACCTCTCTCTCTCATTCAGTGGGCCATAGAAAGGCTATTTATTTTTTTGGTTTTTTTTAATATTATTTGGTTTCTAAAGTCTCCCTGAAAATAAAAAAAAAAAAACTTAAAAAAACAGTGGGAGAGTAATATTGCCCTTTCAGCTTGTGTGCCAGTCTTGACTCCTGGGTGTGCCACCTCTCTCTCTCATTCAGTGGGCCATAGAAAGGCTATTTATTTTTTTGTTTTTTTTAATATTATTTGGTTTCTAAAGTCTCCCTGAAAATAATAAAAAAAAACTTAAAAAAACAGTGGGAGAGTAATATTGCCCTTTCAGCTTGTGCGCCAGTCTTGACTCCTGGGTGTGCCACCTCTCTCTCTCATTCAGTGGGCCATAGAAAGCCTTTTTTTTTTTTTTTAATATTATTGGGTTTCTAAAGTCTCCTTTAAAAAACAAAAAATACATAAAAAAACAGTGGGAGAGTAATATTGCCCTTTCAGCTTGTGTGCCAGTCTTGACTCCTGGGTGTGCCACCTCTCTCTCTCATTCAGTGGGCCATAGAAAGCCTTTTTTTTTTTTTTTTTAAATATTATTGGGTTTCTAAAGTCTCCCTTAAAAAACAAAAAATACATAAAAAAAACAGTGGGAGAGTAATATTGCCCTTTCAGCTTGTGTGCCAGTCTTGACTCCTGGGTGTGCCACCTCTCTCTCTCATTCAGTGGGCCATAGAAAGGCTATTTATTTTTTTGTTTTTTTTAATATTATTTGGTTTCTAAAGTCTCCCTGAAAATAATAAAAAAAAAACTTAAAAAAACAGTGGGAGAGTAATATTGCCCTTTCAGCTTGTGCGCCAGTCTTGACTCCTGGGTGTGCCACCTCTCTCTCTCATTCAGTGGGCCATAGAAAGCCTTTTTTTTGTTGTTTTTTTTTTGTTGTTTTTTTTTTAATATTATTTGGTTTCTAAAGTCTCCCTGAGAAAAATAAATAAATAAATTAGGTGGGAGATTAATATTGACATTAGTGCTTGAGTGACAGTCCTGCGTGTGTGTCATCTCTGTGATTTTGTGCCACAGAAAACAGAGTGTGTAACATTGTGCCTGATTTTCCTTGTGGTCTCACCAACCTGTTAAGGGATATTGAAATCATACTGAAGTTATAGCTCACCGTGTAAGTTGTTTGACAGCAACAAATAAAGTTACTTTGGTTAAGATTTTAAAACAATGAGGAAGTCTGGTGCAAGAGGTCGTCGTGGGCGTTCATTGTCAGCTGGTAATGATGGTAGTGGTAGTGGAGCATCAGGTGGTCGTGGGGATAAAAATATTCCACCTAAGTCTGGAGCTGTGGAGCCAGTTTCGTCGTCAGGCTACACAAGGCCTCGAACGCTCTCTTTTCTGGGAGTAGGAAAACCGCTTTTAAAGGCGGAGCAGCAACAGCAAGTTTTGGCTTACATTGCAGACTCAGCCTCTAGCTCTTTTGCCTCCTCTTCCGAAACTGGTAAATGTAAAAGCAGCGCGTCGCTTGTGGATGTTCACGGTCAGGGACAAGTCGCTTCCTTGTCCTCCTCAGCAAAAACTACAACAAGAGAGAAGGATGCAGCAGGCGACACAACGGGTCACTCCATGGAGCTCTTTACACATACCGTCCCTGGCTTAGAAAGTGAAACATTTAACAGGCCATGCCCATTACAAGTATATTCTGACATGGAGTGCACTGATGCACAGCCACAGCCAGAGTACTATGCTGCTCCTTTGACTCAGACCACCACATTGCCCTCTCAGGGTACAGATCCACAATCAGACCCTGATGAGACTATATTGCCCCGCCACGAACGCTATACCACCGACCGACACAGTGACACAGACGAAGTTGCACACGAGCTCGAAGAGGAGGTAATAGATGACCCAGTTATTGACCCCGATTGGCAGCCATTGGGGGAACAGGGTGCAGGCGGCAGTAGTTCAGAAGCGGAGGTGGAGGAGGGGCCGCAGCAGGCATCAACATCGCAACAGGTTCCATCTGCCGGGCCCGTATCTGGCCCAAAACGCGTGTCAAAGCCAAAACCTGTTGGAGGACAGCGTGGCCATCCGGTTAAAGCTCAGTCTGCAATCCCTGAAAAGGGATCCGAGTCTAGGAAGAGTGCAGTCTGGCATTTTTTTAAACAACATCCAACTGATCAGCGCAAAGTCATCTGTCAAAAATGTTCAACTAGCTTAAGCAGAGGTCAGAATCTGAAAAGTCTAAATACTAGTTGCATGCATAGACACTTAACCACCATGCATTTTCAAGCCTGGACTAACTACCAAACGTCCCTTAAGGTTGTAGCACCCTCGGCCAATGAAGCTAGTCAGCAACGCAACATCCCTTCCGTCACTGTAAGGCCACCATTTTCCGCACCACCGGCAGTATCTGTGCAGGTTTCTTTGCCAGCCAAAAGCAGTCAGGGTCAGGGAACCACCAGTTTTGTAGGAGGAAATATTGCATCTAGGGCACCGGCGGAAACAATACCGTCTCCAACCGTCTCTCAGTCTGCCATGTACACCGGCACACCCGAAAGTTCCACGATCTCCAGCTCTCCAGTCCAGCTCACCCTACATGAGACTCTGGTTAGAAAAAGGAAGTACTTATCCTCGCATCCGCGTACACAGGGTTTTAACGCCCACATAGCTAGACTAATCTCGTTAGAGATGATGCCCTACCGGTTAGTTGAAAGCGAAGCTTTCAAAGCCCTGATGGAGTACGCTGAACCACGATACGAGCTACCCAGTCGACACTTTTTTTCCAGAAAAGCCATCCCAGCCCTGCACCAGCATGTTAAACAGCGCATCGTCCATGCACTCAGGCAATCTGTGAGTACAAAGGTGCACCTGACTACAGATGCATGGACCAGTAGGCATGGCCAGGGACGTTATGTGTCCATCACGGCACACTGGGTGAATGTGGTGGATGCAGGGTCCACAGGCGACATCAATTTAGGGACAGTTGTGCCTAGCCCACGGTCTAGGAAACAGTTGGCTGTAGGCGTTCGCACCCCCTCCTCCTCCTCCTCCTCGTCCTCCTGCAGAAGCTACAGCTCTTCCACAGAACGCAGTCTGCCAACCACTCCATCGGCAGATGACACTGTTGCACACCAGTTGTCCCATTATGGGCCAGCTACTGCCAAGCGTCAGCAGGCTGTATTGGCTATGAAGTGTTTGGGCGACAACAGACACACCGCGGAAGTTCTGTCCGAGTTCTTGCAACAAGAAACGCAGTCGTGGCTGGGCACAGTAGATCTTGAGGCAGGCAAGGTAGTGAGTGATAACGGAAGGAATTTCATGGCTGCCATCTCCCTTTCCCAACTGAAACACATTCCTTGCCTGGCTCACACCTTAAACCTGGTGGTGCAGTGCTTATTGAAAACTTATCCTGGGTTCTCCGACCTGCTCCTCAAAGTGCGTGCACTTTGCTCACATATCCGACGTTCGCCTGTACACGCCAGCCGTATGCAGACCTATCAGCGGTCTTTGAACCTTCCCCAGCATCGCCTCATCATAGACGTTGCAACAAGGTGGAACTCAACACTGCACATGCTTCAGAGACTGTGCGAACAGAGGCGTGCTGTTATTTATTTGTGGGAGGATACACGGGCAGGCAGTAGGATGGCAGACATGGAGTTGTCAGGTGTGCAGTGGTCTAAGATACAAGACATGTGTCAAGTCCTTCAGTGTTTTGAGGAATGCACACGGCTAGTTAGTGCAGACAACGCCGTAATAAGCATAAGCATCCCCCTAATGCGTCTGCTGATGCAAAGTTTGACGCACATAAAGGAGCAGGCGTCTGCACCAGAGGAAGAGGAAAGCCTTGATGACAGTCAGCCATTGTCTGGTCAGGGCAGTGTACAGGACGAGGTAGCGGGCGAAGAGGAGGTGGAGGACGAGGAGGATGATGGGGATGAGTATATTTTTAATGCCGAACCTTTCCCGGGGGCACAGGAAATTGGTTGCGTGTCACGGCCGGGTTCTGGTTTTTTGAGGGACACAAGTGACGTAGATTTGCCTGCAACTGCCCCTCAACCAATCACAACCGGAGATTTGACAACTGGAACTTTGGCCCACATGGCGGATTATGCCTTACGTATCCTAAAAAGGGACACACGCATTACGAAAATGATGAACGATGACGATTACTGGTTGGCCTGCCTCCTTGATCCATGCTATAAAGGCAAATTGCAAAATATTATGCCACATGAGAACTTGGAACTAATATTAGCAACCAAACAATCAACTCTTGTTGACCGTTTGCTTCAGGCATTCCCAGCACACAGCGCACGTGATCGTTCTCACACGAGCTCCAGGGGCAGCAGACTAGGAGTGTTAGGGGTGCACACATCAGAAGTGGCGTTGGACAGAGGGGTTTTCTGACCAGGTTGTGGAGTGATTTTGCTATGACCGCAGACAGGACAGGTACTGCTGCATCAATTGAAAGTGACAGGAGACAACATTTGTCCAGTATGGTTACTAACTATTTTTCATCCCTTATCGATGTTCTCCCTCAACCGTCATTCCCATTTGATTACTGGGCCTCCAAATTAGACACCTGGCCAGAATTGGCAGAATATGCATTGCAGGAGCTTGCTTGCCCGGCAGCAAGTGTCCTATCAGAAAGAGTATTCAGTGCTGCAGGTTCAATATTAACCGAAAAAAGGACTCGTCTGGCTACCCAAAATGTTGACGATCTAACATTCATTAAAATGAACCACAACTGGATTTCGAAATCTTTTGCCCCACCTTGCCCGGCCGACACCTAGCTTTCCTATGAAAAGCTCTTGCCTGTGAATTACTTTTCTAATGTCTAATTTGCTGCAGCTGATTGTACAGCATACGACATGTTTACACCTCCCTAAATGGCAAAACTCCCCACACGGGGCCGTGGTATCGCGACTTGGCGCAAGCACCCGTGAGACTGCTGTTTGTCTGAAGAGGTGGGTGTGCTCGCTTTTGGTTGACGGCATTGCTACTGGGTCCCTCATAGTACAATGTAGTGTCTCTGGCGGTGGCGGTGCGCACCCAACGTCAGACACACCGTTGTAACATGAGGGGCCCTGGGGCGGTCCCGCCGGCCTCAAGAGAGTTCCCCCCTACCCCAGCTCAAAATGTGCTCTACCACGTGCAAAATTATGTCGCACAGCTCCACCAATCTTTAGTCTATTCGCTGACATCATTCAATGTCTGGCACTGACAATACAAATTTGTAGACATCTATGATGCAACTTAAAGTAGTCTGTGTCTGTGTCCTATATTGGCACCATTAAATAGTTACTGCCAAATTACTATGTCAGAAACTCAGTAGATGAGCCCACCCCTGTACCTAAGTATGCCACCTTTTTTTTTGTTTTGGTTGTTTTGCGAGACATTAACATCTATTTATATTTTGGGAGTACTGGGACAGACACTCCTTGCACTACTCCTCCACTCACCACCAAGCTGCCTGTGTATCCATGTAACCGCTGTAAAGCTGCCATGAGCCTATTGTTTGTTATTTTAGGCCTTTGATAGCCTGTCTGCGGTCCCTACTTTAAATACTCCTCCACTCATCACCAGCTGCCTGCCCGTGTATCCATGTAACCGCTGTAAAACTGCCATGAGCCTATTGTTTGTTATTTTAGGCCTTTGATAGCCTGTCTGCGGTCCCTACTTTAAATACTCCTCCACTCATCACCAGCTGCCTGCCCGTGTATCCATGTAACCGCTGTAAAACTGCCATGAGCCTATTGTTTGTTATTTTAGGCCTTTGATAGCCTGTCTGCGGTCCCTACTTTAAATACTCCTCCACTCACCACCAAGCTGCCTGTGTATCCATGTAACCGCTGTAAATCTGCCATGAGCCTATTGTTTGTTATTTTAGGCCTTTGATAGCCTGTCTGCGGTCCCTACTTTAAATACTCCTCCACTCATCACCAGCTGCCTGCCCGTGTATCCATGTAACCGCTGTAAAACTGCCATGAGCCTATTGTTTGTTATTTTAGGCCTTTGATAGCCTGTCTGCGGTCCCTCCTTCCACTAGGCCTCCACTGACCAGACCACTGCTGCCCGTGTACCCCTGGAACCAATTTTAAAGTGCCTACAGCCAGCCCATTTTATTGTGTTAGGCCTTCGAAGCCTGTCTGCGGTCCCTCCTTCCACTAGGCCTCCACTGACCAGACCACTGCTGCCCGTGTACCCCTGGAACCAATTTTAAAGTGCCTACAGCCAGCCCATTTTATTGTGTTAGGCCTTTGAAGCCTGTCTGCGGTCCCTCCTTCCAATAGGCCTACACTGACAAAGGTACACCTGACAACAGGCACATGGACCTGTAGGCATGGCCACGGAAGGTTACGTGTCCTTTGTGGCTCAATGGGTTAATGTATTGGATGCATGGTCCACACAGGGGACAGCCTGCTAAGTCTGTATGCAGTCCCTAATTCAAGTTGTCCTCAACTGAATAAAGCTGAGCTTCTACCTTCTGGCTCTCATTAAGTGTTTTTTAAAAAACAAAATGGTGGTTCCGGCCTACTAACGGTGTCTGCCCCTGCCTGGTGTTGCCCTCAACTGAATAAAGCTGAGCTTCAACCTTCTGGCTCTCATTAAGTGTTTTTTAAAAAACAAAATGGTGGTTAGGGCCTACTAACGGCTTCTGCCCCTCCCTGGTGTTGCCCTCAACTGAATAAAGCTGAGCTTCTACCTTCCGGCTCTGATTAACTGCTGTTTTTAAACACATTGCTGGTTCCGGCCTACTAACGGTGTCTGCCCCTGCCTGGTGTTGCCCTCAACTGAATAAAGCTGAGCTTCAACCTTCTGGCTCTCATTAAGTGTTTTTTAAAAAACAAAATGGTGGTTAGGGCCTACTAACGGCTTCTTCCCCTCCCTGGTGTTGCCCTCAACTGAATAAAGCTGAGCTTCTACCTTCCGGCTCTGATTAACTGCTGTTTTTAAACAAAATGGTGGTTCCGGCCTACTAACGGTGTCTGCCCCTGCCTGGTGTTGCCCTCAACTGAATAAAGCTGAGCTTCAACCTTCTGGCTCTCATTAAGTGTTTTTTAAAAAACAAAATGGTGGTTAGGGCCTACTAACGGCTTCTTCCCCTCCCTGGTGTTGCCCTCAACTGAATAAAGCTGAGCTTCTACCTTCCGGCTCTGATTAACTGCTGTTTTTAAACACATTGCTGGTTCCGGCCTACTAACGGTGTCTGCCCCTGCCTGGTGTTGCCCTCAACTGAATAAAGCTGAGCTTCAACCTTCTGGCTCTCATTAAGTGTTTTTTAAAAAACAAAATGGTGGTTCCGGCCTACTAACGGTGTCTGCCCCTGCCTGGTGTTGCCCTCAACTGAATAAAGCTGAGCTTCAACCTTCTGGCTCTCATTAAGTGTTTTTTAAAAAACAAAATGGTGGTTAGGGCCTACTAACGGCTTCTGCCCCTCCCTGGTGTTGCCCTCAACTGAATAAAGCTGAGCTTCTACCTTCCGGCTCTGATTAACTGCTGTTTTTAAACAAAATGGTGGTTCCGGCCTACTAACGGTGTCTGCCCCTGCCTGGTGTTGCCCTCAACTGAATAAAGCTGAGCTTCAACCTTCTGGCTCTCATTAAGTGTTTTTTAAAAAACAAAATGGTGGTTAGGGCCTACTAACGGCTTCTGCCCCTACCTGGTGTTGCCCTCAACTGAATAAAGCTGAGCTTCTACCTTCCGGCTCTGATTAACTGCTGTTTTTAAACAAAATGGTGGTTCCGGCCTACTAACGGTGTCTGCCCCTGCCTGGTGTTGCCCTCAACTGAACAAAGCTGAGCTTCCACATTCTGGCTTTCGGCCTATACTATCAGATATTAAACTGCATTTGGCCTACTATTGTGGTTAGGCCCTTGAAACAGTGTCTGCTGCTCTTGGGTTTGCTACTCCACTGAACAAAGCAATGCCGCCTGTTTAGTCCTGTTACCAATTTTGATCTGCATTTAGCCTACTTTATTCTTTGGCCCTATATCTGTTTCCTCATCATCCTGCCCATTGCCCAGCCACTGCTAGATGAGTCTGCTGGTACATTGACCTAGACCACTACATTCCCCTTGTACTCTACACAGCCAGAATCTGACCCTGCTGAAAGTAAGGTTCCCCTTCCCGCATATTATACCACCTTACACAGGGACAAAGAGGAAGGTGCAGATGAAAGTGCAGGTTCCTTCATCAGGTGGGGGGGCTTACTCGTTGGCGACGTCACTGGCACAGGGCCACTCAGAGTACGCAAAAGTGTCGCTGCTGGTGGGAGGCGCCCCCGCCATGCAAACACACCGCCGTACTTTGAGGGGCCCTGTGCCAGTGCCAATGCGAACGAGTGGGCCCCCCCTGCTTGCTCAGGATCACAGCACTTGCAACGTTGAAATACTTACCTCTCCCTGCTCCACCGCCATGACGTAGTCCATGTTTCCTGGGCCCACTAAAACCTTGAACCAGCCCTACCCCCACAACTTTTGCCAAATGACCCCCAATTTCCAGTGCCCAACTATTATTATAAAGTTAATTAAGATTGACAAGCTTCAGAAAACAAGAATGGATGTTTTTGGCAGTAAAATGTGCACTGTAGGTGTTTTCCTGGCCTCCACTCACTGCCGACTATGCTTCCCCATTGACTTGCATTGGGTTTCGTGTTTCGGTCGATCCCCGACTTTTAGCGATAATCGGCCGACTTCACTCGACTCGACTCTGGACTAAATCGGGTTTCACAAAACCAGACTCGATCTTAAAAAAATGAAAGTCGCTCAACCCTACCTATCACAGTTACATCTAAATGGTTAAATAACAGAGGCTGGAGTGAGCTCCTAACACAGATACATCTAAATGGTTAAATAGCAGAGATTGGAGTGAGCTCCTGACACAGCTACATTTAAATGGTTAAATAGCAGAGACTGGAGTGAGCTCCTGACACAGCTGCATCATAATGGTTATATAGAGACTGGAGCGAGCTCCTGACACAGCTGCATCTAAATGGTTAAATAGCAGAGACTGGAGTGAGCTCCTGACACAGCTGCATCTAAATGGTTAAATAGCAGAGGCTGGAGCGAGCTCCTGACACCGATACATCTAAATGGTTAAATAGCAGAGACTGGAGCGAGCTCCTGACACAGATACATCTAAATAGTTAAATAGCAGAGATTGGAGCTAGCTCCTGACACAGATACATGTAAATGGTTAAAGAGCAGAGGCTGGAGCGAGCTCCTGACACAGATACATCTAAATGGTTAAATAGCAGAGACTGGAGCGAGCTCCTGACACAGATACATCTAAATAGTTAAATAGCAGAGATTGGAGCTAGCTCCTGACACAGCTACATGTAAATGGTTAAAGAGCAGAGGCTGGAGTGAGCTCCTATCACAGTTACATCTAAATGGTTAAATAACAGAGGCTGGAGTGAGCTCCTGACACAGTTACATCTAAATGGTTAAATAGCAGAGACTGGAGCGAGCTCCTATCACAGTTACATCTAAATGGTTAAATAAAAGAGGCTGGAGTGAGCTCCTAACACAGATACATCTAAATGGTTAAATAGCAGAGATTGGAGTGAGCTCCTGAAACAGCTACATTTAAATGGTTAAATAGCAGAGACTGGAGTGAGCTCCTGACACAGCTGCATCTAAATGGTTAAATAACAGAGGCTGGAGCGAGCTCCTAACACAGATACATCTAAATGGTTAAATAGCAGAGACTGGAGCGAGCTCCTGACACAGATACATCTAAATGGTTAAATAGAAGAGACTGGAGCGAGCTCCTGACACAGCTACATCTAAATGGTTAAATAGCAGAGATTGGAGCTACTGACACAGCTACATCTAAATGGTTAAATGGCAGAGACTGGAGCGAGCTCCTGACACAGATACATCTAAATAGTTAAATAGCAGAGATTGGAGCTAGCTCCTGACACAGATACATCTAAATGGTTAAATAGCAGAGACTGGAGCGAGCTCCTATCACAGTTACATCTAAATGGTTAAATAACAGAGGCTGGAGTGAGCTCCTGACACAGCTGCATCTAAATGGTTAAATAACAGAGGCTGGAGCGAGCTCCTAACACAGATACATCTAAATGGTTAAATAGCAGAGACTGGAGCGAGCTCCTGACACAGATACATCTAAATGGTTAAATAGAAGAGACTGGAGCGAGCTCCTGACACAGCTACATCTAAATGGTTAAATAGAAGAGACTGGAGCGAGCTCCTGACACAGCTACATCTAAATGGTTAAATAGCAGAGATTGGAGCTACTGACACAGCTACATCTAAATGGTTAAATAGCAGAGACTGGAGCGAGCTCCTGACACAGATACATCTAAATAGTTAAATAGCAGAGATTGGAGCTAGCTCCTGACACAGATACATGTAAATGGTTAAAGAGCAGAGGCTAGAGCGAGCTCCTGACACAGATACATCTAAATGGTTAAATAGCAGAGACTGGAGTGAGCTCCTGACACAGCTGCATCTAAATGGTTATGGAGCGCCCCCACACCGCCGCAGGGCCGAGGGGTACCCGGAGCCGGGCCTCTGGGTCTCAGTCTCGGGGTTGTCACGGTGGCTAGACCCGGTCCGTGGCCCTGTCCGTCAGTGGGGGACGTCCGGTGTAATAGGTGGTAGTAATGGTAGCGATGTAGCGGTGCGGTTGTGGGGTGTAAGTCGCGGTAAATAACGAGGACACCAGGTTGCAGTCTCTTTACCTCTTTACTGGAGATCTCTGAGTCCTCAGTCCAGAACACGGTTCACCAGGCTACGCAAGTCCGGCCGGTCCAATGGCACCTCCAGAGTTCTCCTCTCAGGTGAAGATCTGTGCCTTCCTTCTTAGCGCTATGTGTTGTAGTCCTTCCCTGCTGTGCTCACGGAAAGTGACCCCACAACGGTTGTGTCTGTTTCTTAAGTTCCCTCACAACTCGATTTGATGTTCCTCTGTAATCCACCCCTTCCCTGTATTCAGGTTGGAATGGCACCCGTTTGTCAGGTAGGCCTGGAGTTCTTCCGGGACCCTAGAGACGCCCCTCTCCCGCAATTGCCCCCCAAGACTTCATAGGTGATATGTGGTAGACAGCCCGCCTGAGACCGACTGTCCTGCCGCTGTTTGGAGTATGGCTTGAAGCTGTATTCTAATCCACTCCCTCGGCGTTCCGGCCACCGGTATTGCGCCTCAGCAAGGTGCTGCCTCTTTCAGCACAACCCCTGCTGGTATTCTCCTTCTGCTTGATCTCGTTTCTCACTCAGCACAATCTATCTCGCTTCTAGTCCTTTCTTGAGTCCCGCCGCTTCCAGGAGCCTGCGCGGACCCGTTACGTTCTTTCAATGCCAAGCCTCTGCCAGGATCCCACCCCTGGCAGAGACCCTACAGTCTCTCCCTTCACAACACCCCCTGCCACAGGGTGTTGCTCCGTTCAATCCCGTCAGCGTTCTCTCTAACTTCCTGCCTGACCCCCAGTTTACCCACTATGGTGGGGAGTGGCCTAATGAATAGCACCCTTAGCTCCCCCCGGAGGCCCAGCTGTGAAACATATTGGTGTCTGTGATACCTGATTGGAGGAACTCCTTCGGTGCCATCGAACGTACCATGGCTCCCCTTAGCGGCGAAGCCACAGCACTGCAACGACCAGGACTCTGGGGCGCTGCACTCCCCCCTGGTTAAACACAGTACTCCGGGACTGGGAAGAAAAACAACAATACAGATTAGCAAAAAGACATACAATTTTGTTGAGTGTAAAACAATAAGCATACTTGAACAGGCTTCCCTTTATGGGAGGTGAGGACACTTTTAACGTTACAAACATGGTCAACATTATAAATTACAGGCTATGCATAACTCCTGTTACCCAACCGGGTATTCTACTTAGTGCAAATTCTGGAACAATAAATTAACATTGCCTTTAAGAAACATACACTCTTAGTTTACCAAAGGCCTTCCTATAATCACATTACAGGGTAAGGTAACTTCACATTCTCCTACTTTGAACCTGCAGGACCGCCTGTCCCTATGGCACCAGACCTACTGCCTCTCCTTTCTTTTACAGGACCGCCCCGTTCAGCCAGGGCCTACTGCCTTTCGCTACTATACATAGTATAGACATAACATTCCTTTCTTTTTAGAGAACTCTGAGCCAGCTCTACTCGGCTCCTTTAAGGACTCACTCTCTAACCCCTACGGGTTCGCCTTCTGTCCTTAGTAACAAAGTAACTTTCTATGGGGACGCAGGGTTGACCTTCTATCCTCACCTTCATCATTACTTCCTTACTTTCAGCTATGCAGATCTCTATCTCTACCCCTACGGGCTCTCTGCATCTTTTCTTTCTGCAAAACATTATTTTTAGATTTCACAATTCAAACAAATTCAACACATATAACTTTTCATGTAAAACAGTTACATTTCTTTTCAAAGCATCATCATGGCATTACTGTTCTGCAACAGTATCTTTCTCAAGCTCAATTCTTCACATCCCCTTTAAGAGGGGACCAAGTCTTTCTGAGGTAGCTCGTCTCCTCAGCCTACCAGTCCATGCAAAGGTTCCGGTATGGTATCTTCGCAAAGTGTCTTTAACTAGAACCAGTAGAAAAGGTATCTTCACAAAGTGTCTTTGGCTCAAACCAATAGGGCAAATATCTTCGCAAAGTGTCTTTGGCTAAAACCAGTAGGGAGCACCTTTAAGAAGGTGCAAACTATTTACATGAACGTTCGAATCATGCACAGTCCATGATTACTGCAGTTTGTATAACTTTGTGCAAAAACTTAAAGAAAAAGAAAAACAAACAAACAAAGGGGATCCCGGGTCAACAGAGGGATCCATTAACCCTGGGCGGGTTTAGCAGCAACAGGAACAGTTAAAACAATAAAGTAGCAACTATTTACATTTTCATCAACATTGAAAGCAATATCTTACTGAGGTTCAGCGGAAGGTGATCTCCTTCCTGGCTTCACCAGACCCACAGATCGGTCCAGTGAGCCACGACGCCGTCCTGGCTCCAGTAAAGATAGAATCCCTCTTCGGGAGGTCCTCCTCGTGGGTAGGCGTACCCGCCTCTCCGGGGCGCGGTGAGGTCGAACTTCCCCCGGTTCCGCGGGGTCAGGTCCCGCTGCTTTTCCTCCGGGACTATCCTCTTCTGGTGTCCCAGCAGCAGCCTGGAGGGCGACACATCGTTGGACCCCCCGGGCAAACCAGCCCGTCTCACTGGTGTTCCTTCTCCACCTCGTATAGGTGACGGCGTCCCCCGGCTCCAGGTTACAATCAAACCGCCTGCCAGAAGGTTCCACCTCTTCTCGGTCCACCCGGACCTGGATCGGCTCCCCAATCTCCTGTATGACCCCTCTCCCTTGCTGGGGATGGAAGGCCACCACAACACCCCAGTGCGAGGGCGGGATCTCGGGGACACCAACCAAGTCCACTTGTTCTGCTGGCTGGGGCCGGCTCTGCCACTCTGCCATAAGGCGCCGTAAGTGCTCCGCATCCGGCATGATCTTCAGACCCGGTGCAGGTGGGGTGCTTTCAGCCGGGACCGGGTAAGGGGCAATGGGAGACAGCTTGATCTCGGTGGGTTGGCCTACCCGGGTGAGCGCGCGGGCATCGGCCCTCAGTCGGCGGGCCAGCTGGCGGGCCTCAGCCGCAGCCACACATCCCTCCGATAAAGGCGTCGGAGGTCGGCCCATCGGGGACTCGGTAAGGGTCAGACCTCCCAGCAGCGGTGCCTCGGAGTCTGTCTCGGACGCCGCGGTCTCAGACTGAGCCAACTCAGCTCCGCGTGGTGCTTCTGGTGCCGCCATTTCTTGCTCTTTTCCCGCGTCTTCTTCCCGCGGTCTCTTCCGTGGGCGGCCCCGTCCCCATGGTCTCCACCCTCCGACCAAGATCAGGAGGCGTACCTCAGCTGTTGACGGGCACGTCCTCAGGACACAAAAATACTTAGACTGGGCGGCCATTGCTGTTCGCGCTCTCCAGCTCGTCTATGCCCACTCCACGCCCCGCTTCTCTTCCTGCGCTCTCCTCAGCGCTGCAATGGCGGCGAATTTTTGGCGGCAAATGGCGCAGCACACAGTCTTGCAATAAAGTACAGTCCAAGCACAGTAAATCACAGTCTCTAGGCACACATGACCTGATTCTTCAGGCTTAAGTAGATCCTGTTCGTGACGCCAAGTTGGAGCGCCCCCACACCGCCGCAGGGCCGAGGGGTACCCGGAGCCGGGCCTCTGGGTCTCAGTCTCGGGGTTGTCACGGTGGCTAGACCCGGTCCGTGGCCCTGTCCGTCAGTGGGGGACGTCCGGTGTAATAGGTGGTAGTAATGGTAGCGATGTAGCGGTGCGGTTGTGGGGTGTAAGTCGCGGTAAATAACGAGGACACCAGGTTGCAGTCTCTTTACCTCTTTACTGGAGATCTCTGAGTCCTCAGTCCAGAACACGGTTCACCAGGCTACGCAAGTCCGGCCGGTCCAATGGCACCTCCAGAGTTCTCCTCTCAGGTGAAGATCTGTGCCTTCCTTCTTAGCGCTATGTGTTGTAGTCCTTCCCTGCTATGCTCACGGAAAGTGACCCCACAACGGTTGTGTCTGTTTCTTAAGTTCCCTCACAACTCGATTTGATGTTCCTCTGTAATCCACCCCTTCCCTGTATTCAGGTTGGAATGGCACCCGTTTGTCAGGTAGGCCTGGAGTTCTTCCGGGACCCTAGAGACGCCCCTCTCCCGCAATTGCCCCCCAAGACTTCATAGGTGATATGTGGTAGACAGCCCGCCTGAGACCGACTGTCCTGCCGCTGTTTGGAGTATGGCTTGAAGCTGTATTCTAATCCACTCCCTCGGCGTTCCGGCCACCGGTATTGCGCCTCAGCAAGGTGCTGCCTCTTTCAGCACAACCCCTGCTGGTATTCTCCTTCTGCTTGATCTCGTTTCTCACTCAGCACAATCTATCTCGCTTCTAGTCCTTTCTTGAGTCCCGCCGCTTCCAGGAGCCTGCGCGGACCCGTTACGTTCTTTCAATGCCAAGCCTCTGCCAGGATCCCACCCCTGGCAGAGACCCTACAGTCTCTCCCTTCACAACACCCCCTGCCACAGGGTGTTGCTCCGTTCAATCCCGTCAGCGTTCTCTCTAACTTCCTGCCTGACCCCCAGTTTACCCACTATGGTGGGGAGTGGCCTAATGAATAGCACCCTTAGCTCCCCCCGGAGGCCCAGCTGTGAAACATATTGGTGTCTGTGATACCTGATTGGAGGAACTCCTTCGGTGCCATCGAACGTACCATGGCTCCCCTTAGCGGCGAAGCCACAGCACTGCAACGACCAGGACTCTGGGGCGCTGCAGTTAAATAACAGAGGCTGGAGCGAGCTCCTGACACAGATACATCTAAATGGTTAAATAGCAGAGCCTGGAGTGAGCTCCTGAAACAGCTGCATTTAAATGGTTAAATAGTGACTGGCGCGAGCTCCTGACTCAGCCGGGCCCGGATTTAGGGGGGGCCCGGGCCCTGGGCCACCCACCAAGCGGGGACCTCCCACCAATATAGAGATAAATATCTCAAAACAAGTAAAATACACGTCTCTTTGCTGTGAACCATTTCTAATGATAAGGAACATTTAACAAAAGAGAAACTATTGAAAGTGTAGGGACCTGGCTACGGTCCTACATCTCAGTGGCTGCAGCAGAGCGGCAGAGTCATGGCACCTGACCTGCATCAGCATCCACTGACCTGGCTAGCCTAGCCAGACTTCCTTAGTACCCTCCCTGTGCCTAATGCTTAGCTTATGGCATGCCGCAGCCTTCTCCGATCCCAACAGAAGCTTCTAGCCGCTACCTATTCAGCTATATGATCGCTCCCTCGGATTAGATCAGATGAGAGTTTGTTCAGCTACCTTCGAGGAAGGAGGCGGAGCTACGATGTCGGCGCGAGAAGAGGATTCTCCACTGCGGAGCGCGGCAGGACTTCACTTTGGATCTTCAGTCACTGAAGATCCAGAGGTGAAGTGGGTCAGTCTTCACAGTGTCGCAGTGTGTGAGTATGATCTATGTCTGTCCATGTGTGTCTGTGTGTGTCTGTCTGTGTATCTTTCTTGCAGCTCCTGTCCTACACAGTACCATACTGAATATACAGGTCCACACTATATCCTGCATTACAGTATGTCTGTGTATATTGTATGTATATAGTGAGGAGCTGTTTACAGTATAGTGCTGTCTATACACTTTCATAGCTCCCAACCATCCCTCATTGTGCGAGACTGTTTTGAGCCTTTGCCCTGCTGTCCAGCACGGGACGCTCTGCTTCCCGCAAACAGCAGGACCGACACGCCCTCTTGTGTTAAGCCATGCCCCGGGCCCTTACCCTACTGTATGGCTGCCTGCTTTCTGCGCACAGGACCTGTGATGAGGTCACATGAGGGGAGGAGTCAGGGGTCACATGATCGGGACCTGGATTGCAGGACTCGGCTGTGCTGGTTGCCAACTGGTGCTGCAGGATGAGGTAAGTAATGCCTTGTGTGGGGTCAGGAGGTGTACAGTGTGGCTGTAGCAGAGCCATATGTGTACGAGGTGTATGGAGCGGAGCCATGTGTGTATGAGGTGTATGGAGCGGAACCATGTGTGTGAGAGGTGTATGGAGCGGAGCCATGTGTGTATGAGGTGTATGGAGCGGAGCCGTGTGTGTATGAGGTGTATGGAGCGGAGCCGTGTGTGTACAAGGTGTATGGAGCGGAGCCGTGTGTGTACAAGGTGTATGGAGCGGAGCCGTGTGTGTATGAGGTGTATGGAGCAGAGCCGTGTGTGTATGAGGTGTATGGAGTGGAGCCAAGTGTGTAGGAGGTGTATGGAGCGGAGCCGTGTGTACGAGGTGTATGGAGCAGAGCCATGTGTGTATGAGGTGTATGGAGCGGAGCCGCGTGTCTACGAGGTGTATGGAGCGGAGTGCGTGTGTACGGAGCGGAGTCGTGTGTGCAAAGTGTACGGAGCGCAGCCGCGTGTGTAGGAGTAGCTATGTGTGGCCATTATATGGTATGAAGTATCATGTGCAGCCAATATACAGTATGGAGCATCACGTGCGGTCATTATACAGTATGGAGCATCATGTGTGGTCATTATACAGTATGGAGCATCATGTGTGGTCATTATACAGTATGGAGCACTGTGTGGCCATTATACAGTATGGAGCATCATGTGCAGCCAATATACAGTATGGAGCATCATGTGCAGTCATTATACAGTATGGAGCATCATGTGCAGTCATTATACAGTATGGAACATCATGTGCGGTCATTATAAAGTATGGAGCATCATGTGTGGTCATTATACAGTATGGAGCATCATGTGCGGTCATTATACAGTATGAAGCATCATGTGTGGCCATTATACAGTATGGAGCATCATGTGTGGTCATCATACAGTATGGAGCATCATGTGTGGCCATTATACAGTATGGAGCACTGTGTGGCCATATTTTTTTGTTTATAATTATTGTATATGAAACAGTGTGATCAGCAGTGCTAAATGGGTGTGGTTGGGACGTGGATATGGGTGTGACTAATTAGGAATAGGTGTGGTCAGAGGCGTGGCCTAAAATTTGCCCCTCAGCCTCTATTCTATATACAGCCAGCACCGCAACAGCCTCTGATATATACAGCCCGGCAGCAGCCCCTCATATATATACAGCCCAACAGCAGCTTCTAATATATACAGCCCAGCAGCAGCCCCTTATATATATATACATCTCAGAAGAAGCCTCTCATACATATATAGCCCAGCAGATGCCTCTCATACATATACAGCCCAGCAGAAGCCTCTCATACATATATAGCCCAGCAGAAGCCTCTCATACATATACAGCCCAGCAGAAGTCTCTCATACATATACAGCCCAGCAGAAGCCTCTCATACATATACAGCCCAGCCAGCAGAACCTCCTCATATATATACAGCCCAGCAAAAGCCTCTCACACATATACAGTCCAGAAGAAGCCCCTCATATATATACAGCCCAGCAGAAGCCTCTCATACATATACAGCCCAGCAGAAGCCTCTCATATATATACAGCCCAGCAGAAGCCTCTCATACATATACAGCCCAGCAGAAGCCTCTCATACATACAGTATACAGCCCAGCCAGCAGAAGCTCCTCATATATATACAGCCCAGCAAAAGCCTCTCACACATATACAGCTCCTGACACATATGTATATGTCAGCAGCCCCTCATATATATATACAGCCCAGCAGAAGCCCCTCATATATATACACAGCCCAGCAGAAGCCCCTCATATATATACAGCCCAGCAGAAGCCCCTCATATATATATATATATACAGCCCAGCAGAAGCCCCTCATATATATACAGCCCAGCAGAAGCCCTTCATATATATACAGCCCAGCAGAAGCCCCTCATATACACAGCTCAGCAGAAGCCCCTCATATATATACAGCTCAGCAGAAGCCCCTCATACATATACAGCCCAGCAGAAGCCTCTGACATATAGAGCCCAGCAGCAGTCTTTGATATAGACAGCCCAAATTTCTACAATATACATACATATGTACATATTTTAATCTTTAACGCCCTTTCAGGACTTCAAGGGTTAACAAGGTCAGATATACTGCGTGAATTGGACTTTAGTGACATCATTAGTGATTTTGCAGCACGAAAATCAAGGAAAGTGCCCGGATTGTAAAAAATGAATGATTTTACTTGAATTACTCTGCGTAAATGATTTTTGTAAATAAACTTGTGTTCGTTTCGTTTTCTGTTCTTGCATTACATATTGCAGCACCTTGAAAAATGGGCATCCCTACAAAATGGGCCCCGGGCCACCCACCACTGAAATCCGGCCCTGGACTCAGCTGCATCTAAATGGTTAAATAGAGATTGGAACTAGCTCCTGACACAGCTGCATATAAATGGTTAAATAGAGACTGGAGCTAGCTCCTGACACAGCTGCATCTAAATGGTTAAATAGCAGAGATTGGAGTGAACTCCTGTCGCTGCTGTTGCAAGCAGTTACCTGTGCCACATGTAGTGTGCTTAACTTCTCAGCTGTCTCCAAACATGAGGACCACAGGGTGGATGTATAGTTTCATCATATGCGTGAAAAGGTTAATAAAGACACCCAGTGATCCAGCTACAACTCTTGGGTAGCATCTGCACACTGGAAAGAAACCACCGGAGACTAGACGGAGGTGGACATGACTTGGGGATGAGTGGACCGAGAACTCCTGCAGCTTTTGTTTGTATTGCGGTGTAGATTTTAAACGAGAGTGTTGTTGCTTTAAGAGGAAGGATTTTAGATGTTTGTGCCTGGTGTATTACTGTGCGGAGGGTGGGGCTTATATAGGGGAGGCAACTCTGGCTCTCCCTCTTTCTCTCACAGGATGGACAGGAGGAAACATTACCTGCCCTGTTTATAATCTCTGTCCTAAAACTTTTTTAATTATTGCTTGTATATTGACAGATGCTTTATTGTATTTTTGAATTTGTCATTGTATATCTTGTACCAGGTTCAATTGTATATTGGCTATGAAGAATTATTATTTGTGGTAACCTTCTAAGCCCAAGGGAAGGGCAATCCTTAAGCCATGGTTCCCTGGAGGTTTCCTCCACAGGGTTTTTTTCCTCTCCTGAGCGCTGTAGGATGACCCTTTGTGAGTCGGGGGTTTGCCAAGTTTAGTCCCATTAATGCTTTTGCAGGGACTTCTAGTTTTTAAGTTTACAAAAATGATTTAATTATTAAAAAAAAAAAAAAAAAAGAAAAGTGGCAAATGAGACTTGGAATTTATAACCCGTCACGGCTTTGCGGTTTAGGAGTCAGGTGGAAGTTACAGACAAGTTAAGGTGGACTCATTTTAACTAATAGAGGATGTAAAACCTCATGGTGGTGATCAGGCTCGGCTTTGGTGGCCAGCCTCAAGGACGTTGTAATGGTAACATCAATCAGGGGCGGGCACAGTGGTTAAGCACAGGAGTGAGGATAATAGGGTCATTGGTGCCCTGAAAGTTTACTGGCTCTGCTTGAATGGCAAGCCAGTGCGTGCCGCCCCTTTATGGCTGTCTGTCCTAGTGCTGTATGTCAGACAGCTGGGGTTATCGCAGTACTTGTGAATCTCAATGTACTAGCACTCCACCTGACTCCTACTGTGATTATTTAATCCTGTGATTTGAATAAAAGCTGTGGCCATTTTGACAACCAAAATAATGTGTTTGTGCTAGTGTTGAGCATTCCGATGCTGCAAGTATCGGGTATCGGCCGATACTTGCTGTATCGGAATTTCCGATACCGAGATCCGATATTTTTGTGATATCGGGTATCGGTATCGAAACAACATTAATGTAAAAATGTGTAAAAGAAAGAATTAAAATAAAAAATATCGCTATACTCACCTGTCCGACGCAGCCTGGACCTCAGCGAAGAAACCAGCAGCGTTGTTTGTTTAAAATTCGCGCTTTTACTTGGTTACGTGAATTCCCGGCTTGTGATTGGTCAGGGCGGCCATGTTGCCGGGACGCGGACCAATCACAGCAAGCCGTGACGAAATTACGTCACGGCTTGCTGTGATTGGTCCGCGTCCCGGCAACATGGCCGCCATTAACCAATCACAAGCCGTGACGTCACGGGAGGCTGGACTTGCGCACTTTTTAAAAAACGCGCGTGTCCAGCCTCCAGTGACGTCCCGGCTTGTGATTGGTCAGGGCGGCCATGTTGCCGGGACGCGGACCAATCACAGCAAGCCATGACGAAATTACGTCACGGCTTGCTGTGATTGGTCCGCGTCCCGGCAACATGGCCGCCATTAACCAATCACAAGCCGTGACGTCACGGGAGGCTGGACACGCGCGTTTTTTAAAAAGTGCGCAAGTCCAGCCTCCCGTGACGTCACGGCTTGTGATTGGTTAATGGCGGCCATGTTGCCGGGACGCGGACCAATCACAGCAAGCCGTGACGTAATTTCGTCACGGCTTGCTGTGATTGGTCCGCGTCCCGGCAACATGGCCGCCCTGACCAATCACAAGCCGGGAATTCACGTAACCAAGTAAAAGCGCGAATTTTAAACAAACAACGCTGCCGGTTCCCTCGCTGAGGTCCCGGCTGCGTCGGACAGGTGAGTATAGCGATATTTTTTATTTTAATTCTTTCTTTTACACATTTATATGGTTCCCAGGGCCTGAAGGAGAGTTTCCTCTCCTTCAGACCCTGGGAACCATCAGGAATACCGTCCGATACTTGAGTCCCATTGACTTGTATTGGTATCGGGTATCGGTATCGGATTGGATCCGATACTTTGCCGGTATCGGCCGATACTTTCCGATACCGATACTTTCAAGTATCGGACGGTATCGCTCAACACTAGTTTGTGCGTTTATTTTAGTACCTAGGTTTACAGTAGTTATGGTGGTTTTAAGATGGAGTGGGGTCCATCCCATATCCAAAAGTCAGGGCATGTTCACAAGGGACGGATGTGTAGAGAATTTCCATGAGGCATCATTGTCAGTATGTTCTGCGATACTGCTGTACTTCAGTATATAGAGCTCACAATCACATGATCTCAGGTTTGAGTCCCTGAAGGGACTAAAAATAAAGTAAAAAAAAGAAAACTTTTAAAATAGATTCAAAGATGCACGACTAAATGGATTTATACACAATGGCTTAATGAAACAATACAATTTACTGAAATGATAATGAAAAATACATGCAAGAAAATATTTAAAAAACACATGCAAGATAGAAAAAAATGTGTAATTTATAAAAAAATATTTTTAACAGCTACATCGAAGGAATAAAGATGGATATTCAGCCTCTATATCTGAGAAATCCTCCCCTGTTCTCCACAACAGGGGCATAGAATGAGGCTAGCCGACTTTCCATCCTGCAGATTAATATGATCTCCACTGTTCTTTGTTTGACTTTTATACACCTGAACAATTGTGACGCCCCTAATGTGTCTGATCAGCTGGAGAATCCCCTGCGCTCAGCACTTTGGATGTTTTTGTCCTAAACTTGGCTAAGCACCTCGCAATCCCTAGTATCCCACTGAAACCAAGAATGGCCATACATATTCGATCGTTCGGCCGATGGCCACCTCAGACGACTCTCCCGATGACAGGAGCGCTCGCTCAGTCCAGCACTCCTGTGTTCTCTTGGAGAAAGCTGTAATTTGACACTTCGGTTGGCGGCTTATCACAGACAGGACAATGCGATCGGCAGTCTGAAATTGGACATCTCCCCCATCCATCAGTTGGCTACCGCACACATACACATTGGACAGATCAATATCGGCAAGTTCAGCCAACATTAATCTCATGTGTATGGGGCTTGTTAAAGTATTGAAGTGGAAGAATCAAACCAAACTCAAATTAACCCTTTACAATTCAAACTATATTTTTTTAAACCCCCCCTCCCTTTCCCCCAACTTAAAACTAGAGAAAACTAGAGAAAAATAAACTAGTAAAAAAAAAAATAAGAAAATCAAGACACTCGAATTGTTATTTTTCAGTCCCCACATTTTTCTTAATAAATGTTATCTAATATGTGCCCTAAAATAGTATCATTAGAAATGTCAACTCGCCAGACACAAAACAAGCTCTGTTGAGGGAAAAATAAAACCATGTTAGGAGTCTCAAAAAATGGCAACAAAAAAACATTTTGAAAAAGTTTTGAATTCCAAGAGGGAGCGATTACAGCAGCATTCACAATCTATAGTGATATGGTTTACTGCCCCAGCACCACCCGATGGCTGCAAGTGAGCAGCTGCAGGGAGAACACAGCCTCTTTCTTCCCTGGAGCTGCACTTCCAATTAGATGTCGTAACATGTTCACCTGCAGGATAACTGTTTGTAAGTAAATACACATAATATATAGTAAAGGCTTGCTGTATGGAAGAGGTGCTCTGGAGCTGAAGCACCCTCTATATCCAGGACCAAGGACAGAGCAAACTCTGAATGCTCTAAAAAGAGACCAGTATTGGAGTTGGACTCACCAAATGTATTAGGAGGCATACACCATGTAATGAATTTGGAGTTTCTTCTCACTGATGTGCTTCTCTTGCACTTAACAATTTTTTTATACCACTCCACTATTGATGAAATTGACAGATGGGCATTGCCACGTTCCTCCCCAGCTCCAACCATTATGGAGGAGGTGCCCAAGATTGGTGGGAAAACAACAAGAGTCACAACATTTTTTGCACAAAAAAGTTTGCCATTTGTCAAGGTGTAAACATCGTCATGAGTCGAGGCCATTGTATTGAGCTCCAGCATTCGAGATTCTCCACGGATCTCACGGATTTGACACCTACAGTAACTTCTAGTGGGGTTTCTAGTTGTGGAAACTCTTGTTCTCTGGCTGCATTGTTTTTTTTTTTTTGCAAATTGCTGTGTTCATCCTTTTAATGTCCAAATGCTTAGTATCTGCCATTGTTACTGATGACTATCATTGTCTGGTATTGGCTGCAGCGCTGTTGATGTGATGTCAGCGCTGCAGCCAATACCTGAGCCCTTTCCATTTACTCCAGCTGAGCCACGGAGATGACTTATTGGCTGCAGGGCCTGTGTGTAGAAGGAGAAGTGTCGGAGATTCAATGTTAGATCCAAGAAGGGTGAATAGAGAACAATTAAAAAAATTGAGGCAGGTGTTTTCCAAAGCTGGAAAACAATTTTAAGGCTTTCCTCGAGTTTCCTTTCCTTTTTGACCTCAGAAGAACAGGATGAGCATCCATCTATGCAAGGTAGGAATATGAAAAACTGTGGCACATCATGAAATTGTAGAAGCACATGGGTGGACATATCACCCATAGGTAAGGGGCATAATGTAAGGGGGCCCATTCCGATATCTAAACCAAGCAGAAATGTGTATCATGATGAGCTGTTGGCCCCTGAATTGTTCTGGTACATGGGCCCTTTTCTGTGTCTTCCAGTTTGACTGGTGATCGATGCACCATCTGTTACTCCAATTCATGATCCACCCATGGATAAGTGTAAGATTTGTGTGGCCTTTTTTCAGAAACAGTCAACAAGGAGTTAATGCTACGGGCCATCTGCATTGTCACCGTCTACAAGATGCAGAGTCTTTTCATGATGGCTATAGCTAGACTTTCTGCTGTAGGGTGTATAGCTGCCATAGCGTACCCTCAACCGGGATACTCAAGCTTGACTGCAGATAAGACATGCTTAAAAGAACTCAGAATTGCTAAGTACACTCATCCGTTTTCTGTGTCAGTGGATTTGTCCCAGAAGTGTCATGGATGTGACTCTGGCTGTCAAGCCTTGTCCTCTTACACTGTAAACGGCCTCTGAATTGGTCATGGAAACTTTCAAAGGCCTGAAGTTATCTCTACTATTGATCTTCAAACATCTTGTCAGAAGCCACCAGACCGGAGATTGGAACCGGGAACTAGAGTGTATTCTCGGCTTGAAGGCCAAAGCTAAAAATATCTTGCTCGTCTCTATGAAGGATTGGAAAAATGAAGCTGGGCCTGTGAAAAGTAAGTGTTGCACTGCAGCAGATGCATTCTGCATCCTTGGCAGCTTGGCAGGCAGCAGCATTTGTCCACCTATGGATGAGCGAGCCGGGATTTTCATGCATTGCAGCAGCTCTCTGAGATCATCGTATTGCAGCACTTATGCCAGAATTACGACTTGGCACAGATCTTCAGCATATATACAATATGGAGAAAAGTGTTAGGGCATCTGCATCTACAAGGACTTTTATGACATCCCATTCTACATCCAGAGGCATTAACCTCTTCCTGATGCACATTGGGTACAGGCCACTTGTGTTATAGCCACAGTTTGGCAGCCAGTTAGCTTTGTGCCTGTAAGCAGGAGGCTCCCATGTGAACGAAACACCCCGCTCAGAGCCGCTGATCTTACAGATGGGCTGCCCCGTTGTCAATGTAATGTCAGCCCTAGACACCGGAAGCGGAGGCAGGACTTACCAGTTGACCAAGGTTGGGAGAATACAGAGCGGTTTGCTTTCTTATAACAGCCTGAAGCCCAAGATTAACTTTAAATCAAAGGGAAGTGTCCCTTTAAAGGTCTTCGGTGCCAACGGGTTGCCCAGGAACCGCTGTAAGGCTCCCATGGCTGCCACTTTGTTACTCCTGTAAAGCCCAACTGTGGACTGGACTTCATAGGACACCATCATATTCCGTTCATGCTGTAGTACTGTGATGTAGAATATAGAACAAGTGATCAGACCATCACAGGTTCAAATTTTGCAAGGAGACAAAAAAAAAAAAAATAGAAGCTAAAGGAAATAAAAAATATACATTTGCTAGGACTGAATCAATTAAAGTCCTGGCTATTAAAATATTGCAGAGGAAAAGGGAAAAAAGGTGTGTTGAAGGCACAGGTAACCCTCAATAAGCAAAAAATGTAAAGACACTTTCAGGAATGAAAAGTGTCAAAATATCTTTACCTTTTATTGAATAATCTAGGTGCACAAAAAAGACATAGAAATTGCATGATTGATTTACTATCTATATGCAGTTATGGCCGAAAGTATTGGCACCCTTGAAATTGTTCCAGAAAATAAAGTTTCTCCTAGAAAATTATTGCAATTAAACGTTTTGTTATACACATGTTTATTTAGGCGTATTGGAACAACTAAAAAAAAACTGAGAAAAAAGGCAAATTGGATATAATGGAGAACAGAAAGAGAAATGTCTGAAGACTTGGGAACCAACATTGATGAACAATATCAACAATCTCAAAGTTAAAAGTCCATCTCCAGAGATCTTGATGTTCTTTTGTCCAAGGTGCACAACGTAATCAAGAAATTTACAACCCATGGCGATGTAGATAATCTCCCTGGACTTGGACTGCAGAGAAAAACTGATGAAAGGTTACAACGCAGGATAGTCCGGATGGTGGAGAAGTAACCCCAATCAAGGTCCAAAGAAATTCAAGCTGTCCTGCAGGCTCAGGGTGCATGAATGTCAGCATGAACTATATGTCGACATTTGAATGAAATGAAATGCTATGGCAGGAAACCTAGGAGGACCCCACTGCTGACACTGGGACATAAAAAAGCTAGACTGCAGTTTGCCAAAATGTAAGTAAGACAAAATCCTTCTGAAAAAAGCATCTTGTGGACAGATTAGACCAAGACAGAGTTGTTTGATAAAGTGCATCATTCTACTATTTACCAAAAATGGAATGAGGCCTGCAAAGAAAAGGACACAGTACCTACAGTCAAATATGGTGGACGTGTAAGATACTATCAGGAATGCGGGATGCAGTGACGGGACTCAGGCAGAGCAAGGGTTAACAGGTCTATTTACAGGGGAACACTCCACGCAGGGAGGTAAAGGATTAGATAGCATGAAAGGAAAAGGAGGTTGGGAGACAAGGGGTTATACAGGGGAGACAAACAGTACATTAAGTCAAAGGATATTTTTGAGGTGAAGAACAACGGTTCAAAAATAAAGGCAATTCGTTAACACCTGAGTCAGGAAGTTCTTAAACTGCAGCTCCTGCTGCAAACTCAATAACACCGGCAACGGCAGGCGCAGTGTCCTTTCCAGGAAAACACTAACACTGTGGACCGATGGTCCATCTTCTGGCGACAGTGGTCGGTCTCCAATACCTTCCACTGCCCCTTGTCCATGTATAGATGTGGATATTAAAGGCATGGGCCACAGATCTGTACGAGACCAACGTAGCTCTGAAAAAACTGTGTTAACTGACGTAGTAAGGTCACAAGGGTCAGAACAACTATAGTGTGTCAACGTCAGGGTGCAGGTGTCGGTCTTATATGTGGTCTCACTTGGGCAGCACGTGTGTAGTACTCACGGTCACATCATGTATGGCACCTTATACTCTGTGGCTGTCACTGGACATACACCGCTCGTCCTACTCTCCCTGGTCCCAGCTGTTGGCGGCAGGTGACGCTGGTCTGTTTAGCACTGGTGCACTTGGCCAGAGCACTACTCTCTGTGACTGCTGAAACCCCCCGGCTCTCTCTGCTGGCAACTGGGGCTACTTCTGTATGGTCCGTCGCCAAGTCAGTCCTTTCAGGTGGGGGATGCAGAAGGCAGAGCGCGCCGCTCACCACTCTGCACGCTGCTTTCTTCACTGCCCTTTGCACTGCTCTGTGTCGGCGCCAGACTGACTCTTTTGGCGAGCTTTTCCCTTTTATCTGTCTGCTGCTGCACGTGCTTTCCCGGCTCTCCTAGGTGAGCAAGAAGCTCTGTTTCTCCCCTCCTTCCCTCCTGAAGCAGGGGAAGGTTTGCCTCCCTCAGGCTTCTCCCTGGAAACAGAGGATGCAGCCTTTTCAGTTCCGGAGCCGGCATGCAGGTACCCGCGGTCCAGTCTATCTCCCTATATTCCCCCTCTTTTTTAACTCGCCATTCCACAGGCGAGGTTTCACAATGCTTTTCTGAGAGCTGACAGCTGCCCACAATTTTTGCAACTCCTCCTGTGTCTCTGGATCTCCCAGTAAGGCTTGTAGTATTCTTTTTAACAAACAGGAACTGTGGGAGTGGGCATACTGGGAACACTGTGCACCGGTCCTTTTCCGTTGGAATCCTGTAACAGGCAGGGATACGACATGCTTCGGTGGACCATTCGGTTAGACACCCCTTCTTCCCTTTTGGGTTGGTCTTCATGGACGGCACCTTTGGATCCAGTTTGGGGTGTCACCAGATTCGCCTCCACACGCCTGACCAATGCAGACATCTCACCGTAGACAGTTGGCCCATTCTCTATCTCTTCTCGGTGACCGACGTTGTGGCTCTGTCTGGCTCTGGGTTCGGCTGCTCTCTTTTTTGCCGTAGCATTTCTCCAATGTACAACATTCTCTCCAATTGACAGGACCTTCGGAGGAATGAGTGAACATTCCCCGTCGTCTGTGTCAAGTGGGGCAATTTCTGGACAGGTGTTCTATTCTTCCACGTCTGACACCCTCGTCTGCGTCTGTCTTGTGTGCGCTTGGTCTAGATCGTCGACCTCGGAAGCACATCTCGCTTGCCTTTGCTCTTTAATCCACAAACTGGAAGTAAATCTTGGGTAAATGCTGGGGTACTTCTGATGCTCTGCACCTCTTCTCTAACTTCCTTTGGGTTTTGCTGTGAGTCACCTTGGGGTATGACACGGGACTCCAATACAGTTGTAAGAGCCTTCTCCAGTTTTTCAACTTTTTCCCATACCTTCCCATACCTGCCGTAATTCACGGCAGCTCTTCCTCGTTCGGGCTGGGTAGTCCACAACTCCTGACCATCCCCTTCAAGGCTGCAATCCCCTGCTCCTGCTCTCCTATGCGCACCTCTGCCCCAATTTCTGCAAAAGTCATTCACGAGTTAGCTCGCAGAGTGTTACTCCTGTAGCGTTTTCATGTACTGCGTCACAGTCCCCCCCTCTCTTTGCATGCGGCTAAAGAGACGCATCCTCAGTTCCAATACATCAGTGGGGTCTCCATGGGTCTCTTCAAGTATTCTCAGTACTTTGTCAAAGGTGTCTCGCACCTGGGGGGTCATAGCATGACAGAATTTCCTGCCTCTCCATCTAGGACCATCATGGCAACCTCCGCCTCAAACGTAGGAGTCATGGGGTACATCCTCATCATCCCCCTGACCCTTTCAGTCCAGCTCCATAACCGAACATTGCTCCCTGTGAACTTGGGGAGATTACTCAAAATTGTCACCAGCGGTATACTGGCACTTGGGGCACCCCCATCCACTTTGTCTGCCACCTTTGCACCCGTAGACTGCATCCTGCCGACTACACCAAATGTAAGATACTAGCAGGAACGCTGGATGCAGTGACGGGACACAGGCATATAGATGGTACATGAAGCCATGGGATTTTATGAGTTGTCCCAGGCCAAAGTTATAGATGGAGAAGACTTGGGTCCCAAGACAGACTCCAACAAAGAGAGGATAGCATGATGAGGTAGTGTGGAGTCTGAGACGCTAAATGTGTGATTATAGAGGTATGAGAGGAATCAAGAGAGGGCAAAGTTTTTGATAATGAGGCAGAAAGAAACTTTAGTAGGATGGCAGAGGGCAGGTCTAGAAGGAGCAATATAGAGAAATGTCTGTTGGCTTTGGCAGTAAGTCATTGGTAATTTTGGTTAATTTGGTTAATTTTGGTTTAGTTAATAAGCTGCATACTTTGACATAAATCACTACATCTCCCACATAAGCATGAAGTGGATGAGCCCTTCCTGATGCGACCACAAAAGAGACCACAATAGGACAAAAGATAAAAGCAAACATAACTGTGTATCAAACAAATTACATCACCTCAGATGTTTGCAACCAACATACGTTTTGCCATAGCTTCATCAGGGGGCATGTAGTTAGACCAGTAGGCACGAGACAGTGTAATCTCCTGATGATAAAACACAGATTGTATTGAAACTACCTCACACAGACTAGTATGTGACACATAATTGGAACCAGGCTCTTGTGCCCTATATTATGCTGCTCTCAGATTACATAGCAAAAAACAGCTGAAATATTCCATTTAAGGTTGCAGTGAATCTCTTTTAACTTGTGTTATAAGTGTTCAACCCCTCTAGATCCCCCTCTTCTGATAGGACACGACTTTACCTCATTAATTTTTTTTACAATTTATATGGAAGGAAAAAAGATACTCTGACGCCATTTTAAAAATCATCATAAAGTATTGACGCCATCATCTCTGAAGATGTCAAAGTCAGGAGCCTAGCTATTGAGGAGGGCAGAGAGGGTGGTCGACCTAGGCCCCACACTCTGGGAGGTCCACCCGGAACTGCGCTACTGTAACTATCGGCATTCATAGCACACCGATACAGTTACACTGTGCAGCAGAGCAGAGAGACCGGATCTCCCTGCACTGCCACATGACCACAATGAGCTCTTGAGAAGGGGGCGGGGGCACAGTGCCAGACTCAGGCCCCCCACCCATCATCACAAGTTCAACTGTATCCTGTGGATGCCAATAAAGCTGAAAGCAATGATGGATGCCAATAAATTTGAAATGAGAGTGACGCAAAAACAGACAGCGGACGCGATAAAGTCACTACATGGCGGCCACTGTCCTGAGATGAGTGAGCGCACAGAGAAGCTGGGGAACGATGAGGAGAGGTGAGAATTGCATTTTTTTTTCATGGGGAAATTCATTATACTATATGGAGACTTTTAGGGCGTGCCTTATACTATATGAAAGACTATGGGGAGTACAGTATTCTATATGGAGGCCTCTGATGAGTGCCTTATTCTATAAAGAGACCTATAGGGAGTGCATTATACTGTATGGAGACCTATGAGGAGTGCATGATGTTATATTGGGGCCAATGGGGAGTGCTTGATGATATATAGAGACCTATGGGGAGTGCATTATACTATATATAGGCCTATGGGGAGTGCATTATACTATATGGAGGCCTATGGGGAGTGCAATATACTATATAGAGGCCTATGGGGAGTGCATTGTTCTACATAGAGGCCTATTGGGAGTGCATTATACTGTATGGAGGCCTATGGGGAGTACATGATACTATATGGAGGCCTATCGAAAGTGCATGATACTATGGAGAGGTCTATGGCGAGCGCATGATACTATATATAGGCCTATGGGGAGTGCATTATACTATATAGAGGCCTATGGGGAGTACATTATATTGTATGGAGGCCTATGGATAATGCATTTTACTGTATGGAGGCCTATGGGGAGTGCATTATTCTATATAGAGGCCTATGGAAAGTGCATTTCTGGACAGCCAGGCTCCATGCAGAGGAGTGGGGTACTCTTAACCTGACCCTTACAACATTAGCCCTACTCGTCCCTGTGCATCTCGGGACGCACATTGACGAGTTGGGCTAATGTTGTCAGGGTCAGCTGTGGACTGCCTTTGTAAGGGCGGTAGTTTATGGGGTTAGGGTCGTAATAGCCTTTACAGGGCTTAACAGGTTAAGAGTACCCTACTCCTCTGCATGAAGCCCGGCTGTCCGGAAATGAAGAAGTGATGGTCGGTGCCTGCGCTGCTGATGGGTGAGATCCCTCCATTTTTTCTTAAAATAGTGTGGGAATTAATATATGCACCCGAGCAAGCGAGTCCACGTGGAGACTGTGATTGTTTTTTTGTTTTTTGTGGATCAAACATTGTGTATGATGCTGGGATCATTGGTACAATTTCACAGTCTATAAATATATGATTTGGTATCTAATCTAAATGTTGGTTAGAATTGGAATTGGTCACAAATAACAGTATATAGGGACTCTTTGAGAAGATATACAAGTATCCCTATGTTTTTTGGTCCATTTTGGACATATAGTGGATAAGTGAGATTTTAATTTGCACTTTGTCACTTTCTCTTATAAGGTAGTTTTTTAATATAAGTAAATAAAAGTTACATTTTAAATATATTCTCTGTGCTGTTAGGTGCGTGGAGGAAGGGCCAGACGGTAGACCACAGGGTTAACCTGTTCGAGGACCTTGAAGGGACCCAAGTAGCGAGGTGCAAACTTAGTGGACTCAATTTGCAGCCTGATGTTATGGGCGGAGAGCCACACCAAGTCGCCAGGAGCAAAGGTTGGAGCGTCGGCTGAGGACCTCATTCTCTCCTTGGAGGCCCGGATGGCATCCTGAGTGCGAATATTAGAAGGTAGCCGACAGCACAACTGGCAAGTGGATACCCATCCTAATTCCACCGGACCCAAGTGGGAGAGTACATACCATGGCAAAGTGAAGGACAGCATCCAATCCAGGTGAAAAAAGTTTCTTTATTTTGCCAAATGCATTTGGCACAATAAAGAAACTTTTTTCACCTGGATTGGATGCTGTCCTTCACTTTGCCATGGCATCCTAAATGCGGTCCCAAATGTCCCATGCCTCCACAGCCCAGTCTGATTTTTAGACGCCGACGTACTTCCTGCTGGGTTAAGCAGGTGACATTTCATGGGGAATTTTTATCACTAGTCATTTTGTCTGCCATGGGATTTTCTTGTGTAAATACTGATGAAAAAAAGTCATTTAGCATATTGGCTTTTTCCTCATCCTCATCCACCATTTCATCCAGACTATTTTTTAGGGGGCCAACACTATCATTTTTTAGTTTCTTATTATTTACGTAGTTAAATAATATTTTGGGATTATTTTTACTCTCTCTGGCAATGAGTCTCTCTGTCTCAATCTTTGCTGCCTTGATTTGCTTTTTACAGAATTTATTTAATTTTCTGTATTTATTTAATGCCTCATCACTACCTACTTCCTTTAATTCTCTAAATGCTTTCTTTTTGTCACTTATTGCGCCCCTTACAGCTCTATTTAGCCATATTGGTTTCCTCCTATTTCCAGTATGTTTATTCCCATACGGCATATACTATGAACAGGTCCTATCCAGGTTGCTAATAAACGTCTCCCATTTTCTTTGTGTAATTTTATGTCCTGCCTGGCTGAAACAAAATGTCGCAGATATGTGACCAGGGTCTGGTTGGCCCTCTCTACCAAGCCATTCGTCTCGGGATGATATGCTGAAGAGAGATTCAACTCAATGCTGAGTAGACAACAAAGCTCTCTCCAGAACTGAGACCCAAACTGGGGATCCCGGTCACTGACAATTTTGTCCAGCATACCATGTAGGCGAAAGATATGTTTAATAAACAACGCTGCCAGAGCCTGTGCAGAAGGTAGCCGTGGAAGAGGTGCCAAGTGCACTATTTTGGAAAAATGGTCAGTGATCAACCAAATAATGGTGCAGCTACGAGACTTGGGTAAGCCCACCACAAAATCCATCCCGACCATCTCCCAGGGCCTGTCTGCCACCGGCAGGGGGTAAAGCAACCCAGCGGGCCATTGTCGAGGGGACTTGTTCATGACGCAAGAGACACATGCCCGAACATAGTCTGCGACGTCACAAGCCATATACGGCCACCAGTATGTCCTCGCCAGTAGCTCAGATGTCCTTTTGGACCCAAAATGTCCACCCATCCTGGACGAGCGAGCCCAAGAGAGAACCTCCGGACGCAGACTGGATGGTACAAAAGTCTTGCCAGGAGGCACAGACTCTAGCGAAACCGGGCCACAGTTCTCAGGCTCTTAGTGGGGACATTAAGCCAAGGCTCCTCTTCCTCCTCCTCAGATGATACAATGAAGCGAGAGAGAGCAATGCTCCATGCTTGAAAATGGAGGGTGAAATGAAACCGGGAGAAGAACAAGGACCATTTGGCCTGGCGAGAATTTAACCGCTGGGCGGCCTGCAAGTACATCAAATTCTTGTGGTCTGTGAAGAACTGGAAGGGAAAACGAGCCCCCTCCAAGAGATGTCTCCACTCTGAGAAGGCCAACTTCATGGCTAGCAACTCCCTGTCCCCGATGAAATAATTCCTCTCCGCTGGTGAGAAGGTCTTGGAAAAGAAGAAGCAAGGATGTTTCCGACATTGAGCATCCTTTTGGAAAAGGACTGCTCCAGCACCAACGGATGAGGCATCCACCTCCATTATAAATGGCTTATCTACATCGGGGCGAAGTAGGATGGGAGCGCTAGCGAAGTGTGACTTAATGGAGTGAAAGGCCTTGGAAAGAAGCAGGGCGCGTCCGAGGGTGAGTATATGCCTAATAGGAATATACTCACCCTCGGCTTCTTTCCGGCAGCCTTCCTTCCTAAGAATGAGCGCGTTCAGGGCCTTAGATGACGTCACGGCTTGTGATTGGTCGCGGCCGCCCATGTGACCGCTCACGCGACCAATCACAAGCCGTGACGTAATTCTCAGGTCCTAAATTCCTAGAATTAGGAATTTAGGACCTGAGAATTACGTCACGGCTTGTGATTGGTCACGTGGCGGTCACATGGGCGGCCGCGACCAATCACAAGCCGTGACGTCATCTAAGGCCCTGAACGCGCTCATTTTAAGCAAAGAAGGCTGCCGGTTACCAGCGGTAAGGTCCAGGCTGCGTCGGAGAGGCGAGTATATCAATATTTTTTATTTTAATTCTTTATTTTACACATTAATATGGATCCCAGGGCCTGAAGGAGAGTTTCCTCTCCTTCAGACCCTGGGAACCATAGTATCCCATTGCACTGCATTGGGTTTCGTGTTTCGGCCGACCCCGACCCCGATTTTTTTATAGGATCGGACGATTTCACTCGACCCGACTTTTGAGAAAGTCGGGTTTCGTGAAACCCGACCCGATCCTATAAAAATAAAAGTCGCTCGACCCTAGTAAGGACTCCTGCTCAAACACACATTTCTCCAACTTTGCATAGAGTGAATTTGCCCGTAAGAGGTCGAAGACTCTGCAAACATCTCTCCGATGGGAGTCAATATCTGGAAAGTAGAGGAGAATATCATCCAGATAGACTTCGACCGAGGTGGAGAGCATATCCCGGGAGATGTCGTTCACAAAGGCTTGGAAAACGTCTGGGGCATTACAGATTCCGAACGGCATCACCAGATATTCATAGTGCCCACCCCTGGTGTTAAAAGCCGTCTTCCATTCATCCCCCTCACGGATGTGAATCAGGTTGTAAGCACCCCGCAGATCTAATTTTGCAAATACCCTTGCTCCCCTAAGCCTATCAAAGAGCTCAGATATCAGGGGCAGAGGATACTTATTCTTAACGGTGATGGCGTTAAGACCCCTGTAATCTATGCATGGACATAGTTCCCTGTTCTTCTTCTGCACGAAGAAGAACCCAGCCCCTGCAGGTGACACTGACTTCCTAATGAATCCTCTTGACAGATTTTCCTGGATGTACTGTGACATTGCCTCCGTCTCAGGGAGAGATAACGGATAGACTCGACCCTGGGGAGGCTCAGCACCAGGCAAGAGGTCAATAGGACAGTCATAGGAGCGGTGAGGCGGAAGGGTCTCCGCAGCTCTTTTGGAAAGCACGTCCGCAAAGGGCCAATATTGCTTGGGGAGAGAGGATAGATCTGCGGGTACCTCAGTAGTAGCAACCTGAACACATTCCCTCTGACATCACCCCATAAGATTCACCCCATCCCAAAATTTTGCCTGTGGACCACTCAATATGAGGAGAGTGGTACCGTAGCCAAGGTATCCCTAACAGGACCTCATCAAATCCCTCAGGAATGTCGAGTTGAGATATAATTTCCTGATGAGATGGCGACATGGACAGAGAAAATGGAATGGTCTGGTGTGTTATCTGTGAGGGCAGTGTCGACCCATTTACCACTCGTACGGTTACTGGTTGAGCTAACATTACCAGGGGAATTGTGTGATGTTGGGCGAAGGCAGAAGACACAAAATTGCCCTCCGCTCCAGAATCCACGCAGAGCTTTATCGAGTGGGTAAATGAGCCCATAGTAATTGTCCCCTTAAAGGACAATTTGGAGGCAAACGTCGCCGTGTCTAGTGTACCTTCACCTACTTCCACTAGATGCTGACGTTTCCTCGACTGCTGGGGACATCTGGTGGCAAGATGTCCTGACTGCTGGCAAACATGACAAACCTGGAGTGCACGAGCGGTCCGGGACTTAGATCCCGCTCGTGACACTACCATGGCCTCATGTGACTCAGGGGCCTGGACTGGAGATTCCAAAGGTTTGGCGAAGGTGGGAGCCAGCCAAAACCTCTGCCTACACTGGGCTCGCTCTAACCTCCATTCGTGAAAACGGAGGTCAATACGAGTGGACACAGCTATTAACTCCTCCAGTGTGGCGGGAATCTCCCTAGTGGCCAGAGCGTCCTTCACGTGGTCAGCCAGTGCCCTCCAAAATATCAGAATAAGGGCTTTATCCGACCACTCTAGCTCAGAAGCTAGGGTGCAATGGCAAGTGGACGGCAAAATGGCTGACCAAGGACGAGCCCAGAGTCAATGCCAACAGTTGGAACGCCGTATCATGGGTGACATGAGGTCCTAAGAAGACCTGTTTCAGAGTGATCAGGAACAACGGAGCACTCTGCACCACATGATCACCATGCTCCCACAGCGGCGTAGCTCACTCTAATGCCCTGTCCGACAGGAGAGACACAATAAATCCGGCCTTAGCCCGCTCTGTGGGGAAACGTGCGGCAAGAAGCTCAAGATGTATAGAGCACTGGCTCACAAAACCCCTACAAGATTTACTATCACCAGATAATTTTTCTGGCAGCTGGAGGCGAGAAAAGGTCGGAATAGGGGTGGCAGTGGACAAGGTTGCTGCAGCCATGCTAGCACCCTGAACAGCTGCTGCGGTAACATCCACAACTGAGGTTGTGCGCTCGAGAGCCTCCAACCTACCCTCCAGCTGCTGGATGTACCGCAAGGATTGTTGTTTGTCCGTCATTAATAGCCAGACCCTGGCGCTAGTGTACTGTTAGGGCTAGCGGAACACACTAAATAATTAGAAAGATCGTGTAAGGAGCATTCGCAGCCCGGGGTCCACCGTGCAGGGATGGAACCTGCTGCTAAGTAAAGATGGACTGTATGGCGGTATAATATGGATTCACACACGGGTTAACTTCACCCAGTATGAAGAAAGCGAACCCTGTTGTGTCACAGGGCCACGGTACCGCACAAAGAGCGCAAGCAAGGAGTCAAAGAACTCTACCCCAAGACTCGGGGTAGAGTACAACTAGACATCTTGCGCTCGACACCGCAACTGGGGTATCAGAGTAACAGAAATAATAATTTAGATGCACGAGAGTGTGTGCGGTGCCGTACTGGCGGGCGCCACTAACCACCCAGACTTGGGTTAGGAAAGCACTGTGATAATGCACGGCGCCGCATTGGCAGTCACAGCAAATAGACGCTGTTTTGTGTGTTCTAGTGCTGATAGCAAGTCGGGCGCTAGATAGCAATCATCCACCTTAAGCGAGCAGTCAAACACAAGGGAGGGGATAATTAAAGGGCAACTTTCTCTCATCAACACACACAAGTTCACAAGTGTACACTAGCGCATGGCCGAGCATCTATGCGAACCTTTTATATCGGCAGTGCTACAAGACCTTCCAGATGGACCAATAGGAGCCGCAACAGGACCTGAGCATGTGACCCCCGACCTCCAACGGGAGGTCGTCCCGTGGGCATGCTCAGTATGTGAAAAGCAGGACTTAGTCTCAGAAAGACCTGCTTGCTGCTGAACATTGCTGGCTACAAGGACAGAGCCTGGAAGGGCAGTAGTAGCCAGTCGTCCAGTATCAGCCTGAGCTAGACGCTGGGACTGACATCTCTGCTGAGCCAACTTCACTGCGGCTGGAGAAGAATGGGAGACCGCAGCGGAGATGGTTCGAGATTCTCCCTGTGCAGAGGCGGGAACTTGACACCTAACATCTTGTTGTAACCTCTGTAGACAAGTCGTGGCTGGAGAAGTTGTCATGCTGGTCTGGGCCAGATGGAGAAGATGGGAAAAGTGAATGACTCCATTAGAAAGAACTGGTATCTACCACTATATGGCAGTAGTATCAGTGTTGGTCTTGTATACAGATTTTTATTAGTAACAGTGAGGTGATTTGCTGAGGTTCTCCTATACGGTTACATGGTTAGGGGCCCACTCAGAAGTTTCGACCCCTGAACCAAAACCCCTAGCTACGCCTCTGCATAACTTACTTAACTGATGTAACTGGATTGGCTGTTTAACATATTTAATAAATAAATCTCAGGTCCGATAGCTTCTTCCCTTTGCAAATTGCAATAATTAAACACACATTTTTGCCACCTTTATTACACTCCCAAACCGATCAAAGCCCTTGTTCTCCTGTAAAAAAATCCATAGTAAAAAAAACAACAATATCCCATTCCTATCTGCCGTACAAGGGGTTAAATAGTTTACAACCGGGAGCGGTGCTAATGCTACCGCCCCGACTTTAAACCGCTGAGGAATGAATGAGAAGCTGCCTGCGCAGACTCCCCGCCTGACCCGCGGTGAACTGACAGCATAGGAAAATGTGCAGAAACTTTCCCATAAAGAGTTCATGTCCAGTCAGGTGGGGAGGCTGCGCAGGCAGCTGTTCATTCATTACACAGTGGTTTACAGCTTGGCCGGTAGCATTAGCACCGCTCCCGGTTGAAAACTATTTAACCCCTTGAGAAGGATTGAAGCGTGGGACTTGACTGCACAGTGGACAGGTATGTGATATTGTTGCTTTTTTATTTTGGATTTTTTACAGATTGAGGGCTTTGCTTGGATTGAGAGTGTAATATAAATGGAAAACCTGTGTGTTTAATTATTTCATTAAAAGACTTGATTCTTAATGTGTGTGTATATTTTTAAGCCTTTCACACTATTGGATTAATAATGGATAGGTGTTTTATTGACACGTGTCCATTATTAACCGGGCTTAATGTCACCTTACAATAGCAAGGTGACATTAACCCCTTATTACCCCATATGCCACCACTACAGGGCAGTGGGAAGACAGAGGCTAAGTGCCAGAATCGGCAAATCTTACAGATGCGCCTTTTCTGGAGTGGCTGGGGGCAGATGTTTTTAGCCAGGGGGGAGCCAATAACCATGACCCCTCTCCAGGCTATTAATATCTGCTCTCAGTCACTGGCTTTCCCTCTCTGGCGCCGGAAATTGAACGGGAGCCCACAACAGTTTTTTCCTTGAATACATTCTTTTATTAAATACATACAAGTCCCAAATTTTACACACACATTCTGCTAACAGTATTAGACACTGACATATATAAATCTAACTGTTCTGCAATGGTTTACTGTATGTATTCCATGTCTCCTATCCTGTCGGCTTCTGCAATATCATTGGTGTACACTAGCGCATGAATTATCGGCTATTCTGCTATCTATCTGTCTATGAAATATAAAGATATATGTGTGTGTGTCACTGACATATATATATATATATATATATATATATATATATATATATATATATATATACTGTATCTATACCCATTCTACATGTATATATCTATTCTATCTATTTTAACCAACTTTGCTCTATACTGTAAGCGGCAGATCACTTGCTGGCTTTTAATCTATCTATCTGATATATATCTATAATATAACGCTGGGAGCGTCACTCTGTCCGAAGCCTTTATAGACTGCGCAAGCGCCGGCGCAGTCTGGACCCCACAGAGCGATGCTCCCAGGAGATCGCGGTGTGCGTAAGCACTGAACGCACACCGCGGTCTCCAACGGAGAAGCAGGGACGAGCCAGGAGGCGGAGGGTGAGTATACTTACCTGTCCCGTTCCACCGACGCGATTCCGGGCCATGAATGTCCCCCTGCTCCCGGAATCGGCGCCTGCGCAGACCGCGCTTTCCGGCGCCATTTTCTTGAAGACACATTGCAGTGTGTCTTCAAGAAAATGGCGCCGGAAAACGCGGACTGCGCAGGCGCCGATTCCGGCACCAGGAGGACACAGAAAATGGCGCCGGAAATGAATGAGGTAGCGCAAGTAACAAATTGCTGTGCCATGAGGCTGTGGCACTTCATGCCACAGCTATTTGTTACTTACACAACCTGATTCATTTCCGCCGCCATTTTCTTGGCCCTGCTCCCGGAATCGGCGCCTGCGCAGTCTGCGCTTTCCGGCGCCATTTTCTTGAAGACACATTGCAGTGTGTCTTCAAGAAAATGGCGCCGGAAAGCGCGGACTGCGCAGGCGCCAATTCCGGGAGCAGGAACAAGAAAATGGCGGCGGAAATGAATCAGGTGGCGACAGCCGCCGCACCCAGCACAGCCGTCCACAGCCGACGCACCCAGCACAGCCACCCACAGCCGCCGCACCCACTACAGCCACCGCACCCAGCACAGCCACGCACAGCCGCCCACAGCCACGCACAGCCGCTGCACCCAGCACAGCCACCGCACCCAGCACAGCCACGCACAGCCGCCTACAGCCACGCACAGCCGCTGCACCCAGCACAGCCACCGCACCCAGCACAGCCGCGCACAGCCACGCACAGCCGCCTACAGCCACGCACAGCCACTGCACCCAGCACAGCCGCCGCACCCAGCACAGCCACCCACAGCCGCCGCACCCACCACAGCCACCGCACCCAGCACAGCCGCCGCACCCATCACAGCCACCCACAGCCGCCGCACCCACCACAGCCACCGCACCCAGCACAGCCACGCACAGCCACCGCACCGAGCACAGCCGTCCACAGCCGCCGCATCCAGCACAGCCACCCACAGCCACCGCACCCACCACAGCCGCCGCACCCACCACAGCCATCGCACCCAGCACAGCCACCGCACCCAGCACAGCCACGCACAGCCGCCGCACCCAGCACAGCCACCCACACCCACCGCACCCACCTTGGCCACCGCACCCAGCACAGCCACGCACAGCCGCCCACAGCCACCCACAGCCACGCACAGCCGCCTACAGCCACGCACAGCCGCTGCACCCAGCACAGCCACCGCACCCAGCACAGCCGCCCACAGCCACACACAGCCGCCTACAGCCACGCACAGCCGCGGCACCCAGCACAGCCACCGCACCCAGCACAGCCACCGCACCCAGCACAGCCACCCACAGCCGCCGCACCCAGCACAGCCACCGCACCCAGCACAGCCACCGCACCCAGCACAGCCACGCACAGCCGCTGCACCCAGCACAGCCACCCACAGCAGCCGCACCCACCTCGGCCACTGCACCCAGCACAGCCACGCACAGCCGCCGCACCCAGCACAGCCACTCACAGCCGCCCACAGCCACCCACAGCAACGCACAGCCGCCTACAGCTACGCACAGCCGCTGCACCCAGCACAGCCACCGCACCCAGCACAGCCGCGCACAGCCACACACAGCTGCCTACAGCCACGCACAGCCGCTGCACCCAGCACAGCCACCGCACCCAGCACAGCCGCCGCACCCAGCACAGCCACCCACAGCACCGCACCCACCACAGCCACTGCACCCAGCACAGCCACGCACAGCCACCGCACCCAGCACAGCCGTCCACAGCCGCCGCACCCAGCACAGCCACCGCACCCACCACAGCCGCCGCACCCACCACAGCCGCCGCACCCACCACAGCCACCGCACCCAGCACAGCCACCGCACCCAGCACAGCCACGCACAGCCGCCGCACCCAGCACAGCCGCCGCACCCAGCACAGGCGCCGCACCCAGCACAGCCACCCACAGCCGCCGCACCCACCACAGCCGCCGCACCCACCACAGCCACCGCACCCAGCACAGCCACCGCACCCAGCACAGCCACGCACAGCCGCCGCACCCAGCACAGCCACCCACAGCCGCCGCACCCACCTCTGCCACCGCACCCAGCACAGCCACGCACAGACGCCTACAGCCACGCACAGCCGCTGCACCCAGCACAGCCACCGCACCCAGCACAGCCGCCCACAGCCACGCACAGCTGCCTACAGCCACGCACAGCCGCTGCACCCAGCACAGCCACCGCACCCAGCACAGCCACCCACAGCCGCCGCACCCACCACAGCCACCGCACCCAGCACAGCCGCCGCACCCATCACAGCCACCCACAGCCGCCGCACCCACCACAGCCACCACACCCAGCACAGCCACGCACAGCCACCGCACCGAGCACAGCCATCCACAGCCGCCGCACCCAGCACAGCCACTCACAGCCGCCGCACCCACCACAGCCGCCGCACCCACCACAGCCACCGCACCCAGCACAGCCACCGCACCCAGCACAGCCACGCACAGCCGCCATACCCAGCACAGCCACCCACAGCCGCTGCACCCACCAGAGCCACTGCACCCAGCACAGCCACGCACAGCCACCGCACCCAGCACAGCCGTCCACAGCCGCCGCACCCAGCACAGCCACCGCACCCACCACAGCCGCCGCACCCACCACAGCCGCCGCACCCACCACAGCCACCTCACCCAGCACAGCCACCGCACCCAGCACAGCCACGCACAGCCGCCGCACCCAGCACAGCCACGCACAGCCGCCCACAGCCACCCACAGCCACGCACAGCCGCCTACAGCCATGCACAGCCGCTGCACCCAGCACAGCCACCGCACCCAGCACAGCCGCCCACAGCCACACACAGCCGCCTACAGCCATGGCACCCAGCACAGCCACCGCACCCAGCACAGCCACCGCACCCAGCACAGCTACCCACAGCCGCCGCACCCAGCACAGCCACCGCACCCAGCAGAGCCACCGCACCCAGCACAGCCACGCACAGCCGCTGCACCCAGCACAGCCACCCACAGCCGCTGCACCCACCACAGCCACCTCACCCAGCACAGCCACCGCACCCAGCACAGCCACGCACAGCCGCCGCACCCAGCACAGCCACCGCACCCAGCACAGCCACCGCACCCAGCACAGCCACGCACAGCCGCTGCACCCAGCACAGCCACCCACAGCCGCCGCACCCACCACAGCCACCTCACCCAGCACAGCCACCGCACCCAGCACAGCCACGCACAGCCACCGCACCCAGCACAGCCACCGCACCCAGCACAGCCACCCACAGCCGCACCCAGCACAGCCACCGCACCCAGCACAGCCACCGCACCCAGCACAGCCACCCACAGCCACCGCACCCAGCACAGCCACGCACAGCCGCCGCACCCAGCACAGCCACGCACAGCCGCCCACAGCCACCCACAGCCACGCACAGCCGCCTACAGCTACGCACAGCCGCTGCACCCAGCACAGCCACCGCACCCAGCACAGCCGCCCACAGCCACACACAGCCGCCTACAGCCACGCACAGCCGCTGCACCCAGCACAGCCACCGCACCCAGCACAGCCGCCGCACCCAGTACAGCCACCCACAGCCACCGCACCCAGCACAGCCGTCCACAGCCGCGGCACCCAGCACAGCCACCGCACCCAGCACAGCCACCGCACCCAGCACAGCCACCCACAGCCGCCGCACCCAGCACAGCCACCGCACCCAGCACAGCCACCGCACCCAGCACAGCCACGCACAGCCGCTGCACCCAGCACAGCCACCCACAGCTGCCGCACCCACCTCTGCCACCGCACCCACCACAGCCACTGCACCCAGCACAGCCACGCACAGCCACCGCACCCAGCACAGCCGTCCACAGCCGCCGCACCCAGCACAGCCACCGCACCCACCACAGCCGCCGCACCCACCACAGCCGCCGCACCCACCACAGCCACCTCACCCAGCACAGCCACCGCACCCAGCACAGCCACGCACAGCCGCCGCACCCAGCACAGCCGCCGCACCCAGCACAGGCGCCGCACCCAGCACAGCCACCCACAGCCGCCGCACCCACCACAGCCGCCGCACCCACCACAGCCACCGCACCCAGCACAGCCACCGCACCCAGCACAGTCACGCACAGCCGCCGCACCCAGCACAGCCACCCACAGCCGCCGCACCCACCTCAGCCACTGCACCCAGCACAGCCACGCACAGCCGCCTACAGCCACGCACAGCCGCTGCACCCAGCACAGCCACCGCACCCAGCACAGCCGCCCACAGCCACGCACAGCCGCCTACAGCCACGCACAGCCGCTGCACCCAGCACAGCCACCGCACCCAGCACAGCCACCCACAGCCACCGCATCCACCACAGCCACCGCACCCAGCACAGCCGCCGCACCCATCACAGCCACCCACAGCAGCCGCACCCACCACAGCCACCGCACCCAGCACAGCCACGCACAGCCACCGCACCCAGCACAGCCATCCACAGCCGCCGCACCCAGCACAGCCACCCACAGCCGCCGAACCCACCACAGCCGCCGCACCCACCACAGCCACCGCACCCAGCACAGCCACCGCACCCAGCACAGCCACGCACAGCCGCCGCACTCAGCACAGCCACCCACAGCCGCCGCACCCACCTTGGCCACCGCACCCAGCACAGCCACGCACAGCCGCCGCACCCAGCACAGCCACGCACAGCCGCCCACAGCCACCCACAGCCACGCACAGCCGCCTACAGCCATGCACAGCCGCTGCACCCAGCACAGCCACCGCACCCAGCACAGCCGCCCACAGCCACACACAGCCGCCTACAGCCACGCACAGCCGCGGCACCCAGCACAGCCACCGCACCCAGCACAGCCACCGCACCCAGCACAGCCACCCACAGCCGCCGCACCCAGCACAGCCACCGCACCCAGCACAGCCACCGCACCCAGCACAGCCACGCACAGCCGCTGCACCCAGCACAGCCACCCACAGCCGCCGCACCCACCTCGGCCACCGCACCCAGCACAGCCACGCACAGCCGCCGCACCCAGCACAGCCACGCACAGCCGCCCACAGCCACCCACAGCCACGCACAGCCGCCTACAGCTACGCACAGCCGCTGCACCCAGCACAGCCACCGCACCCAGCACAGCCGCCCACAGCCACACACAGCCGCCTACAGCCACGCACAGCCGCTGCACCCAGCACAGCCACTGCACCCAGCACAGCCGCCGCATCCAGCACAGCCACCCACAGCCGCCGCACCCACCACAGCCACTGCACCCAGCACAGCCACGCACAGCCACCGCACCCAGCACAGCCGTCCACAGCCGCCGCACCCAGCACAGCCACCGCACCCACCACAGCCGCCGCACCCACCACAGCCGCCGCACCCACCACAGCCACCGCACCCAGCACAGCCACCGCACCCAGCACAGCCACGCACAGCCGCCGCACCCAGAACAGCCGCCGCACCCAGCACAGCCGCCACACCCAGCACAGCCGCCCACAGCCACGCACAGCCGCCTACAGCCACGCACAGCCGCCCACAGCCACGCACAGCCGCCTACAGCCACGCACAGCCACCGCACCCAGCACAGCCGTCCACAGCCGCCACACCCAGCACAGCCACCCACAGCTGCCGCACCCACCACAGCCACCGCACCCAGCACAGCCACCGCACCCAGCACAGCCGCCGCACCGAGCACAGCCGCCGCACCCAGCACAGCCACGCACAGCTGCCCACAGCCACGTACAGCCGCTGCACCCAGCACAGCCACCGCACCCAGCACAGCCGTCCACAGCCGCTGCACCCAGCCCAGCCACGCACAGCCACCCACAGCCGCCCACACCCAGCACAGCCACGCACAGCCGCGCCACATACAGCCGCCCGCACTCAGCAAGGCCACATACAGCCGCCCGCACTCAGCACAGCCACATACAGCCGCCCGCACTCAGCACAGCCGCCCGCACTCAGCACAGCCGCCCGCACTCAGCACAGCCGCCCGCACTGATGGGGGCACAGGATGGAGCAGCACGTGATAGGATGGAGGCGCAGGATGGGAGCACATAACAGGATGGGGATGCAGGATGGAGCAGCACATGACACGGTGGAGCAGCATATGACAGGATGGGGATGCAGGATGGAGCAGCACATGACACGGTGGAGCAGCACATGACAGGATGGGGCGCAGGATGGAGCAGCACATGACACGGTGGGGCAGCACATGACAGGATGGGGCGCAGGATGGAGCAGCACATGACACGGTGGAGCAGCACATGACAGGATGGGGATGCAGGATGGAGCAGCACATGACACGGTGGAGCACCACATGACAGGATGGGGGCGCAGGATGGAGCAGCACACGACAGGATGGGAGCAGAACATACCAGGATGGAGACCATATACCAATATAAATGCTCGCCACCCGGGCGTAGAACGGGTTCAATAGCTAGTATATATATATATATATATATATATATATATATATATATATATATATACACTGCTCAAAAACATAAAGTGAACACTCAAACAACAGAGTATAACTCCAAGTAAATCAAACTTCTGTGAAATCAAACTTTTCACTTAGGAAGCAACACTGTTTGACAATCAAATGCTGTTGTGCAAATGGAATAGACAACAGATGGAAATTATTGGCAATTATCAAGACACACTCAATAAAGGAGTGGTTCTGCAGGTGGGGACCACAGACCACATCTCAGTACCAATGCTTTCTGGCTGATGTTTTGGTCACTTTTGAATGTTGGTTGTGCTTTCACACGCGTGGCAGCATGAGACGGAGTCTACAATCCACACAAGTGGCTCAGGTGGTGCAGTTTATCCAGGATGGCACATCATTGCAATCTGTGGCAATAAGGTTTGTTGTGTCTGTCAGCTACCTCAGCCTTTGTGCAAGGAGGAACAGTAGGAGCACTGCCAGAGCCCTGCAAAATGACCTCCAGCAGGCCACAAATATGCATGTGTCTTCACAAACGGTTAGAAACCGACTCCATGAGGATGGTCTGAGTGCCCGACGTCCACAGATGTGGGTTGTGCTCACAGCCCAACACCGTGCAGGATGCTTGGTATTTGCCACAGAACACCAGGATTGGCAAATTTGACACTGGCTCCCTGTGCTCTTCACATATGAAAGCAGGTTCACACTGAGCACATGTGACAGACGTGACAGAGTCTGGAGACGCCATGGAGAGCGATCTTCTGCCTGCAACATCCTTCAGCATGACCGGTTTGGCAGCGGGTCAGTAATGGTGTGGGGTAGCATTTCTTTGGAGGGCCGCACAGTCCTCCATGTGCTCACCGGTGGTAGCCTGACTGCCATTAGGTACCGAGATGAGATCTTCAGACCCCTTGTGAGACCATATGCTGGTGCAGTTGGCTCTGGGTTCCTCCTAATGCAGGACAATGCCAGACGTCACGTGGCTGGAGGGTGTCAGCAGTTCCTGCAAGATGAAGGCATTGAAGTTATGGACTGGCCTGCCCATTCCCCAGACCTGAATCCAATTGCATACATCTGGGACATCATGTCTCGCACCATCCGCCAATGTCACGTTGCACCACAGATTGTCCAGGAGTTGCCGGATGCTTTAGTCCAGGTCTGGGAGGAGATGCCTTAGGAGACCACCTGCCGCCTCATCAGCAGCATGCCCAGGCATTGTAGGAATGTCATACAGGCACGTGGAGGCCACACACAACAGAACATCATTTCTTTGTCTTGAGGCATTTCCACTGAAGTGGGACCAGCCTGTAATTTGATTTTCCACTTTGATTTTGCGCATCATTCCAAATCCAGACCTCCGTGGGATATTAGTTGTGATTTACATTGATCATTTTTAGGTTTTATTCCACATTCTGCTATGTAATTGTGGCACCCCAGGGTCCCGGTCATAACAGTAGCATTGCTTTCCTCACGGGGAGAGTGATGTTACGTTTGAAAGCAATGAAGGATATCTTTTATCAGGCAATCACAATGCACACAACATGTTCACACTCCAGGCCACAAGAGGGAGCTTTTGATCCTATTCCTATGTGACTCCCCTATATACAGTTAGGTCCATATATATTTGGACAGAGACAACATTTTTCTAATTTTGGTTATAGACATTACCTCAATGAATTTTAAACAAAACAATTAAGATGCAGTTGAAGCTCAGACTTTCAGCTTTAATTTGAGGGTATCCACATTAACCCCTTCACCCCCAAGGGTGGTTTGCACGTTAATGACCGGCCCAATTTTTGTAATTCTGACTACTGTCTCTTTATGAGGTTATAACTCTGGAACGCTTCTACGGATCTTGGCGATTCTGACAATGTTTTCTCGTGACATATTGTACTTCATGATAGTGGTAAAATTTCTTCGATATAACTTGCGTTTATTTGTGAAAAAAACGAATATTTGGCGAAAATTTTGAAAATTTCGCAATTTTCCAACTTTGAATTTTTATGCCCTTAAATCACAGACATATGTCTCACAAAATACTTAATACGTAACATTTCCCACATGTCTACTTTACATCAGCACAATTTTGGAACCAAAATTTTTTTTTGTGACGGAGTTATAAGGGTTAAAAGTTGACCAGCAATTTCTCATTTTTACAACACCATTTTTTTTAGGGACCACATCTCATTTGAAGTCATTTTGAGGGGTCTATATGATAGAAAATACCCAAGTGTGACACCATTCTAAAAACTGCACCCCTCAAGGTACTCAAAACCACTTTCAAGAAGTTTATTAACCCTTCAGGTGTTTCACAGGAATTTTTGGAATGTTTAAATAAAAATGAACATTTATCTTTTTTTCACACAAAATTTATTTCAGCTCCAATTTGTTTTATTTTACCAAGGGTAACAGGAGAAAATAGACCCCAAAATTTGTTGTACAATTTGTCCTGAGTACGCTGATACCCCATATGTGGGGGTAAACCACTGTTTGGGCGCATGGCAGAGCTTGGAAGGAAAGGAGCGCCATGTGACTTTTCAATGCAAAATTGACTGGAATTGAGATGGGACGCCATGTTGCATTTGGAGAGCCCCTGATGTGCCTAAACATTGAAACCCCCCACAAGTGACACCATTTTCGAAAGTAGACCCCCTAAGGATCTTATCTAGATGTGTGGTGAGCACTTTGACCTAACAAGTGCTTCACAGAAGTTTATAATGCAGAGCCGTAAAAATAAAAAATCATATTTTTTCACAAAAATGATCTTTTCGCCCCCAATTTTTTATTTTCCCAAGGGTAAGAGAAGAAATTGGACCTCTAAAATTATTGTGCAATTTGTCCTGAGTACGACGATACCCCATATGTGGGTGTAAACCATTGTTTGGGCGCAGGGCAGAGCTCGGAAGGGAAGGAGCGCTATTTTACTTTTCAATGCAAAATTGACTGGAATTAAGATGGGATGCCATGTTGCGTGTGGAGAGCCCCTGATGTGCCTAAACATTAAAAACCCCCACAAGTGACACCATTTTGGAAAGTAGACCCCCTAACGAACTTATCTAGATGTGTTTTGAGAGCTTTGAACCCCCAAGTGTTTCACTACAGTTTATAACGCAGAGCCGTGAAAATAAAAATTCTTTTTTTTTTCACAAAAATGATATTTTAGCCCCCAGTTTTGTATTTTCACAAGGGTATCAGGATATATTGGACCCCAAAAGTTATTGTCCAATTTGTCCTGAGTACGCTGATACCCCATATGTGGGGGGGAACCACTGTTTGGGCGCATGACAGAGCTCGGAAGGGAAGGAGCGCCATTTGGAATGCAGACTTAAATGGATTGGTCTGCAGGCGTCACGTTGCATTTGCAGAGCCCCTGATGTACCCAAACAGTACAAACCCCCCACAAGTGACCCCATATTGGAAACTAGACCCCCCAAGGAACTTATCTAGATGTGTTGTGAGAACTTTGAACCCCCAAGTGTTTCACTACAGTTTATAACGCAGAGCCGTGAAAATAAAAATTCTTTTTTTTTTCACAAAAATGATTTTTTTAGCCCCCAGTTTTGTATTTTCACAAGGGTATCAGGATAAATTGGACCCCAAAAGTTGTTGTCCAATTTGTCCTGAGTATGCTGATACCCCATATGTGGGGGGAACCACTGTTTGGGCGCATGACAGAGCTCGGAAGGGAAGGAGCGCCATTTGGAATGCAGACTTAAATGGATTGGTCTGCAGGCGTCACGTTGCATTTGCAGAGCCTCTGATGTACCCAAACAGTACAAACCCCCCACAAGTAACCCCATATTGGAAACTAGACCCCCCAAGGAACTTATCTAGATGTGTTGTGAGAACTTTGAACCCCCAAGTGTTTCACTACAGTTTATAACGCAGAGCCGTGAAAATAAAAATTATTTTTTTTTTCACAAAAATGATTTATTAACCCCCAGTTTTGTATTTTCACAAGGGTATCAGGATAAATTGGACCCCAAAAGTTGTTGTCCAATTTGTCCTGAGTACGCTGATACCCCATATGTGGGGGGGAACCACTGTTTGGGCGCATGACAGAGCTCGGAAGGGAAGGAGCGCCATTTGGAATCCAGACTTAAATGAATTGGTCTGCAGGCGTCACGTTGCATTTGCAGAGCCCCTGATGTACCCAAACAGTACAAACCCCCCACAAGTGACCCCATATCGGAAACTAAACCCCCCAAGGAACTTATCTAGATGTGTTGTGAGAACTTTGAACCCCCAAGTGTCTCACTACAGTTTACAACGCAGAGCCGTGAAAATAAAAAAATCCTTTTTTTCCCACAAAACTTATTTTTTGGCCCCCAGTTTTGTATTTTCCCAAGGGTAGCAGGAGAAATTGGACCCCAACAGATGATGTCCAATTTGTCCTGAGTACGCTGATACCCCATATGTTGGGTAAACCCCTTTTTGGGCACACGGGAGAGCTCTGAAGGGAAGGAGCACTGTTTTCCTTTTTCAACGCAGAATTGGCTGGAATTCAGATCGGATGCCATGTCCCGTTTGGAGAGCCCCTGATGTGCCTAAACAGTGGAAACCCCCCAATTATAACTGAAACCCTAATCCAAACACACCCCTTACCCTAATCCCAACAGTAACCCTAACCACTCCTCTAACCCAGACACACCCAACCCTATTCCCAACCGTAAATGTAATCCAAACCCTAACCCTATCTTTAGCCCCCCAACCCTAACTGTAGCCCCAACCCTAGCCCCCAACCCTAGCCATAACCCTAGCCCTAACCCTAGCCCTAACCCTAGCAATAACCCTAGCCCTATCACTAGCCCTAACACTAGCCGTAACACTAGCCCTAACCCTAGCCCTAACCCTAGCCCCAACCCTAGCCCTAACCCTAGCCCTAACCCTAGCCCCAACCCTAGCCCTAACCCTAACCCTAGCCCTAACCCTAGCCCCAACCCTAGCCCTAACCCTAGCCCTAACCCTAGCCCTAACCCCAACCCTAACCTTAGCCCTAACTCTAGTCCTAACTCTAGCCCTAACCCTAACCCTAATGGGAAAATGGAAATAAATACATTTTTTAATTTTTTTATTTTTCCCTAACTAAGGGGGTGATGAAGGGGGGTTTGATTTACTTTTATAGCGGGTTATTTAGCGGATTTTTATGATTGGCAGCCGTCACACACTGAAAGACGCTTTTCATTGCAAAAAATATTTTTTGCGTTACCACATTTTGAGAGTTGTAATTTTTCCATATTTGAGTCCACAGAGTCATGTGAGATCTTGTTTTTTGCGGGACGAGTTGACGTTTTTAATGGTAACATTTTCGGACACGTGACATTTTTTGATCGCTTTTTAGTCCGATTTTTGTGAGGCAGAGTGATCAAAAACCAGCTATTCATGAATTTCTTTTGGGGGAGGCGTTTATACCATTCCGCGTTTGGTAAAATTGATAAAGCAGTTTTATTCGTCGGGTCAGTACGATTACAGCGATATCTCATTTATATCATTTTTTTTATGTTTTGGCGCTTTTATATGATAAAAACTATTTTATAGAAAAAATAATTATTTTGGTATCGCTTTATTCTCAGGACTATAACTTTTTTAATTTTTTGCTGATGATGCTGTATGGCGGCTCGTTTTTTGCGGGACAAGATGACGTTTTCAGTGGTACCATGGTTATTTATATCAGTCTTTTTGATCGCGTGTTATTCCACTTTTTGTTGTTTTTTGCCTCATTTTTTTCTTACGGTGTTTACTGAAGGGGTTAACTAGTGGGGCAGTTTTATAGGTTGGGTCGTTACGGACGCGGCGATACTAAATATGTGTACTTTTATTGTTTTTTTTATTTTATTTAGCTAAAGAAATGTATTTATGGGAATAATATATATTTTTTTTCTTTATTTAGGATATTTTTTTTATTTTTTTTTTACACACATGTGGGGAATTTTTTTAAACTTTTTTACTTTGTCCCGGGGGGGACATTACAGATCATTGATCTGACAGTGTGCACAGCACTCTGTCAGATCTGCGATCTGCTGTGCAGGGCTGCAGGCTTACCAGTGCCTGCTCTGAGCAGGCGCTCGGTAAGCCACCTCCCTCCCTGCAGGACCCGGATGCCGCGGCCATCTTGGATCCGGGACCTGCGGCGAGGAGGGAGGTAGGAGACCCTCGGAGCAACGCGATCACATCGCGTTGCTCCGGGGGTCTCAGGGAAGCCCGCAGGGAGCCCCCTCCCTGCGTGATGCTTCCCTATACCGCCGGTACACCGCGATCATGTTTGATCGTGGTGTGCCGGGGGTTAATGTGCCGGGGGCGGTCCGTGACCGCTCCTGACACATTGTGCCGGATGTCAGCTGCAATATGCAGCTGACACTCGGCCGCGATCGGCTGCGCTCCCCCCGTGAGCGCCGCTGATCGGTGATGACGTACTATCCCGTCGGTGGTCATACAGGCCCACCCCACCTCGACGGGATAGTACGTCAGATGTCAGAAAGGGGTTAAAATTGGATGAAGGGTTTAGGAGTTTCAGCTCCTTAACATGTGCCACACTGTTTTTAAAGGGACCAAAAGTAGCTTGTTTCATCTGCATGGAGAGCTCCTTTGACCGCATGTTTACTTCACAACAAAACCTTCCAAATGCAAGCACCACACCTCAAATCAACTCCAGGCTTTTTATCTGCTTAATTAAGAATGACATAACAAAGGGATTGCCCACTCCTGTCCATGAAATAGCCTTGGAGTCAATTGTCCAATTACTTTTGGTCCCTTTAAAAACAGGGTGGCACATGTTAAGGAGCTGAAACTCCTAAACCCTTCATCCAATTTTAATGTGGATACCGTCTGAAGTCTGAACTTCAACTGCATCTGAATTGTTTTGTTTAAAATTCATTGTGGTAATGTCTATAACAAAAATTGGAAAAATGTTGTCTCTGTCCAAATACTGTATATATGGACCTAACTGTATATTGTGGTTTGGAGGGAAAGAGAGGTCAGATTGTCAGAGATACAGAAGAGAGCAGACCGACATAGAGTGTCAGAAGGTCTGAAGGGGCCGTGTAGTCTGAAGTACTACAGCCCCTGGAGAAAGGGACATACAGAAGGAAAGGACATCGTTCAGTAAGCGTGCAGGAGAGTGAAGCACAGGAGAGGGATACCAGGGGGAGGACAGCAGCAAGCAGACTGTCTCCCTGTCCAAGCGCAGACAACTGGTAGCCAGCACACCGAGGTTGTAAGGGACTCTGAGACTTACATCAGAGACTGGCAGGACAGCTGAACTGCAAGTTACCTGTCCGCCACACACACCTGAAGACACAGTAACACATAGAGCCTGGGGCATGATAGAGTCCCTGTAAAAAGGCTTGAGTTACCTGTCATACGGATATTCTCCTATCCTATATGGGGAACAGAGAGAAGAACTGTGAGGACCTTAACTGAAGCCATAGGAAGTAAGGGACTACAACACCACCGCGCTTTGAGGAAGGCTTTTAACTCCACCTGGTAAAGGGGACTCTGGATTCACTTCCTAGCTGGCCAGACCCTGCCTGCCCTGTAATCTGGTACCCTGAATTGTGGCTGCCTGAATTCTTCAGTAAACCAAGTAAAGAGACTGCAAACCTGTGTCCTCGTTCTTTACTGCGCCATTCACCATCTTCCATCTACACACGGGAGCCCTGGGGATATACTTCACATGTGGGAAGTTATACCATATAGCAGCCATATCATCACCCGAGAGGACCCCTTAAAGCAGCGTCGGTAACCATTGACCGAATACCACAGGTGACGTCACGGTCACGGACATAAACTTTACTCTATTTCCCTTTTACATGGGCGCCCAGGGCCACAGACTGGGTCACCACCGTGACATCCCCCTATGAACACCAGACCCTGGCAGGTGACTCATAATGAATAAAGATTTGCAACTGAAATATTTCATTTAGTGATATCTAGGATGTGGTATTTTACTGTTCCCTTTATTTTTTGAGCAGTGTGTATATATGTATATATATATATATATATATATATATATATATATATATATATATATATATATATATATTTGTTTTGAAGAATATTTCATTTTAAATTGATGCGTAAATGACTTAAAGAATTTTTCCATGTAAATGCTCACGTTAAAATCGCATTGCAGTCTGATAGCAATCGCACTGCATTCGGATGTAAATCGGGTGCTAGGTGTGAAAATTTGGATTGTTCTCGCACAAAAAATGCATGCCATTCGCATGACAATTGCATTGCACTCTTCCGACTCTCCTGCATCAAAATCGGACCAATTTTTAAATTGCTAGTGTGTCTCCAGACTTAGGGTGCATCACCCAGGATTACCTGTTTAGAGACCCACTCAGAAGTTTCACCCACTGAACCAAAACCCTAGCTCAGTGATGGGCAACCTTTTGAGCTTGGTGTGTCAAAATTCGCCAAAAAACCGAGCATAACTTGGGTGGTGTGTCACCTTGATAAAAAACCATAATTTTCCGACTTGTATAGTTTAAATAACAAATATGTATAATTAGAATTAACTTACCTGCTTAGTGACTTCTTTGTTCATCTGTCAGTTGGTTTCTTTTGTTGGTCTTGCTATTATTTAACTTGTGTGGGGTGCCGTGAACTAAGATAAGTGAGGGGGAGGGGGAATTCTTCCAGTGATGGCGAACCTGTGGCACTCCAGCTGTTGCAAAACTACAATTCCCATCATGTCTTCACAGCCAAAGCCTTTGCTTTGAATGGCCAGCCATGATGGGAATTGTAGTTTTGCAACAGCTGGACTGTCACAGGTTCGCCATCACTGATGCCTCCCTCTCACTTATCTCAGTAATGGCCAATGACACCCCACAGTTCACTGGATGATGGTTGCTGTAGTAGTCACAGGGCCTGCAGACAGCAATCACAGGGCCTCCAGACAGCAATCACAGGGCCTCCAGACAGCAATCACAGGGCCTCCAGGCAGCAATCACAGGGCCTCCAGACAGCAATCACAGGACCTCCAGACAGCAATTACAGGGCCTCCAGACAGCAATCACAGGGCCTCCAGACAGCAATCACAGGGCCTCCAGACAGCAATCACAGGGCCTCCAGACAGCGATCTCCTCAGGCCTCAGAAGTGCAGCCTGGGACTTCTGGCCGGCGCAGCAGGGAGCAGGGAGCAGCGCAATGCCGCCCAAACAACACAGATCCGACGCAGAGGCCTGGGACTTCCGGGAGCTGCGCCTGGCCTACCGGAAGTCCCAGGCCTAGACGCACTGCACCGGAGCTCTGTTGTTTGGACCCACAGACCTCCTGCATGGCATCCGATCCGATAAAAAATCGGATCGGATGCCATTGTTGAGCATTCCGATACCGCAAGTATCGGGTATCGGCCGATATTTGCTGTATCGGAATTCCGATACCGAGATCCGATACTTTTGTGGTATCGGGTATCGGTATCGAAACAACATTAATGTGTAAAATAAAGAATTAAAATAAAAAATATTGCTATACTCACCTCTCCGACGCAGCCTGTACCTCACCGAGGGAACCGGCAGCGTTGTTTGCTGCGACCAATCACAGCAAGCCGTGACGTAATTTTAGGTCCTTCAGGATTTGAAAATTACGTTCTGGCTTGTGATTGGTCGCGTCGCGGTCACATGGGCGACGCGACCAATCACAAGCCGTTACGTCACGGCTTGCTGTGATTGGTCGCGTCGCGGCCACATGGGCGGCACGCGACCAATCACAAGCCGGGACTTCACGTAAGGAAGGAAAAGCGCAAATTTTAAGCAAACAACGCTGCCGGTTCCCTCGGTGAGGTCCAGGCTGCGTCGGAGAGGTGAGTATAGCAATATTTTTTATTTTAATTCTTTATTTTACACATTAATATGGTTCCCAGGGCCTGAAGGAGAGTTTCCTCTCCTTCAGACCCTGGGTAAGAAGCAATTTCTATGGGGCCGCGGCCGGCGGCCGGCGTGTCACTGAAAATGACTACGCGTGTCAGCACTGACACGCATGTCATAGGTTCGCCATCACTGCCCTAGCTACACCTCTGCATAGCATACTTAACTGATGTAGCTGGATTGGCTGTTTAAGATATTTTATAAATAAATGTCAGGTACGATCGCTTCCTCCGTTGTTTTCAAAGACTCTTCCAACCGTCTTAGGTAACTGTCTCACCATTCACTGCTCTGCACTAATTCTCAGCATCCTAACGGATGCTCAGTAATTGCAGTGTGCTGATACATCATGACACCACTTTATCTCCCGGCATTCTGATCACCCCACGCTAAATCCAATACATAATTATACATCCCCGGTCAGGAAAAGGGAGGGACGGGTCAGGAGCTCAGTGAAGCTCCCACAGCAACCATCAATAGTTGAAAGGTTGCAAGGATGTCGTCAGCTAGACATGTTTGGTTCTGCAAGCCATTAGTCAAAGCTGCAATACGGTGGAGGTCATAGCATTTACGTAGCCTTCGACGCTTACAAAATAAAAATGAGAGCTTGGAGATATCTATCTGCATCTGTGAGCAAATCTGGAGAATAATCGTGCTGTGCCTCATAAGAGGTCTACACTGTTCGGGTAGGGTTTTGGACCTGCTCATCAACAGGGATCTTTTTTTTCCATTTAGGAGATGTTTCCTGGACCCGAATTTCCATAAATGTTGGGCAATTTGTCTTAATTTATGTATGCTTGAAGATGGTCAGAGATGGGCATCAAACAAAAAGGAATTAAGGCATGAAGTCCAATATTTATTAAACTGGGGTCTAGGGAACATGTTGAAAATAAAAAGAAGACAAGAATTTCAAAAAGAAACTTTGAAGATGGTCAGAGATGAGCCTCAAACACCAATTTTTCTTTTTTAATTTTTTGACATGCCATTCTGATTTTGAGTTGATAACTTTTATGTCCGTTCTGATGAGGTGGCTCCGTCAGGCACTTGATCTGGATGAATAGTTCTTATGCAGCACGGACAGGTAGTGCTGGTGCAGCAGGGTGATACAAAGGAATAATGTTGGAAGATGAGGCAGGGCTAGAACTGTAAGAACTGTGAGGGTACGTGTCCACGGTCAGTTAGCGCTGCGTGTTTGACGCTGCGCCGAGCTGCAGCGTCAAACACGCAGCGTCCAGATGTTCCAGCATAGTAGAGGGGATTTTATGAAATCCCATGTCCACTATGCGTGGAAACACGCATCCGACTTCCCTGCGACTCCGGACATGCTGCGTGTCTTTTCAGATCGCAGCATGTCCGTGCTACCTGCGGCGACGCTAGTAATATCACAGGGCGCTATGCGAGGGTGCGATGATCCTGGATGTGTACAGTTAACACATCCGGCATCATTGCATCCCAGAAAGGGGGTGGGGCTTAGCGCCGAGCGGCTTCGCCGCTCCGGCGATACCGCCGGCCATCCTGAACGTGGACACGCACCCTAAGAGTCAGAATCACAATGGTTTGATGTATCAAATCTGACACAGCAATGAAACATAGCTAACTCAGCCATAAGAAACCAAAGTATAAAGTATCTGGTGCAAACCTTAGCTATTTCAATGTGGCAGAGCTGGTAAAGTGATACAGAAGGGTTGATTCAGTAATGCAGCAGAGCTAAGTTTGCAGTAGAGTTCTAGAACTAGCACAGAAACATAGTAAAGTTTAGTGATATAGGAGAGCAGAGTATTCAGTAGAGCTCAATGTGGCACAGTAGAGCTAAGTTTGCATCAAAGTTCAATATGACAGCCCCAGCACTTCAATATAGCAGAATTGATGCAGTGATTAGTTTGCAGCAGAGTTCAATATACCTGAGTGTTAAGTGTCGAGCTCCCGCTGGTGCACAGGGGGAATCTTGAACCATCTCCGCTGCAGTCTCCCATTCTCCTCCAGCTGCAGTGGAGCCTGCTTAGCAGAGAGGTCAGTCACAGTGTCTGGCTTGATCTGATACTGGGTGGCTGGTTACTGCTGTCCTTCCAGGCTCAGCCATTGTAATCAGTACTGATCAGCGGCGAGCAGTCATCCCTGGGACTAAAGGTACCTTCACACGAAACGACATTATAACGATATCGCTAGCAATCCGTGACGTTGCAGCGTCCTCGCTAGCGATATCGTTTCGTTTGACACGCAGCAGCGATCAGGATCCTGCTGTGATGTCGCTGGTCGCTGAATAAAGTCCAGAACTTTATTTGGTCGTCCGATCGCTGTGTATCGTTGTGTTTGAAAGCAAAAGCAACGATACCAGCGATATTTTACACTGGTAACCAGGGTAAACATCGGGTTACTAAGCGCAGGGCCGCGCTTAGTTACCCGATGTTTACCCTGGTTACTAGCGTAAAATGTAAAAAAAACAAACAGCACATACTCACATTGCGTCCCCTGCAGTCTGCTTCCTCCTCTGACTCAGCGCCGCAAAGTGAAAGTGAAAGCAGCACAGCGGTGACGTCACCGCTCTGCTCTCACTGTACGGTGCTCAGTCAGTCAGGAAGTGGACGCAGGGGGACGTGAATGTAAGTATGTGCTGTTTGTTTTTTTTAGATTTTACGCTGGTAACCAGGGTAAACATCGGGTTACTAAGCGCGGCCCTGCGCTTAGTTACCCGATGTTTACCCTGGTTACCAGGGGACCTCGGCATAGTTGATCGCTGGAGAGCGGTCTGTGTGACAGCTCTCCAGCGACCAAACAGCGACGCTGCAGCGATCGACATCGTTGTCGCTATCGCTGCAGCGTCGCTTCGTGTGAAGGTACCTTTAGTCCTGCTTTTTTTCTTCTGAGCATGCCCAAGGGACGACCTCCCATTGGAGGTCGGGTGTCACTTGCTCAGGTCCTGTATCAGCTCCTATTGGACCACTAGGAAGGTCCTGGAGAGCTTCCGCTATGAAAGGTTTGCACGGCTGCACTGCCATGCGCTAGTATAAACTTATTATTGTGTGCGTGTGGATGTATGCCTGTCAATGGATGAAAGCTCCGAATCATTCCCAACCTTAACGTTGTTGACTGTTCGCGAATGGTGGAAGCTACCTAGTGCCTGACAGTGCTATCCCGCACAGCTAGCACACGATACAGCATCTGATTGCAGTGACCGACAGTGCCAGCGCTGTGCGCTAACAGAGCGCTTTCCTGACCCAAGTCTGGGTGGTTAGTTGTGTCCGCCAGAGCGGCACTGCACACACTCTTGTGCAGAAAATGATTAGTTCTGTTTTTCTCTGACACCCCAGTAGCGGTGTCGAGCGCAAGAGGTCTAGAGGAACTCTTTCCCTGAGTCTTGGGACAGAGTTCTGTGACTCTTTGCTTGCGCTCTTTGTGCAGTACCGCGGCCTTGTCACGCAACAGGGTTCGCTTCCTTCATACCGGGTGAAGCTAACCCGTGTGTGTATCCACATTATACCGCCATATAGTCTGTCATTACTCAGCAGCAGGTTCCATCTCTGCACGGTGGACCTCAGGCTGCGAACGCACCTTAAACCATCCTTATAATTATTTGTCGCGTTCCGCTAGCCCTAACATTATACTTGTGCCAGGGTCTGGCTAGTAATGGCGGACGAACAGCAACTGCAGTGGTACATCCAGCAGCTGGAGGGCAGGTTGGCGGCTCTCGAGCGCACTACCTCAGCTGTGGATGTTACCACAGTAGCTGTTCAGGCTGCTAGCGTGGCTGCAGCTAGTTTGTCCACTGCCACCCCTGTTCCGACCTTAAGTCCCCGTCTCACATAGCGATTTACCAACGATCACGACCAGCGATACGACCTGGCCGTGATCGTTGGTAAGTCGCTGTGTGGTCGCTGGGGAGCTGTCACACAGACAGCTCTCTCCAGCGACCAACGATCAGGGGAACGACTTCGGCATCGTTGAAACTGTCTTCAACGATGCCGAAGTCCCCCTGCAGCACCCGGGTAACCAGGGTAAACATCGGGTTACTAAGCGCAGGGCCGCGCTTAGTAACCCGATGTTTACCCTGGTTACCAAAAAAAACAAACAGTACATATTCACCATCTGATGTCCGTCAGGTCCCTTGCCGTCTGCTTCCTGCTCTGACTGAGTGCCGCCGTACAGTGAGAGCAGAGCGCAGCGGTGACGTCACCGCTGTGCTGTACTTTCACTTTCACTTTGCGGCGCTCAGTCAGTGTGGGAAGCAGACGCCAGGGGACCTGACGGACATCAGATGGTGAGTATGTACTGTTTGTTTTTTTTTTACATTTACGCTGGTAACCAGGGTAAACATCGGGTTACTAAGCGCGGCCCTGCGCTTAGTAACCCGATGTTTACCCTGGTTACCAGTGAAGACATCGCTGGATCGGTGTCACACACACCGATTCAGCGATGTCAGTGGGACCTCAACGACCAAAAAAAGGTCCAGGCCATTCCGACACGACCAGCGATCTCACAGCAGGGGCCTGATCGCTGGTACGTGTCACACATAGCGAGATCGCTACTGAGGTCGCTGTTGCGTCACAAAACTTGTGACTCAGCAGCGATCTCGCTAGCGATCTCGCTATGTGAGACGGGGCCTTTATTCCGCCTCCCGCTGCCAGATAAGTACTCTGGCAATAGCAAGTCATGCAGGGGATTCATGAATCAGTGTGCGATACATCTTGAGCTTCTGGCTGCACGTTTCCCCTCAGAGCAGGCTAAAGTGGGATTCATAATATCTCTCTTGTCGGACAGGGCGTTGGAGTGGGCTACACCGCTGTGGGAGTATGACGATCATGTGGTGCAGAGTGCTCTGTGGTTCTGAATCCTGAGCACTCTGAAACAGGTCTTTTTGGGACCTCAAGTCACCCATGTTACGGCGCTCCAACTGCTGGCACTGACACAGGGTTCATCTTTGGTCAGACATTTTTCCATCCACTTCCGGACTTTAGTATCTGAGCTGGAGTGGCCGGATAAAGCCCTCATCTCTGTATTTTGGAGGTGGCTGGCTGACCATGTGAGCGGGATCTAAGTCTCGGATCGCTCGTGCACTCAAGGTCTGTCATGTCTGCCGGCGGTGAGGACATCTTGCCTCCAGATGTTCCCAGTGGTTGGGAAAACGTCAGCGTCTAGTGGATGTAGGAGGAGGTACACTAGACAAGGCGACATTTTCATCCAAACTGTCCTTCAAATCACCTTTGGCCTGTCCACTCTTGCAGTTGAGCTGTGTGTGGATTCCGGGCTGGAGGGGAATTTTATGTCCTCTGTCTTCGCCCAATGCCACGCAATACCCCTGGTGATGCTCGCCAAGCCGGTGACTGTACGAGTGGTGAATGGGTCGACTCTACACTCACAAATAACACACCAGACCATCCCATTTACTTTATCCATGTCTCCATCCCATCAGGAGATTATCTCCCTGCTAGTCATTCCCAAGGAAATTGATGGGGTTCTGTTAGGGATACCATGGCTACGTTACCACTCTCCTCATATAGAGTGGTCCTCTGGGAGAATTCTGGGATGGAGTGAATCTTGTGAGGGTAGATGTCTGAGGGAGTACATTAAGGTTGCTACTACTGAAGTACCCGCAAATCTTTCTTCTCTCCCCAAGCACTATTGGCCCTATGCGGACGTGTTCTCCAAGAGGGCTGCGGAGACCCTTCCACTCCACCGCCCCTATGACTGTCTTATTGACCTCTTGCCTGGTTCAGAGCCTCCCCGGGGTCGAGTCTATACCCTATCTCTCCCGGAGACAGAGGCTATGACTAGTGTTGAGCATTCCGATACCGCAAGTATCGGGTATCGGCCGATACTTGCGGGTATCGGAATTCCGATACCGAGATCCAATACTTTTGTGGTATCGGGTATCGGTATCGAAACAACATTAATGTAAAAATGTGTAAAAGAGAGAATTAAAATAAAAAATATTGCTATACTCACCTCTCCGACGCAGCCTGGACCTCACCGAGGGAACCGGCAGCGTTGTTTGCTTAAAATTCGCGCGTTTACTTCCTTACGTGAAGTCCCGGCTTGTGATTGGTCACGTGCCGCCCATGTGGCCGCGACGCGACCAATCACAGCAAGCCGTGACGTAATTTCAGGTCCTTCAGGATTTTAAAATTACGTTCTGGCTTATGATTGGTCGCGTCGCGGTCACATGGGCGACGCGACCAATCACAAGCCGTGACGTCACGGGAGGCTGGACACGCGCGCATTTTAAAATGCGCGCGTGTCCTGCCTCCCGTGACGTCCCGGCTTGTGATTCGTCGCGTCGCCCATGTGGCCGCGACGCGACCAATCACAGCAAGCCGTGACGTAATTTTAGGTCCTTCAGGATTTTAAAATTACGTTCTGGCTTATGATTGGTCGCGACGCGACGTGACCAATCACAAGCCGTGACGTCACGGGAGGCTGGACACGCGCGCATTTTAAAATGCGCGCGTGTCCAGCCTCCCGTGACGTCACGGCTTGTGATTGGTCGCGTCGCCCATGTGACCGCGACGCGACCAATCACAAGCCAGAACGTAATTTTAAAATCCTGAAGGACCTGAAATTACGTCACGGCTTGCTGTGATTGGTCGCGTCGCGGCCACATGGGCTGCACGCGACCAATCACAAGCCGGGACTTCATGTAAGGAAGTAAACGCGCGAATTTTAAGCAAACAACGCTGCCGGTTCCCTCGGTGAGGTCCAGGCTGCGTCGGAGAGGTGAGTATAGCAATATTTTTTATTTTAATTCTTTCTTTTACACATTAATATGGATCCCAGGGCCTGACGGAGAGTTTCCTCTCCTTCAGACCCTGGGAACCATCAGGGATACCGTCCGATACTTGAGTCCCATTGACTTGTATTGGTATCGGGTATCGGTATCGGATTGGATCCGATACTTTGCCGGTATCGGCCGATACTTTCCGATACCGATACTTTCAAGTATCGGACGGTATCGCTCAACACTAGCTATGACCCAATACATTCAGGAGAATCTGGCAAGAGGATTCATTAGGAAATCAGGGTTACCTGCAGGGGCGGGGTTCTTCTTCGTGCAGGAAAAGAATGGAGAACTACATCCATGCATAGATTACAGGGGTCTTAATGCAATCACCGTTAAGAACAAATACCCTCTGCCTCTGATATCTGAGCTATTCGATACGTTGCGGGATTGAGGGTATTTACTAAGCTTGATCTGCGGAATGCTTACAACCTGATTTGCATCCAAGAGGGGGACGAATGGAAGATGGTATTTAACACCAGGGACGGGCACTATGAATACCTGGTGATGCCCTTCAGGCTCTGTAATGCTCCTGCCATTTTCCAAGACTTTGTGAATGGTATCTTCCGGGATATGCTCACCACCTCGGTCATAATCTATCTGGTTGATATTGTCATCTACTCTTCAGATATAGACTCCCACCGGAGAGATGTTTGCAAAGTCTTCGACCTCTTACGGGCAAACTCCCTCTATGTCAAGTTGGAGAAGTGTGTGTTTGAGCAGGAGTCCTTGCCTTTCCTTGGACATATCATCTCCACCCAGGGATTGGCTATGGATCCTGCCAAGCTACAGGCTGTGATGGACTGGCAGGAACCCCATTCTCTCAAAGCGGTGAAGTGGTTTATGGGATTAATTAACTATTATCACCAGTTCATTCTCCACTTCTCAACTTTGGTAGCTCCCTTGGTAGCTCTCACCAAGAAGGAAGCAATTCCCAAATTGTGGTCAGAGGAGGTCTCCAAGGCCTTCCCCTCTATTAAGTCTCATTTTGCTAGCGCTCCCATCCTACATCGCCCCGATGTAGATAAACCATTTATAATGGAGGTGGATGCCTCATCCGTCGGTGCTGGAGCAGTCCTCTTCCAAAAGGATGCTCAAGGTCGGAAGCATCCTTGCTTCTTTTTCTCCAAGACCTTCACACCAGCGGAGAGGAATTATTCCATCGGGGACAGGGAGTTGCTAACTATGAAGTTGGCCTTCTCAGAGTGGAGACACCTCCTGGAGGGGGTTCATTTTCCCTTCCAAGTGTATACCGACCACAAAAATTTGCTTTATTTACAGACTGCCCAACGGCTAAACTCTCACCAAGCTAGATGGTCCTTGTTCTTCTCCCGCTTCCACTTCACCCTCTATTATCTTTCCCAGGAGAAGAACATCCGTGCCGACGCTCTCTGCCACTTCGCAGGGTCAACAGTAGAGGAGGAGCCTCGGCTAATTGTCCCTTCGGAGAGCCTGAGGACCGTGGCCCCAGTTTTGCTAGAGTCTCTGCCCCCTGGCAAGACCTTTCTGCCATCTAATTTGCAACCGGAGCTTCTCTCTTGGGCTCACTCGTCCAGGGTGGGTGGACATTTTGGGACCAAGAGGACATCTGAGCTTCTGGCGAGGACGTACATGTGGCCGCATATGGCTTGTGACGTCGGAGACTATATTTGGGCGTGTGTCTCCTGCGCCAAGAATAAGTCTCCTCGACAACGGATTGCTTGGCTACTTTACCCCCTGCCGGTGGCGGACAGGCCCTGGGAAATGGTCGGGATGAACTTTGTGGTGGGCTTACCCAAGTCTCGTAGCTGCACCTTTATTTGGGTAGTCACCAACCTTTTTTCCAAAATGGTGCACTTGGTGCCTCTTCCACGACTACCTTCTGCACGGGCCTTGGTGGCGTTGTTCATTAAGCATGTTTTCTGCCTACATGGTATGCCAAACAAAATTGTCAGTGATCGGGGTCCCCAGTTTGCGTCTCGGTTCTGGAGAGAGCTTTGTCGTCTTCTCAGGATCAAGCTGAATCTCTCTTCAGCATACCATCCTGAGATGAATGGGTTGGTAGAGAGGGCCAACCAGACCCTGGTCACATACCTGCAACATTTTGTCTCAGCCAAGCAGGATTACTGGGCATCTTTGCTACCATGGGTGGAGTTTGCGCTGAACAACGCTATAGCCGACTCCACTGGGCAGACCCCATTCCTCCTTAATTATGGCCAGCATCCGTGGGTTCCTGTACCCATGCCAGTGTCTTCTGCCAACTCCAGGGTGGCAGACTGGGCTGTGGAGGCACGGGACATTTGGGACTGCACACAGGATGCTATCCGAGCCTCCAAGGAGAGAATGAGGGTCTCCGCCTATGCACATCGGCGCACCGCTCCGACCTTTGCTCCTGGCGATTTAGTGTGGCTCAGCCAGTAACATCAGGCTGCGGGTTGAGTCTACTAAGTTTGCCCCTCGCTTCCTTGGTCCCTTCAAGGTCCTGGAACAGGTTAATCCTGTGGTCTACATTCTGGCCCTTCCTCCATGCCTAGGCATCACGACACCTTTCATGTGTCCCTCCTAAAGCCCGTCCACATGTCTCGGTTTTCCGAGTCATCTGCTGGGACATCGGGCTCATCCTCGGACAAATACGAGGTGAATGCCATCATGGGGTGTAATGTGGTACGTGGCAAAAAATTCTATTTGGTGGATTGGAAGGGTCATGGCCCAGAGGACAAGTCCTGGGAGCCAGTTGAGCACATTCAGGCTCCGCAGCTGATTGCTGCCTTCGAGCGTAGTGAGGCCCAAGAAGGGGGGTAATGTTAGGTGTCGAGTTCCCGCCGGTGCACAGGTGGAATCTCAAACCATCTCCGCTGCGGTCTCCCATTCTCCTCCATCCCCAGTGGAGCCTGCTCAGCAGAGACATCGGTCCCAGCGTCTGGCTCGAGCTGATACTGTGCTGCTGGTTACCGCTGTCCTTCCAGGCTCAGCCATTGCAACCAGTACCGATCAGCGGCGAGCAGTCGTCCCTGGGACTAAGTCCTGCTTTTCTTCTTCAGAGCATGCCCAAGGGACGACCTCTCATTGGAGGTCGGGGGTCACATGCTCAGGTCCTGTATCAGCTCCTATTGGACCACTAGGAAGGTCCTGGAGATCTTCGGCTATAAAAGGTTCGCATGGCCGCACGGCCATGCGCTAGTATAAACTTATTATTGTGTGTGTGTGGATGTATGCCTGGCAATGCATGAAAGCTCTGAATCAATCCCATCCCTAGTGTTGTTGACTGTTCGCGGATGGTGGAAGCTTCCTAGTGCCTGACAGTGCTATCCCACACAGCTAGCACACGATACAGCATCTGATAGCAGTGACTGCCAGTGCGGCGCCATGCGCTAATACAGCCCTTTCCTGACCCAAGTCTGGGTGGTTAGTGGCGTCTGCCAGAGAGGCACTGCACGCACTTTTGTGCAGAAAATTATTAGTTCTGTTATTCTCTGACACCCCAGTAGTGGTGTCGACCGCAAGAGGTCTAGAGGAACTCTTTCCCTGAGTCTTGGGACACAGTTCTGTGACTCTTTGCTTGCGCTCTTTGTGCGGTACCGCGGCCCTGTGACGCAACAATGTTCGCTTCCTTCATACCGGGTGAAGCTAACCCATGTGTGTATCCACATTATACCGCCCATATAGTCCGTCATTACTCAGCAGCAGGTTCCATCTCTGCACGGTGGACCCCAGGCTGCGAAGCACCTTATACCATCCTTATAATTATTTGGTGCGTTCCGCTAGCCCTAACACCGAGTTGGCACAGAGATATAGTACACTTGATTTACAATGTAGAAGAGCCGAGCCTGTAATAAAGGTCAAGATAGCAGAGCTGGCACAGTAATATAGCAAAGTTGTCCCAGTGGTGACAACAGAGCTGGGTTTGCAATAGAGTTCAATTTTCGTCAAGCATATCCAAAAATATTGATGCCCGTATCTGTGTCTTTATTTATGTATGTTGAATGCAAGAGGATGGTTTGGGGACAGCCTGGATAAATCTTTACATATTTTGGGTACTTGACATTGGTCTCTCCTTTTTTTGAATCCCCACTTTGTAGTTGTGCCTAACCTCTGACATGTCGGTTTCTTTTCGGAAGAATTGTGGCTAGTTGAGATCAGTCAGTTCAGTTTTGAATGTGTCTTTATGAATCTGGGACTTGATGGTTAATTGAAGTTTCTGCTCTTTTGTATCGTGACCAAACTTGACTTTCCAAAAACCAGTGGTGTGCATGTCTTCAGGCGTGTTGGATACTTATTCTGTCCCCAGGGCCTGTGGCTGCAAATATGGCTCTGTGAAATGCTGAATCTCTTCACCTTAAGGTACCTTCACACTAAGCGACGCTGCAGCGATACCGACAACGATGCCGATTGCTGCAGCGTCGCTGTTTAGTTGTTGTGTGGTCGCTGGAGAGCTGTCACACAGACGGCTCTCCAGCGACCAACGATGCCGAAGACCCCTGGTAACCAGGGTAAACATCGGGTTACCAAGCGCAGGGCCGCGCTTAGTAACCCGATGTTTACCCTGGTTACCATTGTAAATGTAAAAAAAAAAAACCACATACTCACATTCCGGTGCCCGGCGTCCGCTTCCCTGCACTCCTCCTGCATCCTGTGTCAGCGCTGAACATCTCCGGCGTCTCCCACAGAGCAGAGCGGTGACGTCACCGCTCTGCTTTACGGCCGGCACTTACACAGGATGCAGGAGGAGTGCAGGGAAGCGGACGCTGGGCACCGGAATGTGAGTATGTGGGGGTTTTTTTTACATTTACAATGGTAACCAGGGTAAACATCGGGTTACTAAGCGCGGCCCTGCGCTTAGTAACCCGATGTTTACCCTGGTTACCAGTGAAGACATCGCTGGATCGGTGTCACACACACCGATTCAGTGATGTAAGCGGGAGATCCAGCGACAAAATAAAGTTCTGGACTTTCAGCAACGACAAGCGATCTCACAGCGGGATCCTGATCGCTGCTGCATGTCAAACACAACGATATCGCTAGCCAGGACGCTGCAACGTCACGGATTGCTAGGGATATTGTTGTAAAGTCACTTAGTGTGAAGGTACCTTTACTTACAATTGGCAACGTTCACAGATAGCTTAACTCAGCTGCAAGCACACATGTTATGAAGAATCCAGAAGAGACTTTGATTTCTTTAAGAATTCTTGTTGAATGCATACAAACAGCAGCAGGTAAAAAAGACTTTCTTGAGACAAGCTGAAAGCACATGTGCCTCTAATGAAGCCAAGATGGAGACTGAGACACAGGAAGAAGAATGAAGTGACATGACACCCAGCAGAGAGAGACAGGGAGACAGAAAGGACAAACTTCATGGAAAGGGAGGATTTCAACTATGCAAAACACAGGAACACATAGCAACAATAAACAATATGAGAAACTGCAATACAGCATGTAAAATGTACAGGACAGTCTGTAAAATGTCTCATTCATGGGACATAACACTCCCGTCTGAAATCTTTAGATTTCATAGTTCTTATGATGTCCTCTGGGGATGTCACTGTAGACCTCAAAAACAAAAGGAAAACAAGCATGCAAGTAACAACAACAGTTGAAGTCCAATTGGCATGGTCCAATCTTCAGTTGGAGGCATGAAGTCCTCAACAGTGGGATAGTCTGAGTCCAAACGTAAACCCATCTTCAGATTGGGGAAGCCACAACGTGCAAACACTTCCACCAACCCAACAATCCGCTGGAGAAAGTTCAAATGTTCGAATGTTCCAACACAGCTGGAGGAATATATGGTGGTAGGCTCCCCGCCATGAGCTGTGTCCATAAACAATGACTTTATGTGATGTCCTCCTTTGGTAAAAGTAGCACAAGCTCAGTGACTGGATGGAAGAAAATACGAGTTGAACCGCCCAGCATAACCCTAACTTCTACCTTATGGATCTTCCCGTCATAGCTTGGTACAACCTTGGTGATAAGACCCATTGGCCAGTCGTTGCGATGAGCTTCTTCATCTTTAAGGAGGACGAGGTCTCCCTCTTGGAGATTAGGTTTTGCAGTCTGCCATTTGTGGCGGCTTTGGAGCAAGTGCAGGTATTCAGTTTTCCAGCGGTGCCAAAAGACATTTGACAAGTGTTGTACCTGTTTCCACTGACATCTGAAAAGTCCACAAAATTCCCTGGAGGGATTGCGAGAGCTCCAACCTTCTGAGTAAGAAGTGTAGCAGGAGTAAGGATCATTGGTGCATCAGAATCCGATGTTACTGGTACTACTTTACACTTTCGGTGTAGAAGGTAAATGAATAGCAATGTCCATTTCATCCTTTATAGCTTTAGCTAACTCCACTGCCAGAACGGTAGAACAAAGTTCGAGTCTTGTCACAGAGTGAGCAGGTTTCGGGGTTAGTTTTGCCTTACCGAGGATGAATCCACAATGCACCTTGTTATCTTCTTCCAAGGTCTTCAGGTAGGCTATGGCAGCTATAGCCTCTGTAGAAGCGTTGGAGACAACGTGGACTTCTCTTCTGATGGTGGCTGAAAGGGTGCCTGGGGAATAACATCGTGGGACTTGGAAATGCTCTAAGACCTTCAGAGACTTCTTCCACGCCTCCCACCTTTGTTGTTTCTGGGATGGTAGCGGAGTGTCCCAATCCGCACTCTCGGCGGTCAACTGTCTCAACAGTATCTTGCCTTGAATGGTGATGGGTGCAGTAAACCCGAGAGGATCATAGATGCTGTTCACAACAGATAGGACTCCTCATTTAGTGAAAGGTTTATCACAAGCTGACACTTGGAAAGTGAACGTGTCCTGCTTAATATCCCAAAACAGACCGAGGCTGCGTTGCGTGGGAGGAACATCAGAACCCAGAACAAGATCCCTTACACCGGCAGCGTGATCCTCAGATGGAAATGCTTTCATTATCTTTTTACTGTTGGAGATTATCTTGTAGTGTATGACCTTGTTATGGACGTCGTCTTTGTGCCATAGGAATCTGAGGTAGTTTCTGCTGTCTTCTCTCACGATAAAACAATGAAACATTTGTTGAATGTCGGCCATTACTGCAACAGGTTCTTGCCTGAAGCGAATCATTACTCCTATAAGGCTGTTGTTTAGATTAGGCCCAGTGAGCAGCAGGCTATTTAGGGAGATGCCTTCATACTGATCACTGGAGTCAAACACCACTCTAATTTGGTCGGGTTTGCAAGTATGGTAGACACCAAAGGATGGGAGATGCCAGCATTCGTCACCTTCTTTTAGCGGGGGTGTGGGTTCTGCGTTACCTCTGTCGAAGATATTCTGCATGAAGTCGACAAAATGTTTCTCCATCTCTGGCCTTCTCTTTAAGGTGCGTTTTAGGGATGAAAACCTTGCCGTTGCTTTTTGCAGATTATCAGGTAGCCTTGTTCTTGGAGAACGAAAAGGTAAAGGTGCTACCCAGCTATTTGAATCATCTTGGGCGAATTCCTTTTCCATAATCTTCATGAACTCTTTGTCCTCCCTTGCAGGTGCTACCTGGTTTTCTTCTCTTGTAGAGTTGAACACTGTTGACCCGAGGTCATCATTGTGGGACAGGAATATGTTGTAAGAGGTTTCTTTCTTCCACTTGTTATCGCTTATCTTCTCTTTCACCCAGTAATGATGTGGGCATGGTTGATAGTAAGTGCTGCGACCATTTGGTAGGACGTGAGTCTTAAATTAGGAAATCCTGACCATCCAGAGTGGGTAAGGGTATCTCCACATTGTTCTCAAGAGAAGACACCATGAGTCCATTTGCTCTTCTCCCAGAGACCTCCGTAACACCGCTGCAGATGCCCAGGGTGTAGGGGTGAGAGTTTCCCTTTAAGTCAAACATATCAAAGAGTTCTGACCTTGCAAGTGACCGGTTGCTCTGATCGTCCAGGATAACATACACCCTTGCGGTTTTCTCTGGTCGACCCTTGGGATACACATTTACCAGGCATATCTTCGCACACGACTTGTCCCAGAGGCCTTCTCCGCAGACTTGTGTGCATGAAGAAGATATTGTGATAGAACTCACTGTTTGAACAGTATCCTCCCTACCTTGCCTTGTGGTGGGCGAAGGTGTAGGCTGTGCAGTGTTAGATTGGGATGGATGGAGCGCTTGCACATGCTCCTCACTGTCGCACTCCAAACACTTAATAGATATTTTACAGTCCTTAGCAAAGTGTTCAGTAGAAGCGCAGCACCTGTAACATATCCCAAAGTTCTTCTGAAGCTCTTTCCGTTCCTGGAGTGGTTTCTTTCTGAAGCCGATGCACTTCTTTAAGAGGTGAGGTTTCTTGTGAATGGGACACATATAATTAGGATTCTCAACCTTCTCACCTTTGTTGCTCTCATCTTGTGATACTGTAGGTGTGGGAAGAACATTAGTCTTCTTGATGGACATTGGAGCTCGGTGGTTCCTGTAGTTAAGACAGCAGAAACAGCATAAGCATAACCAAACAGCAGCAGGTAAAAATGACTTTCTTGAGACAAGCTGAAAGCACATGTGCCTCTAATTGAGCCAAGATGGAGACTGGGACACAGGGAGAAGAAGAAGGAAGTGACATGACACCCAGCAGAGGGAGACAGGGAGACAGAAAGGACAAACTTCATGGAAAGGGAGGATTTCAACTATACAAAACACAGGAACACATAGCAACAATAAACAATATGAGAAACTGCAATACAGCATGTAAAATATACAGGACAGTCTGTAAAATGTATCATTCATGGGACATAACAATACTTGAGTCCTTTAATGGGGCTACTCCTAATATGAAACCAAGAAAAGTAACCATTTCCTTCAAGCAGCCAGTAGAAGGTCAGGATCTGGGACCACCTGGACACCTAGAGCCTTGTCAATGCACAATGCAATTGGATCACCAAAGAAAACCAAAAAACGTCCTACGGGGCAGATATGTGGTGAAATGTGAAGCTAAGTTCTCCTTCTTGATGCTGCCATACTGTCAAGTCTAACAGGCTACAGAGGAATTTGCTTTTACCCAAAAAATAGAGCAACATTGTGAAGACAACACACTCCTCAGTGAAGGGTTCTTGACACATAGGAGCACATTAATGAAATGCTCCCTGACGCCTTGTCTCCTGGACTGTTAGAGAAAATTTTCCTCAAATCAGACAGAGCTTTTTTTCTCTTCAGAATTGTGCAAGAAAAATAGATTCGGTACTACAAGCTGTCAGGAGGTTTCTGTGTCGGTACAGTCTGCCAGATTAGCGGCACCAGCAGCCACCACGAGCTTACATTACTATGTGCTGGATCTGTAATTAGTGTTGAGTTGAGCGATACCGTCCGATACTTGAAAGTATCGGTATCGGAAAGTATCGGCCGATACCGGCAAAGTATCGGATCTAATCCGATACCGATACCCGATACCAATACAAGTCAATGGGACACCAAGTATCGGACGGTATCCCTGATGGTTCCCAGGGTCTGAAGGAGAGGAAACTCTCCTTCAGGCCCTGGGATCCATATCAATGTGTAAAAGAAAGAATTAAAATAAAAAATAGGGATATACTCACCTCTCCGACGCAGCCTGGACTTTACCGCCGTAACCGGGAGCCGTTGTACCTAAGAATGCGCGCTTGAAGGGCCTTAGATGACGTCACGGCGCTCTGATTGGTCCGTAGCGGTCGCGTGACCGCTACGCGACCAATCACAAAGCCGTGACGTCACCTAAGGTCTTTCAAGCGCTTGAAATACCTTAGGTGACGTCACGGCTTTGTGATTGGTCGCGTAGCGGTCACGCGACTGCTACGCGACCAATCAGAAGCTGCGGACGTCTTCTAAGGTATTTCAAGCGTTTGAAAGACCTTAGGTGACGTCACGGCTTTGTGATTGGTTGCGTAGCGGTCACGCGACCGCTACGGACCAATCAGAGCGCCGTGACATCATCTAAGGCCCTTCAAGCGCGCATTCTTAGGTACAACGGCTCCCGGTTACGGCGGTAAGGTCCAGGGGCCGCCGGAGAGGTGAGTATATCCCTATTTTTTATTTTAATTCTTTCTTTTACACATTGATATTAATCCCGATACCGATTCCCGATACCACAAAAGTATCGGATCTCGGTATCGGAATTCCGATACCGCAAGTATCGGCCGATACCCGATACTTGCGGTATCGGAATGCTCAAACACTATCTGTAATCCTTCATTTCATGTCATATTTATGTATGCAGGATCCATGTTGACCTAATTTCTAAAATAATTCATAACCAGGGTCAGATTTGGGTGTAATAATATTTAGCTATTAGTGATAACATACCCATTCAGAGAAACTAAGAAAAAACCCACAAAGCAAAACTGTGCTTAAAGGGAATCAGTCAAAGTTTTTGCTAGGTAATCTGAGAACAGGATCATGTATGGGCCGAGACCCCAATCCCAGGGATTTGTCACTTGCTGTGTGTTACTGTTTCATTAAAAATCAGTGTTTTATCAGCAAGAGATTATCACTAGAGGACTAGGTGTCTTGCGCCTCCTAGTCCAAGCACGCCTCCAACACTGATTAAAAGCTCTGTCATTGTACAGAGTACACAGAAGGCGGCGAATCAGTGGTATGGGTGGGGTTATACAGAGAAAGCAGCCAATCAGTGGTGTGGGCGAGGTTATACACATCCCAACATTCTGAGCTCTGCTTGATCTGCATCAGAGAATACTGATTCAATGACAACTGCTGCAGCCAGTAGGTGACACATCGCTGGACGGGGTCTCTGATACTTCATCATGCTGCTGATAGATTCCCTTTAATGACCCTGGCTGTAAATGGCAGAAAATACCCACTCACCCAATCACTGACCACATTAGTTATCCACCTCAGCTAGTCAATCACTAAGAGGGCAGTTTTGATGTGTCGAGAATGGGACCAGGAAGCACAAACCAGTGCGCACTGGGTAAGTGCCGAAATGAGACTTGGAGTTTGGAGACAGGTAAAAAACATATTTCTTAGAGCGCCCCTTTAACTACCCTCATTTTCAATTTAGAGTTCCAGTCCAGTTTAGGGGGCGTTTTTGGCCAGGAACTGCAGTTCTCAGACTGTTGGGAGACACATGAGGTCAGCATCGATTTAACATATTTTGGCAACCTAATGTTGTGCTCCTCAAAGTTCATGTTCATGCAACACATGCATGCGTTGTGAGAAAAAGAACGTGATCCCACTCATATCAGTGCTGATGACACATAAATTGTCGCCATCCTGTTCCACAAACATTATCACCAATGTCCCCATTGGGGCTCACAATCTAAATTCCCCATCAGTATGCCTTGTTAGTGTGCAGGGAGAACATACAAACTCCTGGCAGATGTTGTCCATGGTGTAATTTGAATCCAGGATCCCAGGGCTGCAAGACTGCAGTGCTAACCACTGAGCCACCATAAAGAGTTAACCACTGAGCCGCCATACAGTGCTAACCACTGAGCCACCATACAGTGCTAACCACTGAGCCACCATACAGTGCTACCACTGAGCCACCATACAGTGCTAACCACTGAGCCACCATACAGTGATAACCACTGAGCCACCATACAGTGATAACCACTGAGCCACTGTGCTGCTGTGTGAACCTACCTTTCTATCAGTTGAGTTGTCCTTGCTGATGTTTTCTACTATGCCTTGTGTTTACATGGAAGTTGGAACAACTATGTGATAGATTTAGTAAGTTGTCACATTTACGACCCTAGGGATCCATGTTGTGTACATGAATACATTTAGTAGGAGTCTATCATGGCCAGGGCCGGACTGGGACTAAAATTCAGCCCTGGCATTTGAAGTTACACAGGCCCACTTGTCACATGGTGACTGTATAATATCTTTGTACATGCGTAGGTTACAAGAAGTGAGGGGAGTGTAACATGACTATATAACATATAATTACAGCTGTATCCAGCATTACAGCTCAGTCCTATTTATTGCTTTTAGTTGCAGTACAAAGAAAAGCCGCTACTTTACCTACATAACTGGATCTCGTAGATAATGAAGGGATGAGACGAACAAAGGCTATGGAACCTCATTCTGATGCTCCATAAACTTTGCCTACAGACACTTTTGGTTCCGCTGCGCAGCACGAGACCCGGTGACTCTGAAGAGCGGTGACATCAGTAAGGTCACCGCTCTTCAGATATTCCGGGTCTTGCGCTGAGCTCGGTGACTGTAAAGAGCGGTATTGTTACTACCGTCACCGCTCTTCAGAGTCGCTGGGTCTCGCCAGGTCTGGGCTAGTAGTGGGGGTGTCTGATAGACACCTCTCCATTACTTACACCAGGGATTGATAGCAGCTGACATTACACAGCTGACATCAACCCTAAAAATCATTACACATACCAGAATTAAATGCTTTGGCGGCTGGGAAAAGCAGTAGAATTAGTGCTATTCCCAGGCGCCAGGTGCTAACTACAACTGTCATCATCCTTGCCTGGTCTCCCTGCGGAGCATTTCTGCTGTATTTACATGCGCTGATCTAAACGAGTGTGATCGACAATACTGAAATTGTTGCTTGTTTCCCGGCCTCTTTACACCAACTGAGAAAGAATGAAGGGAACAGAACAATCACTAATAGCTCAATCTGTCCCCATACAGTATCATGTTATCAGCAGCACAACTACAGCTTACACCAGCGATGTGCTGCTGAGAACAAGGATTTCTGTTCCCACATAAACAATCCAATCACTCGATGAATAGGCAGCATTTTGCTTGTTTAGTATACAGGTCCTTCTCAAAAAATTAGCATATAGTGTTAAATTTCATTATTTACCATAATGTAATGATTACAATTAAACTTTCATATATTATAGATTCATTATCCACCAACTGAAATTTGTCAGGTCTTTTATTGTTTTAATACTGATGATTTTGGCATACAACTCCTGATAACCCAAAAAACCTGTCTCAATAAATTAGCATATCAAGAAAAGGTTCTCTAAACGACCTATTACCCTAATCTTCTGAATCAACTAATTAACTCTAAACACATGCAAAAGATACCTGAGGCTTTTAAAAACTCCCTGCCTGGTTCATTACTCAAAACCCTCATCATGGGTAAGACTAGCGACCTGACAGATGTCAAGAAGGCCATCATTGACACCCTCAAGCAAGAGGGTAAGACCCAGAAAGAAATTTCTCAACAAATAGGCTGTTCCCAGAGTGCTGTATCAAGGCACCTCAATGGTAAGTCTGTTGGAAGGAAACAATGTGGCAGAAAACGCTGTACAACGAGAAGAGGTGACCGGACCCTGAGGAAGATTGTGGAGAAGGACCGATTCCAGACCTTGGGGAACCTGAGGAAGCAGTGGACTGAGTCTGGTGTGGAAACATCCAGAGCCACCGTGCACAGGCGTGTGCAGGAAATGGGCTACAGGTGCCGCATTCCCCAGGTAAAGCCACTTTTTTTCTACAGAGAAGCAGCACTGGACTGTTGCTAAGTGGTCCCAAGTACTTTTTTCTGATGAAAGCAAATTTTGCATGTCATTCGGAAATCAAGGTGCCAGAGTCTGGAGGAAGACTGGGGAGAAGGAAATGCCAAAATGCCTGAAGTCCAGTGTCAAGTACCCACAGTCAGTGATGGTGTGGGGTGCCATGTCAGCTGCTGGTGTTGGTCCACTGTGTTTCATCAAGGGCAGGGTCAATGCAGCTAGCTATCAGGAGATTTTGGAGCACTTCATGCTTCCATCGGCTGAAATGCTTTATGGAGATGAAGATTTCATTTTTCAGCACGACCTGGCACCTGCTCACAGTGCCAAAACCACTGGTAAATGGTTTACTGACCATGGTATTTCTGTGCTCAATTGGCCTGCCAACTCTCCTGACCTGAACCCCATAGAGAATCTGTGGGATATTGTGAAGAGAAAGTTGAGAGACGCAAGACCCAACACTCTGGATGAGCTTAAGGCCGCTATTGAAGCATCCTGGGCCTCCATAACATCTCAGCAGTGTCACAGGCTGATTGCCTCCATGCCACGCCGCATTGAAGCAGTCATTTCTGCCAAAGGATTCCCGACCAAGTATTGAGTGCATAACTGAACATTATTATTTGATGTTTTTTTTGTTTGTAATTAAAAAACACTTTTATTTGATTGGCCGGGTGAAATATGCTAATTTATTGAGACAGGTTTTTTGGGTTATCAGGAGTTGTATGCCAAAATCATCAGTATTAAAACAATAAAAGACCTGACAAATTTCAGTTGGTGGATAATGAATCTATAATATATGAAAGTTTAATTGTAATCATTACATTATGGTAAATAATGAAATTTAACACTATATGCTAATTTTTTGAGAAGGACCTGTAATACACCCCACAGTCCTCCATATATTATAATGTGCACCTTAGTCCTCCATATAGTATAATACACTCCTCAGTCCTCCATATAGTATAATACACTCCTCAGTCCTCCATATAGTATAATACACTCCTCAGTCCTCCATATAGTATAATACACTCCTCAGTCCTCCATATAGTATTATACACTCCACATAGTCCTCCATATAGTATAAAATGCACCTCAGTCCTCCATATATTATAATGTGCAGCTCAGTCCTCCATCTACTATATAATTGTCTAAGGGTGACTTCCGTCTGTCCTTCTGTCTGTCACGGATATTCATTGGTCGTGGCTTCTGTCTGTCATGGAAATCCAAGTCGCTGATTGGTCGCGGAAAAATAGCCACGACCAATCAGCGACGGGCACTGTCCGGCGGCAAAATGGCCGTTCCTTACTCCCCACAGTCAGTGCCCGCTCCATAATCCATAGAATGTAAGTCCGCAAGGACAGGGTCCTCTCCCCTCTGTACCAGTGTGTCACTGTAAACCTGTTTACTGTAAATGATATCTATAACCCTGTATGTAACCCCTTTCTCATGCACAGCACCATGGAATTAATGGTGCTATAAAAATTACACTGGTCAACAGCATTTTTGGTGCCAAAGATATTTCATCGAATTTAGGGTATTTTTGGGGTGCTGATTCTGAATATGTCATCAGTTTTGCCAGATTGGCTCAAGTTTTTGAGATTTTTGGTATCTTATTTATAGCACTTGTTGGTAAATGCGACGCATCATCTCATTAATTTCTTTGGATTAGTACTTGAACTGAGCAGTTCTCAATATAGTTTTGTGTTAATTAGTGTTCTAAAAGTTTGTTCATAGCTTGATTTTTGCACTAACTTTATGTTGTTGTCTGTTTTCCAGTGAAAAGCATGAACTCATCAAGAAGAAGTTGTCTTAACGATCCAGACTCATTCTGTTACATTTGTGGTGAATACACACTGCCAAAACATAGAAGAAACATAACAGACTTCGTAAAAAAAAGTGTATTTTGCCTATTTTGGGGTTATGCTTGGGGACCAAGACAAGTTTTGGGCACCACACATAGTGTGCAAAGCATGTATCGAATTATTACGAAAATGGAGCAAAGGACAAAGAAAAAGCTTCAAATTTGGTGTTCCAATGGTGTGGAGAGAGCCAAAAAATCATCATGATGACTGTTATTTATGGTAAACACAGGTACAGGCACATCTTCACAATGAGGGACAGGCCTTGCAGATTCCATGTTACTCCCATTTTCGTTTCTTATGCTTATTGAATCCTTGCACTTGCACTGCACAGAAATAACAGTCATCATGATGATTTTTTGGCTCTCTCCACACCATTGGAACACCAAATTTGAAGCTTTTTCTTTGTCCTTTGCCCCATTTTCGTAATAATTCGATACATGCTTTGCACACTATGTGTGGTGCCCAAAACTTGTCTTGGTCCCCAAGCATAACCCCAAAATAGGCAAAATACACTTTTTTTACGAAGTCTGTTATGTTTCTTCTATGTTTTGGCAGTGTGTATTCACCACAAATGTAACAGAATGAGTCTGGATCGTTAAGACAACTTCTTCTTGATGAGTTCATGCTTTTCACTGGAAAACAGACAACAACATAAAGTTAGTGCAAAAATCAAGCTATGAACAAACTTTTAGAACACTAATTAACACAAAACTATATTGAGAACTGCTCAGTTCAAGTACTAATCCAAAGAAATTAATGAGATGATGCGTCGCATTTACCAACAAGTGCTATAAATAAGATACCAAAAATCTCAAAAACTTGAGCCAATCTGGCAAAACTGATGACATATTCAGAATCAGCACCCCAAAAATACCCCAAATTCATTAAAATATTTTGGACACCAGAAAAAAAAAAATTTTTTTGTTGACCTGTGTTATTAATAATAATAATAGTAGTAAATAATCCCCTCCAGTCAGCGCTCACACACGGTTAATGGCAGCGCTAACGGACCGCGTTATGCCGCGGTGTAATGCACTCCGTTAACGCTGCTATTAACCCTGTGTGACCAACTTTTTACTATTGATGCTGCCTATGCAGAATCAATAGTAAAAAGATCTAATGTTAAAAATAATTAAAAAAAAAAAAAAATCGTTATATACTCACCGTCCGACAGCCCCTCTGATCAGGAACAGGCCTTTCCCGCTCCTCGCAACGCTCCGGTGACCGCTCCATGCTCTGCGATCTCGCAAGATGATGACGTAGCGGTCTTGCGAGACCGCTACGTCATCATCTCGCGAGACCGCAATGCACTCTTGAGACCGGAGCGCGCAAGGAGCGTCGGTAACCGCTTCGCCTGGATCCGGGTGCCAACGGAAGGTGAGTATATAACTATTTTTTATTTTAATTCTTTTTTTTTAACAGGGATATGATGCTGGGCAATATACTACATGGGCTCTGCAATATACTACGTGGCTGTGCTATATACTACGTGGGCTGGGCAATATACTACGTGGCTGTGCAATGTACTACGTGGGCTGGGCAATATACTACGTGGGCTGGGCAATATACTACGTGGGCTGTGCAATATACTGCTTGGGATGTGCTATACACTACGTGGGCTGTGCAATATACTATGTGGGCTGCAATATACTGCGTGGGCTGTGCAATGTACTGGGTGGGCTGTGCAATATACTGCTTTGGCTGTGCTATATACTCCGTGGGCTGTGCGATATACTGCATGGGCTGTGCTATATACTGTGTGGGCTGTGCAATATACTACGTGGGCTGCGCAATGTACTACGTGGGCTGTGCAATGTACTATGTGGACTGTGCAATGTACTACGTTGGCTGTGCAATATACTACATGGCCTGTGCAATATACTACATGGGCTGTGCAATATACTACGTGGGCTGTGCAATATACTACATGGCTGTGCTATATACTACGTGGGCTGTGTTATACACTACGTGGCCTGTGTTGTACACTATGTGGCCTGTGTTATATACTGCGTGTGTGGGCTGTTATATACTACGTGGCTGTGTTATATGCTATGTGGGCTGTTATACACTCCGTGGGCTGTGCTATATGCTGCGTGGCTGTGCTATATACTCTGTGGGCTGTGCTATATACTACGTCGCTGTGCTATATACTACGTGGCTGTGCTATACACTATGTGGCTGTGCTATATACTATGTGGCTGTGCAATATACTATGTGGCTGTGCAATATACTACCTGGCTGTGCTATTTACTATGTGGGCTGTTATATACTACGTGGCTGTGCTATATACTACGTGGCCAGCCGCGAACAATCAGTGACACGTGCAGTCCGGCCGTGAATTGGCGCGAGATTTGAACCACGCTTCGCTAATTGGTCGCGGCCGGCCGAATCCTGTGTATTCAATGTATTATTCTAAAATCTTCATAAATAAACTACAGATATATTCTAGAATACCCGATGAGTTAGAATCGGGCTACCATCTAGTATAGTATAATACACTCCTCCATATAGTATAATACACTCCTCAGTCCTCCATATATTATAATACACTCCTCATAGTCCTCCATATATTAAAATACACTGCAATTCCTCCATATAGTATAATACATTCCTCAGTCCTCCATATAGTATAATGGGCTGCCACAGTCCTCCAAATAGTATAATACATTCCTCATAGTGCTCCATATAGTATAATGCCCCGCCATTCTCATCCATGTAGTACAAATCACTTCCCATAGTATAATGCACTCCATAGTTCTTCATATAGTGTAATGTATTTCCCATATTCCTCGATACAGTATAATGCAGCCCACATATAGTATAATGATGCCACCCCAGAGTATAATGCAGCCACCCCACAGAATATATTGTAGCCCCAAGTATAATGTAACTCCCCAGAGAATATAATGCAGCCCCCTCATATAGTATAATGCAGCCCCTGCATATATAATATATGGTAGCCCCCTCATAGAGCATAATGCAGCCCCCATAGAATATAATGTAGCCCCTCCATAGAAAACAATTCAGCCCTCCTCATATAGTATAATGCAGCTTCCCATAGAATATAATGTAGCCCCCTCATAGAGTATGATGCAATCAACCCTCATATAATATAATACAGCCCCCCATAGAATATAATGTAGCCCCTAGATAATGTAATACAGTCCCCCATAGAATACAATACAGCACCCCATAGAATGTAGCACAGCCCCCCATAGAATGTAATACAGCCCACCTCACCATAGAATATAATACAGCCCCCCACAGAATATAATGTAGCCCCCAGAGAATGTAATACAGCCCCCCATAGAATGTAATACAGCTCTCCCATAGAATGTAATGCAGCCAGCCCCCATAGAATGTAATGCACCCTTCCCACATAGAATGCAATGCAGCCAGCCCCCATAGAATGTAATGCAGCCAGCCCCTAGACTGTAATACAGCACAGTCCCCATAGAATGTAATGCAGCCAGCCCCCATAGATTATAATGCAGACACACAGCAGGTACGCGATGATATGACGTCATCATGCACCCGCAGTGTTAGAGGCAGAGTGGGGAATGATGGGAGAGGGAGCGTCAGCGGACGCTCTCTCCTCCATCACTGCATTCAACTGTACCGGCGTCATAGACGCCGGTATAGTTGAATGTGGCGGCGCTGGCAGGGGGGTGTGTCGGTTTTCTGGGGGGGAGTCGGCGCTGGCGAGCAGCCCACTACTGCCACCGGCCCTTCTGGTGTTTGCCAGAAGTGCCCGATGGCCAGTCCGGCCCTGATCATGGCCAAGCAGGATGCCACTGAGTAACAGGAGTGGTGTCAAAAGTGATAAATGCAGAACATAAGAGTTAACACACTGAGCAGCTTCACTGTGAAGTGCTGAGTCATTGGGGGTGTGGAATTAGCATTAGCATGTCAGCCCACACCACCATGTTGTTTATATTGTGTGCTGCTGTATTTAAAGGGAATCTGTAGCAGGATGCGATTTAATTTGAGAGCAGGATAATATAGGGGCAGAGACCGAAATTCCAGCGACTTGTCACTTACTGGGCTGTGTTCTGTAGTTTCAATACAATCAGTGTTTTATCAGCAGGATACAAGACTAGGACCAGGTCGCATGTGCGGACCAGTCAAGCTAATCTTTGTAACCCCGCCCCTACCACTGATTGGCAGCTTGGTCACCTTGTACAGAGGAAGCTGCAAATAAGTGGTTTGAGCGGGGTTGTACACAGCTCAGCATTTGAGCTCTGCTACATCTACAACAGAGAAAAAAGAGATTCTGTCCAAACTACACCAAAGACCAGAACAAATGACCAAAAAGTCCGTATATAAATATGTACCAAAATTACTTTATTTAGAAAATAGTACAGAGAACAATATAGACACAGGATATAAAAATAGCGCAAGGGAATGACAACCATTGCCCAAGAGTACGACAAACAAGCTAGTGTGGACGGGCACGTGGAACCCCCACATCATATGTACTATTGCTGTGTGCGGTGAAACAAATACCGCAGTAGTCAGATGCAAAAAATGAACCATAAGTTCAACGGGGCCGTCCACACACAATATAGACACAGGATATCAAAATAGCGCAAGGGAATGACAACTAGTGTTGAGCATTCCGATACCGCAATTATCGGGTATCGGCCGATACTTGCGGGTATCAGAATTCCGATACCGAGATCCGATACTTTTGTGGTATCGGGAATCGGTGTCGGGATTAATATCAATGTGTAAAAGAAAGAATTAAAATAAAAAATAGGGATATACTCACCTCTCCGGCGGCTCCTGGACTTTACCGCCGTAACCGGGAGCCGTTGTACCTAAAAATGTGCGCTTGAAGGGCCTTAGATGACGTCACGGCGCTCTGATCGGTCCGTAGCGGTCGCGTGACCGCTACGCGACCAATCACAAAGCAGTGACGTCACCTAAGGTCTTTCAAGCGCTTGAAAGACCTTAGGTGACGTCACTGCTTTGTGATTGGTCGCGTAGCGGTCACGCGACCGCTACGGACCAATCAGAGCGCCGTGACGTCATCTAAGGCCCTTCAAGCGCGCATTTTTAGGTACAACGGCTCCCGGTTACGGCGGTAAAGTCCAGGGCGCGTCAGAGGGTGAGTATATCCCTATTTTTTATTTTAATTCTTTCTTTTACACATTAATATGGATCCCAGGGATCCTCTCCTTCAGACCCTGGGAACCATCAGGAATACCGTCCGATACATGAGTCCCATTGACTTGTATTGGTATCGGGTATCGGTATCGGATTAGATCCGATACTTTGCCGGTATCGGCCGATACTTTCCGATACCGATACTTTCAAGTATCGGACGGCATCGCTCAACACTAATGACAACCATTGCCCAAGAGTACGACAAACAAGCTAGTGTGGACGGCCCCGTTGCACCCTCATATCGCATTGCTGTGGTATGTAATATCTGTGCAAATGTTTGTGCTTGCTGGGATTGCTAGTGAATTTTCCCTTGGCTTCTCCTGTGTGTGACATGCTGCTGCCAATTTTGGTGTATTTTTGTATCGTCAGCATGAGGATTCCCGGTTGTGGTTTGATTCTCTCAGTTGACACATATAAGTGACTTATGGTTCATTTTTTGCATCTGACTACTGCGGTATTTGTTTCACCGCACACAGCAATAGTACATCTGACGTGGGGGTTCCACGTGCCCGTCCACACTAGCTTGTTTGTCGTACTCTTGGGCAATGGTTGTCATTCCCTTGCGCTATTTTTATATCCTGTGTCTATATTGTTCTCTGTACTATTTTCTAAATAAAGTAATTTTGGTACATATTTATATACAGACTTTTTGGTCGTTTGTTCTGGTCTTTGGCCATTCTCTTTTACTTATTCACTATTTACGACTTGTCCAGTTCATTAGGTCCATTGGATTACAGCAGGCTAGGATTTGTTCCTTTCACAATATTTTTTTCCCACTGTGGTGTGTTGTAACGCTCTGCCATGCTGATAACTAGGGTTGAGCGAAACGGGTCGATCATTTTCAAAAGTCGCCGACTTTTGGCTAAGTCGGCGTCTCATGAAACCCGATCCGACCCCTGTGCTTGTCGGCCATGCGGTACGCGACTTTCGCGCCAAAGTCGCGTTTCAATGACGCGAAAAGCGCCATTTCTCAGCCAATGAAGGTGAACGCAGAGTGTGGGCAGCGTGATGACATAGATCCTGGTCCCCACCATCTTAGAGAAGGGCATTGCAGTGATTGGCTTGCTGTCTGCGGCGTCACAGGGGCTATAAAGGGGCGTTCCCGCCGACCGCCATCTTACTGCTGCTGATCTGAGCTTAGGGAGAGGTTGCTGCCGCTTCGTCAGAAGCAGGGAGAGCGTTAGGCAGGGTCCACTAACCACCAAACCGCTTGTGCTGCAGCGATTTCCACTGTCCAACACCACCTTCGGTGTGCAGGGACTGTGGAAGCTATTTTTTTTTTTTTTTCCCCTCAGCGCTGTAGCTCATTGGGCTGCCCTAGAAGGCTCCGTGATAGCTGTATTGCTGTGTGTACGCCACTGTGGAAACCAACTGCTTTTTTCAAAGCACATATCCTCTTGTTCCTTCCTTTCTGCACAGCTATCTTTTTTGTTTGTCCACACTTTTTATTTAATTTGTGCATCAGTCCACTCCTATTGCTGCCTGCCATACCTGGCTTACATTACTGCAGGGAGATAGTAATTGTAGGACAGTTTTTTTTTTTTTTTTTTTTTTTTTTTGTGGGAGATTAAGATTGGCATTTCTGCTACAGTGCCATCCCTGTGTGTGCCATCTCTCACTGAGTGGGCCATAGAAAGCCTATTTATTTTTTCCGTGATTTGTGTTCTAAAATCTACCTCAACACAAAAACACTACATCAATCAGTGGGAGAAAAATATTGGCCTCAGTCAGGGCTTGTGTGCCACTGCTGTGTGTGCTATCTCTCATTCAGTGGGCTATAGCAAGCCTATTTTTTTTTTTTTTTTTTAATATTATTTGGTTTCTAAAGTCTCCCTGAAAAAAAAAAAAAACCTAAAAAAACAGTGGGAGAGTAATATTGCCCTTTCAGCTTGTGTGCCAGTCTTGACTCCTGGGTGTGCCACCTCTCTCCCTCTCATTCAGTGGGCCATAGAAAGCCTATTTATTTTTTTTAAAAAATATTATTGGGTTTCTAAAGTCTCCCTGAAAAAACAAAAAATACATAAAAAAACAGTGGGAGAGTAATATTGCCCTTTCAGCTTGTGTGCCAGTCTTGACTCCTGGGTGTGCCACCTCTCTCCCTTTCATTCAGTGGGCCATAGAAAGCCTATTTATTTTTTCCGTGATTTGTGTTCTAAATTCTACCTCAACACAAAAACACTACATCAATCAGTGGGAGAAAAATATTGGCCTCAGTCAGGGCTTGTGTGCCACTGCTGTGTGTGCTATCTCTCATTCAGTGGGCTATAGCAAGCCTATTTTTTTTTTTTTTTTTTTTTTTTTTAATATTATTTGGTTTCTAAAGTCTCCCTGAAAAAAAAAAAAAAACCTAAAAAAACAGTGGGAGAGTAATATTGCCCTTTCAGCTTGTGTGCCAGTCTTGACTCCTGGGTGTGCCACCTCTCTCCCTCTCATTCAGTGGGCCATAGAAAGCCTATTTATTTTTTTTTTTTAATATTATTTGGTTTCTAATTCTCCCTGAAAAAAAAAAAAAAACCTAAAAAAACAGTGGGAGAATAATATTGCCCTTTCAGCTTGTGTGCCAGTCTTGACTCCTGGGTGTGCCACCTCTCTCCCTCTCATTCAGCGGGCCATAGAAAGCCTATTTATTTTTTTTAAAAAATATTATTGGGTTTCTAAAGTCTCCCTGAAAAAACAAAAAATACATAAAAAAACAGTGGGAGAGTAATATTGCCCTTTCAGCTTGTGTGCCAGTCTTGACTCCTGGGTGTGCCACCTCTCTCCCTTTCATTCAGTGGGCCATAGAAAGCCTATTTATTTTTTTTTTTAAATATTATTGGGTTTCTAAAGTCTCCCTGAAAAAAAAAAAAAAACCTAAAAAAACAGTGGGAGAGTAATATTGCCCTTTCAGCTTGTGTGCCAGTCTTGACTCCTGGGTGTGCCACCTCTCTCCCTCTCATTCAGTGGGCCATAGAAAGCCTATTTATTTTTTTTTTAAAATATTATTGGGTTTCTAAAGTCTCCCTGAAAAAAAAAAAAAAAACCTAAAAAAACAGTGGGAGAGTAATATTGCCCTTTCAGCTTGTGTGCCAGTCTTGACTCCTGGGTGTGCCACCTCTCTCCCTCTCATTCAGTGGGCCATAGAAAGCCTATTTATTTTTTTTTTTAAATATTATTGGGTTTCTAAAGTCTCCCTGAAAAAACAAAAAATACATAAAAAAACAGTGGGAGAGTAATATTGCCTTTTCAGCTTGTGTGCCAGTCTTGACTCCTGGGTGTGCCACCTCTCTCCCTTTCATTCAGTGGGCCATAGAAAGCCTATTTATTTTTTCCGTGATTTGTGTTCTAAATTCTACCTCAACACAAAAACACTACATCAATCAGTGGGAGAAAAATATTGGCCTCAGTCAGGGCTTGTGTGCCACTGCTGTGTGTGCTATCTCTCATTCAGTGGGCTATAGCAAGCCTATTTTTTTTTTTTTTTTTTTTTTATATTATTTGGTTTCTAAAGTCTCCCTGAAAAAAAAAAAAAAACCTAAAAAAACAGTGGGAGAGTAATATTGCCCTTTCAGCTTGTGTGCCAGTCTTGACTCCTGGGTGTGCCACCTCTCTCCCTCTCATTCAGTGGGCCATAGAAAGCCTATTTATTTTTTTTTTTAAATATTATTGGGTTTCTAAAGTCTCCCTGAAAAAACAAAAAATACATAAAAAAACAGTGGGAGAGTAATATTGCCCTTTCAGCTTGTGTGCCAGTCTTGACTCCTGGGTGTGCCACCTCTCTCCCTTTCATTCAGTGGGCCATAGAAAGCCTATTTATTTTTTCCGTGATTTGTGTTCTAAATTCTACCTCAACACAAAAACACTACATCAATCAGTGGGAGAAAAATATTGGCCTCAGTCAGGGCTTGTGTGCCACTGCTGTGTGTGCTATCTCTCATTCAGTGGGCTATAGCAAGCCTATTTTTTTTTTTTTTTTTTTTTTTTATATTATTTGGTTTCTAAAGTCTCCCTGAAAAAAAAAAAAAAACCTAAAAAAACAGTGGGAGAGTAATATTGCCCTTTCAGCTTGTGTGCCAGTCTTGACTCCTGGGTGTGCCACCTCTCTCCCTCTCATTCAGTGGGCCATAGAAAGCCTATTTATTTTTTTTTTTAAATATTATTGGGTTTCTAAAGTCTCCCTGAAAAAACAAAAAATACATAAAAAAACAGTGGGAGAGTAATATTGCCCTTTCAGCTTGTGTGCCAGTCTTGACTCCTGGGTGTGCCACCTCTCTCCCTTTCATTCAGTGGGCCATAGAAAGCCTATTTATTTTTTTTTTAAAATATTATTGGGTTTCTAAAGTCTCCCTGAAAAAAAAAAAAAAACCTAAAAAAACAGTGGGAGAGTAATATTGCCCTTTCAGCTTGTGTGCCAGTCTTGACTCCTGGGTGTGCCACCTCTCTCCCTCTCATTCAGTGGGCCATAGAAAGCCTATTTATTTTTTTTTTAAAATATTATTGGGTTTCTAAAGTCTCCCTGAAAAAACAAAAAATACATAAAAAAACAGTGGGAGAGTAATATTGCCCTCTCAGCTTGTGTGCCAGTCTTGACTCCTGGGTGTGCCACCTCTCTCTCTCTAATTGTGGGCCATAGAAAGCCTTTTTTTTTTTTTTTTTTAATATTATTTGGTTTCTAAAGTCTCCCTGAGAAAAAAAAAAAAATAAATTAGGTGGGAGATTAATATTGACATTAGTGCTTGAGTGACAGTCCTGCGTGTGTGTCATCTCTGTGATTTTGTGCCACAGAAAACAGAGTGTGTAACATTGTGCCTGATTTTCCTTGTGGTCTCACCAACCTGTTAAGGGATATTGAAATCATACTGAAGTTATAGCTCACCGTGTAAGTTGTTTGACAGCAACAAATAAAGTTACTTTGGTTAAGATTTTAAAACAATGAGGAAGTCTGGTGCAAGAGGTCGTCGTGGGCGTTCATTGTCAGCTGGTAATGATGGTAGTGGTAGAGGAGCATCAGGTGGTCGTGGGGATAAAAATATTCCACCTAAGTCTGGAGCTGTGGAGCCAGTTTCGTCGTCAGGCTACACAAGGCCTCGAACGCTCTCTTTTCTGGGAGTAGGAAAACCGCTTTTAAAGGCGGAGCAGCAACAGCAAGTTTTGGCTTACATTGCAGACTCAGCCTCTAGCTCTTTTGCCTCCTCTTCCGAAACTGGTAAATGTAAAAGCAGCGCGTCGCTTGTGGATGTTCACGGTCAGGGACAAGTCGCTTCCTTGTCCTCCTCAGCAAAAACTACAACAAGAGAGAAGGATGCAGCAGGCGACACAACGGGTCACTCCATGGAGCTCTTTACACATACCGTCCCTGGCTTAGAAAGTGAAACATTTAACAGGCCATGCCCATTACAAGTATATTCTGACATGGAGTGCACTGATGCACAGCCACAGCCAGAGTACTATGCTGCTCCTTTGACTCAGACCACCACATTGCCCTCTCAGGGTACAGATCCACAATCAGACCCTGATGAGACTATGTTGCCCCGCCACGAACGCTATACCACCGACCGACACAGTGACACAGACGAAGTTGCACACGAGCTCGAAGAGGAGGTAATAGATGACCCAGTTATTGACCCCGATTGGCAGCCATTGGGGGAACAGGGTGCAGGCGGCAGTAGTTCAGAAGCGGAGGTGGAGGAGGGGCCGCAGCAGGCATCAACATCGCAACAGGTTACATCTGCCGGGCCCGTATCTGGCCCAAAACGCGTGTCAAAGCCAAAACCTGTTGGAGCACAGCGTTGCCATCCGGTTAAAGCTCAGTCTGCAATCCCTGAAAAGGGATCCGAGTCTAGGAAGAGTGCAGTCTGGCATTTTTTTAAACAACATCCAACTGATCAGCGCAAAGTCATCTGTCAAAAATGTTCAACTAGCTTAAGCAGAGGTCAGAATCTGAAAAGTCTAAATACTAGTTGCATGCATAGACACTTAACCACCATGCATTTTCAAGCCTGGACTAACTACCAAACGTCCCTCAAGGTTGTAGCACCCTCGGCCAATGAAGCTAGTCAGCAACGCAACATCCCTTCCGTCACTGTAAGGCCACCATTTTCCGCACCACAGGCAGTATCTGTGCAGGTTTCTTTGCCAGCCAAAAGCAGTCAGGGTCAGGGAATCACCAGTTTTGTAGGAGGAAATATTGCATCTAGGGCACCGGCGGAAACAATACCGTCTCCAACCGTCTCTCAGTCTGCCATGTACACCGGCACACCCGAAAGTTCCACGATCTCCAGCTCTCCAGTCCAGCTCACCCTACATGAGACTCTGGTTAGAAAAAGGAAGTACTTATCCTCGCATCCGCGTACACAGGGTTTTAACGCCCACATAGCTAGACTAATCTCGTTAGAGATGATGCCCTACCGGTTAGTTGAAAGCGAAGCTTTCAAAGCCCTGATGGAGTACGCTGAACCACGATACGAGCTACCCAGTCGACACTTTTTTTCCAGAAAAGCCATCCCAGCCCTGCACCAGCATGTTAAACAGCGCATCGTCCATGCACTCAGGCAATCTGTGAGTACAAAGGTGCACCTGACTACAGATGCATGGACCAGTAGGCATGGCCAGGGACGTTATGTGTCCATCACGGCACACTGGGTGAATGTGGTGGATGCAGGGTCCACAGGCGACATCAATTTAGGGACAGTTGTGCCTAGCCCACGGTCTAGGAAACAGTTGGCTGTAGGCGTTCGCACCCCCTCCTCCTCCTCCTCCTCGTCCTCCTGCAGAAGCTACAGCTCTTCCACAGAACGCAGTCTGCCAACCACTCCATCGGCAGATGACACTGTTGCACACCAGTTGTCCCATTATGGGCCAGCTACTGCCAAGCGTCAGCAGGCTGTATTGGCTATGAAGTGCTTGGGCGACAATAGACACACCGCGGAAGTTCTGTCCGAGTTCTTGCAACAAGAAACGCAGTCGTGGCTGGGCACAGTAGATCTTGAGGCAGGCAAGGTAGTGAGTGATAACGGAAGGAATTTCATGGCTGCCATCTCCCTTTCCCAACTGAAACACATTCCTTGCCTGGCTCACACCTTAAACCTGGTGGTGCAGTGCTTATTGAAAACTTATCCTGGGTTCTCCGACCTGCTCCTCAAAGTGCGTGCACTTTGCTCACATATCCGACGTTCGCCTGTACACGCCAGCCGTATGCAGACCTATCAGCGGTCTTTGAACCTTCCCCAGCATCGCCTAATCATAGACGTTGCAACAAGGTGGAACTCAACACTGCACATGCTTCAGAGACTGTGCGAACAGAGGCGTGCTGTTATTTATTTGTGGGAGGATACACGGGCAGGCAGTAGGATGGCAGACATGGAGTTGTCAGGTGTGCAGTGGTCTAAGATACAAGACATGTGTCAAGTCCTTCAGTGCTTTGAGGAATGCACACGGCTGGTTAGTGCAGACAACGCCGTAATAAGCATGAGCATCCCCCTAATGCGTCTGCTGATGCAAAGTTTGACGCACATAAAGGAGCAGGCGTCTGCACCAGAGGAAGAGGAAAGCCTTGATGACAGTCAGCCATTGTCTGGTCAGGGCAGTGTACAGGACGAGGTAGCGGGCGAAGAGGAGGTGGAGGACGAGGAGGATGATGGGGATGAGTATATTTTTAATGCCGAACCTTTCCCGGGGGCACAGGAATTTGGTTGCGTGTCACGGCCGGGTTCTGGTTTTTTGAGGGACACAAGTGACGTAGATTTGCCTGCAACTGCCCCTCAACCAATCACAACCGGAGATTTGACAACTGGAACTTTGGCCCACATGGCGGATTATGCCTTACGTATCCTAAAAAGGGACACACGCATTACGAAAATGATGAACGATGACGATTACTGGTTGGCCTGCCTCCTTGATCCACGCTATAAAGGCAAATTGCAAAATATTATGCCACATGAGAACTTGGAACTAATATTAGCAACCAAACAATCAACTCTTGTTGACCGTTTGCTTCAGGCATTCCCAGCACACAGCGCACGTGATCGTTCTCACACGAGCTCCAGGGGGCAGCAGACTAGGAGTGTTAGGGGTGCACACATCAGAAGTGGCATTGGACAGAGGGGTTTTCTGACCAGGTTGTGGAGTGATTTTGCTATGACCGCAGACAGGACAGGTACTGCTGCATCAATTGAAAGTGACAGGAGACAACATTTGTCCAGTATGGTTACTAACTATTTTTCATCCCTTATCGATGTTCTCCCTCAACCGTCATTCCCATTTGATTACTGGGCCTCCAAATTAGACACCTGGCCAGAATTGGCAGAATATGCATTGCAGGAGCTTGCTTGCCCGGCAGCAAGTGTCCTATCAGAAAGAGTATTCAGTGCTGCAGGTTCAATATTAACCGAAAAAAGGACTCGTCTGGCTACCCAAAATGTTGACGATCTAACATTCATTAAAATGAACCACAACTGGATTTCGAAATCTTTTGCCCCACCTTGCCCGGCCGACACCTAGCTTTCCTATGAAAAGCTCTTGCCTGTGAATTACTTTTCTAATGTCTAATTTGCTGCAGCTGATTGTACAGCATACGACATGTTTACACCTCCCTAAATGGCAAAACTCCCCACACGGGGCCGTGGTATCGCGACTTGGCGCAAGCACCCGTGAGACTGCTGTTTGTCTGAAGAGGTGGGTGTGCTCGCTTTTGGTTGACGGCATTGCTACTGGGTCCCTCATAGTACAATGTAGTGTCTCTGGCGGTGGTGGTGCGCACCCAACGTCAGACACACCGTTGTAACATGAGGGGCCCTGGGGCGGTCCCGCCGGCCTCAAGAGAGTTCCCCCCTACCCCAGCTCAAAATGTGCTCTACCACGTGCAAAATTATGTCGCACAGCTCCACCAATCTTTAGTCTATTCGCTGACATCATTCAATGTCTGGCACTGACAATACAAATTTGTAGACATCTATGATGCAACTTAAAGTAGTCTGTGTCTGTGTCCTATATTGGCACCATTAAATAGTTACTGCCAAATTACTATGTCAGAAACTCAGTAGATGAGCCCACCCCTGTACCTAAGTATGCCACCTTTTTTTTTTGTTTTGGTTGTTTTGCGAGACATTAACATCTATTTATATTTTGGGAGTACTGGGACAGACACTCCTTGCACTACTCCTCCACTCACCACCAAGCTGCCTGTGTATCCATGTAACCGCTGTAAAACTGCCATGAGCCTATTGTTTGTTATTTTAGGCCTTTGATAGCCTGTCTGCGGCCCCTACTTGCAATACTCCTCCACTGACCACCAAGCTGCCTGCCCGTGTATCCATGTAACCGCTGTGAAACTGCCATGAGCCTATTGTTTGTTATTTTAGGCCTTTGATAGCCTGTCTGCGGTCCCTACTTTAAATACTCCTCCACTGACCAGACCACTGCTGCCCGTGTACCCCTGGAACCAATTATAAAGTGCCTACAGCCAGCCCATTTTTTTATGTTAGGCCTTTGAAGCCTGTCTGCGGTCCCTACTTGCAATACTCCTCCACTGACCACAATGCTGCCTGGAGTGCCTGCCTGTGTATCCATGTAACCGATGTAAAACTGCCATGACTGCCTACTGTTTGTTATTTTAGGCCTTTGATAGCCTGTCTGCAGCCCCTACTTGCAATACTCCTCCACTGACCACCAAGCTGCCTGCCCGTGTATCCATGTAACCGCTGTGAAACTGCCATGAGCCTATTGTTTGTTATGTTAGGCCTTTGATAGCCTGTCTGCGGTCCCTACTTTAAATACTCCTCCACTGACCAGACCACTGCTGCCCGTGTACCCCTGGAACCAATTATAAAGTGCCTACAGCCAGCCCATTTTCTTATGTTAGGCCTTTGAAGCCTGTCTGCGGTCCCTACTTTAAATACTCCTCCACTGACCACCAAGCTGCCTGCCCGTGTATCCATGTAACCGCTGTAAAACTGCCATGAGCCTATTGTTTGTTATTTTAGGCCTTTGATAGCCTGTCTGCGGCCCCTACTTGCAATACTCCTCCACTGACCACAATGCTGCCTGGAGTGCCTGCCTGTGTATCCATGTAACCGATGTAAAACTGCCATGACTGCCTACTGTTTGTTATTTTAGGCCTTTGATAGCCTGTCTGCAGCCCCTACTTGCAATACTCCTCCACTGACCACCAAGCTGCCTGCCCGTGTATCCATGTAACCGCTGTGAAACTGCCATGAGCCTATTGTTTGTTATGTTAGGCCTTTGATAGCCTGTCTGCGGTCCCTACTTTAAATACTCCTCCACTGACCAGACCACTGCTGCCCGTGTACCCCTGGAACCAATTATAAAGTGCCTACAGCCAGCCCATTTTCTTATGTTAGGCCTTTGAAGCCTGTCTGCGGTCCCTACTTTAAATACTCCTCCACTGACCACCAAGCTGCCTGCCCGTGTATCCATGTAACCGCTGTAAAACTGCCATGAGCCTATTGTTTGTTATTTTAGGCCTTTGATAGCCTGTCTGCGGCCCCTACTTGCAATACTCCTCCACTGACCACAATGCTGCCTGGAGTGCCTGCCTGTGTATCCATGTAACCGATGTAAAACTGCCATGACTGCCTACTGTTTGTTATTTTAGGCCTTTGATAGCCTGTCTGCAGCCCCTACTTGCAATACTCCTCCACTGACCACCAAGCTGCCTGCCCGTGTATCCATGTAACCGCTGTGAAACTGCCATGAGCCTATTGTTTGTTATGTTAGGCCTTTGATAGCCTGTCTGCGGTCCCTACTTTAAATACTCCTCCACTGACCAGACCACTGCTGCCCGTGTACCCCTGGAACCAATTATAAAGTGCCTACAGCCAGCCCATTTTCTTATGTTAGGCCTTTGAAGCCTGTCTGCGGTCCCTACTTTAAATACTCCTCCACTGACCACCAAGCTGCCTGCCCGTGTATCCATGTAACCGCTGTAAAACTGCCATGAGCCTATTGTTTGTTATTTTAGGCCTTTGATAGCCTGTCTGCGGCCCCTACTTGCAATACTCCTCCACTGACCACAATGCTGCCTGGAGTGCCTGCCTGTGTATCCATGTAACCGATGTAAAACTGCCATGACTGCCTACTGTTTGTTATTTTAGGCCTTTGATAGCCTGTCTGCAGCCCCTACTTGCAATACTCCTCCACTGACCACACCAATGCTGCCCGTGTACCCCTGGAACCTATTTAAAAGTTCATAGAGCCTAGTTATATATTTTATTTACTATTAATAAGGCCATGATGGACTACGCTGTACCACGCTACAAGCTAACCAGTCGACACTTCTTTTGCGAGAAAAGCCATCCCAACCCTCCACCAGCATGTAGAAGACCGCATTGTCCATGCACTCTGGCAATCTGTGAGTACAAAGGTGCACCTGACAACAGACGCATGGACCTGTAGGCATGGCCACGGAAGATTACGTGTCCATTACGGCGCAATGGGTTAATGTGGTGGATGCATGGTCCACAGGGGACAGCCTACTAAGTCTGTCTGCAGTCCCTAATTCAAATTGTCCTCCACTGTCTAAATCGGAACTTCCACCTTCTGGCTTTCGGCCTATAGTATCAGAAATTAAACTGCATTTGGCCTTCAACTTTGGTTAGGGCCTACTAACGGCTTCTGCCCCTCCCTGGTGTTGCCCTCAACTAAATAAAGCTGAGCTTCAACCTTCCGGCTCTCATTATGTGGTTTAAAAAAAAAAAATGGTGGTTAGGGCCTACTAACGGCTTCTGCCCCTCCCTGGTGTTGCCCTCAACTAAATAAAGCTGAGCTTCAACCTTCCGGCTCTCATTATGTGGTTTAAAAAAAAAAAATGGTGGTTAGGGCCTACTAACGGCTTCTGCCCCTCCCTGGTGTTGCCCTCAACTAAATAAAGCTGAGCTTCAACCTTCTGCTCCAAATTACCATTTTAAAAAATGCAATAGGCTTTTCAGGCCTACTAAAGGTGTCTGTCTGTGTGCCCCTCCCTGGTGTTGTCCTCAACTAAATAAAGCTGAGCTTCAACCTTCCGGCTCTCATTATGTGGTTTTAAAAAAAAAATGGTGGTTAGGGCCTACTAACGGCTTCTGCCCCTCCCTGGTGTTGCCCTCAACTAAATAAAGCTGAGCTTCAACCTTCTGCTCCAAATTACCATTTTGAAAAATGCAATAGGCTTTTCAGGCCTACAAAAGGTGTCTGTCTGTGTGCCCCTCCCTGGTGTTGTCCTCAACTAAATAAAGCTGAGCTTCAACCTTCCGGCTCTCATTATGTGGTTTTAAAAAAAAAAATGGTGGTTAGGGCCTACTAACGGCTTCTGCCCCTCCCTGGTGTTGTCCTCAACTAAATAAAGCTGAGCTTCAACCTTCCGGCTCTCATTATGTGGTTTTAAAAAAAAAATGGTGGTTAGGGCCTACTAACGGCTTCTGCCCCTCCCTGGTGTTGCCCTCAACTAAATAAAGCTGAGCTTCAACCTTCTGCTCCAAATTACCATTTTGAAAAATGCAATAGGCTTTTCAGGCCTACAAAAGGTGTCTGTCTGTGTGCCCCTCCCTGGTGTTGTCCTCAACTAAATAAAGCTGAGCTTCAACCTTCCGGCTCTCATTATGTGGTTTTAAAAAAAAAAATGGTGGTTAGGGCCTACTAACGGCTTCTGCCCCTCCCTGGTGTTGTCCTCAACTAAATAAAGCTGAGCTTCAACCTTCCGGCTCTCATTATGTGGTTTTAAAAAAAAAATGGTGGTTAGGGCCTACTAACGGCTTCTGCCCCTCCCTGGTGTTGCCCTCAACTAAATAAAGCTGAGCTTCAACCTTCTGCTCCAAATTACCATTTTGAAAAATGCAATAGGCTTTTCAGGCCTACTAAAGGTGTCTGTCTGTGTGCCCCTCCCTGGTGTTGTCCTCAACTAAATAAAGCTGAGCTTCAACCTTCCGGCTCTCATTATGTGGTTTAAAAAAAAAAAATGGTGGTTAGGGCCTACTAACGGCTTCTGCCCCTCCCTGGTGTTGTCCTCAACTAAATAAAGCTGAGCTTCAACCTTCCGGCTCTCATTATGTGGTTTTAAAAAAAAAATGGTGGTTAGGGCCTACTAACGGCTTCTGCCCCTCCCTGGTGTTGCCCTCAACTAAATAAAGCTGAGCTTCAACCTTCTGCTCCAAATTACCATTTTGAAAAATGCAATAGGCTTTTCAGGCCTACAAAAGGTGTCTGTCTGTGTGCCCCTCCCTGGTGTTGTCCTCAACTAAATAAAGCTGAGCTTCAACCTTCCGGCTCTCATTATGTGGTTTTAAAAAAAAAAATGGTGGTTAGGGCCTACTAACGGCTTCTGCCCCTCCCTGGTGTTGTCCTCAACTAAATAAAGCTGAGCTTCAACCTTCCGGCTCTCATTATGTGGTTTTAAAAAAAAAAATGGTGGTTAGGGCCTACTAACGGCTTCTGCCCCTCCCTGGTGTTGTCCTCAACTAAATAAAGCTGAGCTTCAACCTTCCGGCTCTCATTATGTGGTTTTAAAAAAAAAATGGTGGTTAGGGCCTACTAACGGCTTCTGCCCCTCCCTGGTGTTGCCCTCAACTAAATAAAGCTGAGCTTCAACCTTCTGCTCCAAATTACCATTTTGAAAAATGCAATAGGCTTTTCAGGCCTACTAAAGGTGTCTGTCTGTGTGCCCCTCCCTGGTGTTGTCCTCAACTAAATAAAGCTGAGCTTCAACCTTCCGGCTCTCATTATGTGGTTTAAAAAAAAAAAATGGTGGTTAGGGCCTACTAACGGCTTCTGCCCCTCCCTGGTGTTGTCCTCAACTAAATAAAGCTGAGCTTCAACCTTCCGGCTCTCATTATGTGGTTTTAAAAAAAAAATGGTGGTTAGGGCCTACTAACGGCTTCTGCCCCTCCCTGGTGTTGCCCTCAACTAAATAAAGCTGAGCTTCAACCTTCTGCTCCAAATTACCATTTTGAAAAATGCAATAGGCTTTTCAGGCCTACTAAAGGTGTCTGTCTGTGTGCCCCTCCCTGGTGTTGTCCTCAACTAAATAAAGCTGAGCTTCAACCTTCCGGCTCTCATTATGTGGTTTTAAAAAAAAAATGGTGGTTAGGGCCTACTAACGGCTTCTGCCCCTCCCTGGTGTTGCCCTCAACTAAATAAAGCTGAGCTTCAACCTTCTGCTCCAAATTACCATTTTGAAAAATGCAATAGGCTTTTCAGGCCTACTAAAGGTGTCTGTCTGTGTGCCCCTCCCTGGTGTTGTCCTCAACTAAATAAAGCTGAGCTTCAACCTTCCGGCTCTCATTATGTGGTTTAAAAAAAAAAAATGGTGGTTAGGGCCTACTAACGGCTTCTGCCCCTCCCTGGTGTTGTCCTCAACTAAATAAAGCTGAGCTTCAACCTTCCGGCTCTCATTATGTGGTTTTAAAAAAAAAATGGTGGTTAGGGCCTACTAACGGCTTCTGCCCCTCCCTGGTGTTGCCCTCAACTAAATAAAGCTGAGCTTCAACCTTCTGCTCCAAATTACCATTTTGAAAAATGCAATAGGCTTTTCAGGCCTACTAAAGGTGTCTGTCTGTGTGCCCCTCCCTGGTGTTGTCCTCAACTAAATAAAGCTGAGCTTCAACCTTCCGGCTCTCATTATGTGGTTTAAAAAAAAAAAATGGTGGTTAGGGCCTACTAACGGCTTCTGCCCCTCCCTGGTGTTGCCCTCAAGTAAATAAAGCTGAGCTTCAACCTTCTGCTCCAAATTACCATTTTAAAAAATGCAATAGGCTTTTCCGGCCTACTAAAGGTGTCTGCCCCTCCCTGGTGTTGTCCTCAACTGAACAAAGCTGAGCTTCCACATTCTGGCTTTCGCCCTATACTATCAGATATTAAACTGCATTTGGCCTACTAGTGTGGTTAGGCCCTTGAAACAGTGTCTGCTGCTCTTGGGTTTGCTACTCCACTGAACAAAGCAATGCCGCCTGTTTAGTCCTGTTACCAATTTTGAACTGCATGTAGCCTACTTTATTCTTTGGCCCTATATCTGTTTCCTCCTCATCCTGCCCATTGCCCAGCCACTGCTAAATGAGTCTGCTGGTACATTGACCTAGACCACTACATTCCCCTTGTACTCTACACAGCCAGAATCTGTCCCTGCTGAAAGTAAGGTTCCCCTTCCCGCATGTTATACCACCTTACACAGGGACAAAGAGGAAGGTGCAGATGAAAGTGCAGGTTCCTTCATCAGGTGGGGGGGCATACTCGTTGGCGACGTCACTGGCACAGGGCCCCTCAGAGTACGCAAAAGTGTCGCTGCTGGTGGGAGGCGCCCCCGCCATGCAAACACACCGCCGTACTTTGAGGGGCCCTGTGCCAGTGGCAATGCGAACGAGTGGGCCCCCCCCCTGCTTGCTCAGGATCACAGCACTTGCAACTTTTAAATACTTACCTTTCCCTGCAACACCGCCGTGACGTAGTCCGCATTTCCTGGGCCCACGAAAAACTTGAGCCAGCCCTACTCCCCCCACAACTTTCACCCAATTCCCTATGCCCAACTATTATTATACAGTTAATTAAGATTGGCAAGCTTCAGAAACAAGAATGGATGTTTTTGGCATTAAAATGGGCACTGTAGGTGTTTTCCTGGCCTCCACTCACTGCCGACTATGCTTCCCCATTGACTTGCATTGGGTTTCGTGTTTCGGTCGATCCCCGACTTTTAGCGATAATCGGCCGACTGCACTCGACTCGACTCTGGACAAAATCGGGTTTCCCAAAACCCTACTCGATCTTAAAAAAATGAAAGTCGCTCAACCCTACTGATAACATCTGTGAGTTGTTTTTTCCAAACTACACCAAGCAGCCCAGTAAGTGACACATCACTGGAATCAGTGGTGGAGCTGTGGTTGGACCAGGAGACATGAGACACTTAGTCATGGAGTGATAATCTCCTGTTTGTAAAAGACTGATGTATTGAAAATGCAAAACACAGTTTATTAAGTGACACATCACTGGAATCAGGGTCTCTGTCCTTCCCTCTCTGACATTCCTTCTAAGCTTATAAGCGCATAGACAAAGGCAGAAGCAAGAGGTAACATTTGCTAATGGACGTGCCACTTAGGGATGCTCCATCCTGCGCTTCAGTGGTTGTAGACTGCCGCAGGAGGTAGAGATCAGCCCTCCTGAATGAGAGCGCCGCCATTACAGACAGAGGGTGTGATGATTATCACCGCTGAGGGGAACAAAGTGGCTTATTTTTGCTAGTGAAGATTGTTATAGAAGTTCATTTATGCTCATTGATCAATTGTAGTTAATGTGTAAACCAATGACAAGAAGCAAAGCTCCAGTATAAAGCATGGGGGAGAGACAGGTTTGTAATCTAAGTATCTAATCAAAAAGGAGGGGTTTACGCAGCATATGTATAGTAAAAAAGTATTAACTTCTACTCTTGGTTGTCCTACTATTACCAATCTGTAATATAATATGACCAGACTAGGAAGAGAGCAGGATAACTAAAGATGTATCAGCAGGCAATGCTGACGAGGGAATAAACTAATAAAATAAGTTTGTTTTTACATCTTTTAGAACGTGCTTTTAGCCAACTTGTATATTAGCGATCATTTTCTTTCTCAGGGAACCGTGCCAGCTGCCAGCTTCTGACTTATCTCTCCGGTGGATCCCATAATCCTCTAAGACATAAAAGGTTGGCAAACCTTAAAGACACGGCTTGCATCAGGTTTGCGGAATGGACGTTTCGGAACGTCTGATTAGACCCATGTGGTGTGCAAAGGGTTAACCCAAGGCAATCATCTCATACACCCTTCAATTGCTGGTCGACCGCCAACAAAACAGAGGTGGAAGAGGCTCCCTTTGCCTGAGGCATAAAGATGCATGCTAAACAAAGCTCCAAGAAGAAAAAAAATGCAAACCCGCTCGCCGAGATAAATGGTGAAGATTAACAATGAAATAAATACATTTCCGGAGAGAATGGCAGCGTTTATTGAGAGAACAGGAATTAAATAGCCATTATAAATTGTCTGTACACTCAGAAGGCAGCAGATTTATGAGCGAAACACATAGACGGACTCGATGTTCTGATTTCTATGTAGATTAGAAATGAGACGGGTACAGCTCAGGTGGCGGCAGACTGGCACTGCCAGCCGCAATACTCCGGGCCAGTGATGCACGCGCTAAACGGAGTAGTTACAAGATAGGCAAAAGAGTTCACATTCCCTGGAAGGTGCGCTGACTTATGTCATTAGTGCTCCCTCAGGGGTGCTGTGGGGGTCTGGATGGAGTTTACTTCTAAACATGCAGTTATTAAAAATGGTCACAAAACAGTTAAAGCAGGACACGCCTTTCTCTTTTGTTATTGATTCGAGCCCATTGCCCCCAATGCCCCGCAGTTCAGCTGTGAGTGCCTCCTGATGCCTCAAACAAAATAGAAATATAGACCTTACAAGATGTCTCATTTGTGCTTTCATATAGTTATTATTCCTTTTTGTGCCCCTAGAAAGAAATGATGCCACTTTTTGTCCTTAGTAATAGTGTTCCCACAGTAATGGAGTTCTCCTATGTGCCCCCACAGTAATGGACTTCTTCCATGTGCCCCCACAGTAATGCAATAATCGTGTTCTCATACTGTATGTGCCCCCACAGTAATGGTGTTCCCCTATGTGTCCCCACAGTAATAGTGTTTTCCTATGTGTCCCCACAGTAATGGAGTTCTCCTATGTGCCCCCATGGTAATGCAGTAATGGTGATCTCATACTGTATGTGCCCCACAATAATTGTGTTCTCCTATGTGTCCCCACAGTAATGGAGTTCTCCTATGTGTTCCCACAGTAATGAAGTTCTCCTATGTGCCCCCACAGTAATGCAATAATCGTGTTCTCATACTGTATGTGCCCCCACAGTAATGGTGTTCTCCTATGTGTCCCCACAATAATAGTGTTCTCCTATGTGTCCCCACAGTAATGGAGATCTCCTATGAGCCCCCACAGTAATCTAGTAATGGTGATCTCATACTGTATGTGCCCCCACAGTAATGGTGTTCTCCTATGTGTCCCCCACAGTAATAGTGTTCTATGTGCCACCATAGTAATAGTGTCCTCCTTTGTTCCCTACATTTATGGTGTTCTCCTTTGTGCCTCACTGTAAAACTGTCTCCTTTTGCGCTTGTCACGGAAAGAAGGGTCGCTATGTGAGGTGGATCCTCTAAATCCAAGGTCCAATTGGGAACAGGGGCCAGAGGAGTCGGTGCAGTAAATCGGTGAGGCACACTGCATGCAGAACATGGATAGCAGACAGGAACCTGTTAGCAACGTTACTGAAGACTGCAGGCAGATTGCAGAGTTAGGCCGGCATCACACTAGAGAGTTTTACGGACGTATGAGAGGCACAAAAACAACGCATTGCACATGGACCAATGTTTCTCTATGGAGCAACTTCCATCAGCCGTATATTTTTCGGCCGTATTTTATGGGCTGAGAAAATCGCAGCATGCTGCGTTTGTCAGCGTATTGCGCAAAAAATCCGCCAATGAAAGTCTATGGGGGCAAGAAAAACACAGATTACACATGGATCACACATCTGCCTTGCGAAAAATACGCAGCGGGTTTCTAGAGAAAAATCGATAATTCAGCGCGGTGTACAGTAAAATCACAGTGACAGGTTAGAATAGAATAGATAAAATAAATGTCTACACATAGAATAGGTCTATATATATTGTGGTATAGCGACCCCTGTGGCAGCTAGGGGGCACTGTGTGTGCTCCTTGAGATATGTATTGAGGCATATATATGGTGTGCAAGGACCTGTGGTGATGTCACGCTCACCTGACTATCCATGTGACAGGTACCTGGGTGTGGTTACACCTATGTAAAGGAGGTGTGTGGAGCACATGGTGGAATGTGAGTGTTAGTGGGTAAGTGTCCATCAGGGTGGACACACTTCCGTGTGTCCTGGCAGGACACTGCAAAGTGGCCTATGTGCTGGACGGTCCCAGGTGGGGACAGACGTCCTGGAAGCACACAGTGACCATTCCAGGCAAGAGCCTGCGTGCTGGACATAGCACGGACGGTTGGTGTTGGAGGCTCCAGCGAGTGGAGTCGTCCTGGAAGCACCTGGAGACCGTAGACCTGGGAGGTCTGTGTTGAGGACCTGGGACTGACCTGAAGTCAGTGTGAGTGAGAAACGTCTGATGGATACCTCTGTGGAGAAGAGGGATCCGGGAAACCTGTGCGGCACCAACAGGTAACGGGAAGGAACCGTGTGACACTGACCGGGGTCAGAGTGAGAGACATTGTGTATGGGCACCTCGGAGGCCAAGGGGTGTCCAGGAACCCATAAAGGTTGCCAACGGGTAACGGTCTGAAAACCGTGTATAATGCTGACCGGGGTCAGAGACGAACTGTGGTAAAGATGAATATATGCAGACTGTGTTCAAACTGTTACCAAGTTCCTGTGGATGTGGTTTACATTATGTGAAATAAACCGGAAAGACTGTTTTTGATAGAAAACCGTGCCCGAGTGCTTTGATTCTGCTGCCAAGCGAGTGTTCCCCAAGACACGTAGTAGGCGCTATGCTACAATATGTATATATATATGTTAGTGAGTAGTGTTGAGCATTCCAATACTGCAAATATCGGGTATCGGCCGATATTCGCTGTATCGGAATTCCGATACCGAGTTCCGATATTTTTGCATTAGCGGAAATCGGAATCGGGATCCATATTCATGTAAAAAATAAAGAATAAAAATAAAAAATATGGATGTACTCACCCACCGACGGCCCCTGGCTCTCAGCGGTGCAACCGGCAGCCTCCGTTCCTAAGAATGCAGTCAGTGTAGGACCTGCGATGATGTCGCGGTCTTGTGACTGGTCGCGTGACCGCTCATGTGACCGTTCACGTGACCACGACGTCATCGAAGGTCCTTCACTCTGCATTCTTAGGAACGGAGGCAGACGCTTGCAGCGGTGACAGCCAGGGGCCGTCCGAGGGTGAGTATATCCATATTTTTTATTTTTATTCTTTAATTTTTACATGAATATGGATCCCAGGGCCTGAAGGAGAGTCTCCTCTCCTTCACACCCTGGGAACCATCCAGGATCGCTCCCTATTACGTTCCGATATTTGTGTCCCATTGACTTGTATTGGTATCGGGTATCGGTACCGGCGATATCCGATATTTTTTGTATATCGGCCTATCCAATCCGATACCGATACTTTCAAATATCGGAATGTATCCCTCAACACTATTAGTGAGATATATATATATATACAGAGCTAGATAGCATAAAAGCCGGTAATTCAATTGCCGGCTTTTGCTAACGCCTTGCCAAACCTGACAGGATATGAGACATGGTTTACATACAGTAAACCATCGCCTATTCCTTATTTTTTATATATTCCTCACTTAAAATGTTAGTAGTTTGTGTGTGCAAAATTTTGGAGCTCTAGGTGTTAAAATAAAGGGTTAAATCACGGAAAAAAATGGCGTGGGCTCCCGCGCAATTTTCTCCACCAGAGTGGGAAAGCCAGTGACTGAGGCCAGATATTAATAGCCTAGAGAGGGACCGTGGTTATTGCCCCCCCCCCTCCCCGGCTAAAAACATCTGCTCCCAGCCACCCCAGAAAAGCACATCTGTAAGATGCGCCTATTCTGGCACTTAGCCTCTCTTCCCACTCCCCTGTAGTGGTGGGATATGGGGTGATAAGGGGTTAATGTCACCTTGCTAATGTATGGTGACACTAAGCCTAGTTAATAATGGAGAGATGTCAATAAGACACCTATCCATTATTAATCCAATAGTAGTAAAGGGTTAAAAATACACACACACATTATGAATAAAGTATTTTAATGAAATAAATAAACACATGGGGTTTTAATATCTTTATTGCATGCTCAATCCACCTGAAGACCCTCGTTCTTCTGAAAAAAAATGAAAATAAAAAAGCAACAATATCCCATACCTGTCCGCCGTACAGTCATGTCTCACAATGTAAATCCATCTGAAGGGGTTAAATACATTTACAACCAGATTTTAAAGTTACTAAGGACCATAGACAGACTGGAGATTCAAGGACTGGGAGCCACAGGCAGACAAGAAGGAATATGAAAACCGCAGACAAGCACCAGACAAAACTCCAGAGTAACAAGAAAGTCTAAAAATCATGGAAGCTGTAGGCAGCTAGGAGACATCCTGGGAAATGCCACACACGCAGACAAGGTCCTAGAAGACCAGGATCAGGTAGCAGATAGAACTCCAGAGAAACAAAAAAGTGTGAAAGCTATGGAAACTGCAGGCAGATAGGAGACATCCAGGAGAGTCTAACCAGTTAGCAGTGTAAGCCACAGACATGTAACTTAGGGACTGGAAACCACAGGCAACAAGGAAATATCTTGAGGAACGCAGAAAAGAACTGTGCAGTGCACAGGCAAACTAGAAGACACACTAGGAAGTCTTATGAAGAAACAGGTGTGAGTGTTGGGAAGCCTTATATAGGAATAGGAAGTTCAACACATGTGAGCCCACTGGGCCACTTGCAAAGCCCGATATGAAGCAAAACAACGTTCAGCAGACCATGGTGTAAGGAGCAGAGCATGGAATCGAGACAGGTGCATAACAGTGCCCCACTATAACAGTGTCCTTCTTTGGGCCCCACAATAATAATGTCCAACTTTGTGCCCTACTGTAATAGTATCCTCATTTGTGCCCCTCTACATCAGTGTACTCCTTTGTGTAGCACTGTAGAAGTATCCTCCTTTGTGCCTCACTATAAGTATCCTTTTTTTTTGCCCCACTGTAATAGTGTCCTCCTTTATGCCCCATTATAACAGTGTCCTCCTTTATGCCCCAAAGTAACAGTGTTTTCCTTTCTGCCCCAATGTAACAATATTCTCCTTTGTGCCCCACTAGGACAGTGACTTCCTTTGTGCCCTACTGTAACAGTGTCCTCCCTTGTGTCCAAATATAACAGGGTCCTCTTTTATGCCCCACTATAACAGTGTCCTCCTTTGTTCCCCACTGTAATAGTGTCTTCTTTTGTGCCCCAATGTACCAGGGTCCTCCTTTGTGCTCCAATATAACAGTATCCTCCTTTAAACCCCACTATAATGGTGTCCTCTAGGGTTGAGCGAAACGGGTCGATCATTTTCAAAAGTCGCCGACTTTTGGCTAAGTCGGCGTCTCATGAAACCCGATCCGACCCCTGTGCTTGTCGGCCATGCGGTACGCGACTTTCGCGCCAAAGTCGCGTTTCAATGACGCGAAAAGCGCCATTTCTCAGCCAATGAAGGTGAACGCAGAGTGTGGGCAGCGTGATGACATAGATCCTGGTCCCCACCATCTTAGAGAAGGGCATTGCAGTGATTGGCTTGCTGTCTGCGGCGTCACAGGGGCTATAAAGGGGCGTTCCCGCCGACCGCCATCTTACTGCTGCTGATCTGAGCTTAGGGAGAGGTTGCTGCCGCTTCGTCAGAAGCAGGGAGAGCGTTAGGCAGGGTCCACTAACCACCAAACCGCTTGTGCTGCAGCGATTTCCACTGTCCAACACCACCTTCGGTGTGCAGGGACTGTGGAAGCTATTTTTTTTTTTTTTTCCCCTCAGCGCTGTAGCTCATTGGGCTGCCCTAGAAGGCTCCGTGATAGCTGTATTGCTGTGTGTACGCCACTGTGGAAACCAACTGCTTTTTTCAAAGCACATATCCTCTTGTTCCTTCCTTTCTGCACAGCTATCTTTTTTGTTTGTCCACACTTTTTATTTAATTTGTGCATCAGTCCACTCCTATTGCTGCCTGCCATACCTGGCTTACATTACTGCAGGGAGATAGTAATTGTAGGACAGTTTTTTTTTTTTTTTTTTTTTTTTTTTGTGGGAGATTAAGATTGGCATTTCTGCTACAGTGCCATCCCTGTGTGTGCCATCTCTCACTGAGTGGGCCATAGAAAGCCTATTTATTTTTTCCGTGATTTGTGTTCTAAAATCTACCTCAACACAAAAACACTACATCAATCAGTGGGAGAAAAATATTGGCCTCAGTCAGGGCTTGTGTGCCACTGCTGTGTGTGCTATCTCTCATTCAGTGGGCTATAGCAAGCCTATTTTTTTTTTTTTTTTTTAATATTATTTGGTTTCTAAAGTCTCCCTGAAAAAAAAAAAAAACCTAAAAAAACAGTGGGAGAGTAATATTGCCCTTTCAGCTTGTGTGCCAGTCTTGACTCCTGGGTGTGCCACCTCTCTCCCTCTCATTCAGTGGGCCATAGAAAGCCTATTTATTTTTTTTAAAAAATATTATTGGGTTTCTAAAGTCTCCCTGAAAAAACAAAAAATACATAAAAAAACAGTGGGAGAGTAATATTGCCCTTTCAGCTTGTGTGCCAGTCTTGACTCCTGGGTGTGCCACCTCTCTCCCTTTCATTCAGTGGGCCATAGAAAGCCTATTTATTTTTTCCGTGATTTGTGTTCTAAATTCTACCTCAACACAAAAACACTACATCAATCAGTGGGAGAAAAATATTGGCCTCAGTCAGGGCTTGTGTGCCACTGCTGTGTGTGCTATCTCTCATTCAGTGGGCTATAGCAAGCCTATTTTTTTTTTTTTTTTTTTTTTTTTTAATATTATTTGGTTTCTAAAGTCTCCCTGAAAAAAAAAAAAAAACCTAAAAAAACAGTGGGAGAGTAATATTGCCCTTTCAGCTTGTGTGCCAGTCTTGACTCCTGGGTGTGCCACCTCTCTCCCTCTCATTCAGTGGGCCATAGAAAGCCTATTTATTTTTTTTTTTTAATATTATTTGGTTTCTAATTCTCCCTGAAAAAAAAAAAAAAACCTAAAAAAACAGTGGGAGAATAATATTGCCCTTTCAGCTTGTGTGCCAGTCTTGACTCCTGGGTGTGCCACCTCTCTCCCTCTCATTCAGCGGGCCATAGAAAGCCTATTTATTTTTTTTTAAAAATATTATTGGGTTTCTAAAGTCTCCCTGAAAAAACAAAAAATACATAAAAAAACAGTGGGAGAGTAATATTGCCCTTTCAGCTTGTGTGCCAGTCTTGACTCCTGGGTGTGCCACCTCTCTCCCTTTCATTCAGTGGGCCATAGAAAGCCTATTTATTTTTTTTTTTAAATATTATTGGGTTTCTAAAGTCTCCCTGAAAAAAAAAAAAAAACCTAAAAAAACAGTGGGAGAGTAATATTGCCCTTTCAGCTTGTGTGCCAGTCTTGACTCCTGGGTGTGCCACCTCTCTCCCTCTCATTCAGTGGGCCATAGAAAGCCTATTTATTTTTTTTTTAAAATATTATTGGGTTTCTAAAGTCTCCCTGAAAAAAAAAAAAAAAACCTAAAAAAACAGTGGGAGAGTAATATTGCCCTTTCAGCTTGTGTGCCAGTCTTGACTCCTGGGTGTGCCACCTCTCTCCCTCTCATTCAGTGGGCCATAGAAAGCCTATTTATTTTTTTTTTTAAATATTATTGGGTTTCTAAAGTCTCCCTGAAAAAACAAAAAATACATAAAAAAACAGTGGGAGAGTAATATTGCCCTTTCAGCTTGTGTGCCAGTCTTGACTCCTGGGTGTGCCACCTCTCTCCCTTTCATTCAGTGGGCCATAGAAAGCCTATTTATTTTTTCCGTGATTTGTGTTCTAAATTCTACCTCAACACAAAAACACTACATCAATCAGTGGGAGAAAAATATTGGCCTCAGTCAGGGCTTGTGTGCCACTGCTGTGTGTGCTATCTCTCATTCAGTGGGCTATAGCAAGCCTATTTTTTTTTTTTTTTTTTTTTTATATTATTTGGTTTCTAAAGTCTCCCTGAAAAAAAAAAAAAAACCTAAAAAAACAGTGGGAGAGTAATATTGCCCTTTCAGCTTGTGTGCCAGTCTTGACTCCTGGGTGTGCCACCTCTCTCCCTCTCATTCAGTGGGCCATAGAAAGCCTATTTATTTTTTTTTTTAAATATTATTGGGTTTCTAAAGTCTCCCTGAAAAAACAAAAAATACATAAAAAAACAGTGGGAGAGTAATATTGCCCTTTCAGCTTGTGTGCCAGTCTTGACTCCTGGGTGTGCCACCTCTCTCCCTTTCATTCAGTGGGCCATAGAAAGCCTATTTATTTTTTCCGTGATTTGTGTTCTAAATTCTACCTCAACACAAAAACACTACATCAATCAGTGGGAGAAAAATATTGGCCTCAGTCAGGGCTTGTGTGCCACTGCTGTGTGTGCTATCTCTCATTCAGTGGGCTATAGCAAGCCTATTTTTTTTTTTTTTTTTTTTTTATATTATTTGGTTTCTAAAGTCTCCCTGAAAAAAAAAAAAAAACCTAAAAAAACAGTGGGAGAGTAATATTGCCCTTTCAGCTTGTGTGCCAGTCTTGACTCCTGGGTGTGCCACCTCTCTCCCTCTCATTCAGTGGGCCATAGAAAGCCTATTTATTTTTTTTTTTTAAATATTATTGGGTTTCTAAAGTCTCCCTGAAAAAACAAAAAATACATAAAAAAACAGTGGGAGAGTAATATTGCCCTTTCAGCTTGTGTGCCAGTCTTGACTCCTGGGTGTGCCACCTCTCTCCCTTTCATTCAGTGGGCCATAGAAAGCCTATTTATTTTTTTTTTAAAATATTATTGGGTTTCTAAAGTCTCCCTGAAAAAAAAAAAAAAACCTAAAAAAACAGTGGGAGAGTAATATTGCCCTTTCAGCTTGTGTGCCAGTCTTGACTCCTGGGTGTGCCACCTCTCTCCCTCTCATTCAGTGGGCCATAGAAAGCCTATTTATTTTTTTTTTTAAATATTATTGGGTTTCTAAAGTCTCCCTGAAAAAACAAAAAATACATAAAAAAACAGTGGGAGAGTAATATTGCCCTCTTGACTCCTGGGTGTGCCACCTCTCTCTCTCTAATTGTGGGCCATAGAAAGCCTTTTTTTTTTTTTTTTTTAATATTATTTGGTTTCTAAAGTCTCCCTGAGAAAAAAAAAAAAATAAATTAGGTGGGAGATTAATATTGACATTAGTGCTTGAGTGACAGTCCTGCGTGTGTGTCATCTCTGTGATTTTGTGCCACAGAAAACAGAGTGTGTAACATTGTGCCTGATTTTCCTTGTGGTCTCACCAACCTGTTAAGGGATATTGAAATCATACTGAAGTTATAGCTCACCGTGTAAGTTGTTTGACAGCAACAAATAAAGTTACTTTGGTTAAGATTTTAAAACAATGAGGAAGTCTGGTGCAAGAGGTCGTCGTGGGCGTTCATTGTCAGCTGGTAATGATGGTAGTGGTAGAGGAGCATCAGGTGGTCGTGGGGATAAAAATATTCCACCTAAGTCTGGAGCTGTGGAGCCAGTTTCGTCGTCAGGCTACACAAGGCCTCGAACGCTCTCTTTTCTGGGAGTAGGAAAACCGCTTTTAAAGGCGGAGCAGCAACAGCAAGTTTTGGCTTACATTGCAGACTCAGCCTCTAGCTCTTTTGCCTCCTCTTCCGAAACTGGTAAATGTAAAAGCAGCGCGTCGCTTGTGGATGTTCACGGTCAGGGACAAGTCGCTTCCTTGTCCTCCTCAGCAAAAACTACAACAAGAGAGAAGGATGCAGCAGGCGACACAACGGGTCACTCCATGGAGCTCTTTACACATACCGTCCCTGGCTTAGAAAGTGAAACATTTAACAGGCCATGCCCATTACAAGTATATTCTGACATGGAGTGCACTGATGCACAGCCACAGCCAGAGTACTATGCTGCTCCTTTGACTCAGACCACCACATTGCCCTCTCAGGGTACAGATCCACAATCAGACCCTGATGAGACTATGTTGCCCCGCCACGAACGCTATACCACCGACCGACACAGTGACACAGACGAAGTTGCACACGAGCTCGAAGAGGAGGTAATAGATGACCCAGTTATTGACCCCGATTGGCAGCCATTGGGGGAACAGGGTGCAGGCGGCAGTAGTTCAGAAGCGGAGGTGGAGGAGGGGCCGCAGCAGGCATCAACATCGCAACAGGTTACATCTGCCGGGCCCGTATCTGGCCCAAAACGCGTGTCAAAGCCAAAACCTGTTGGAGCACAGCGTTGCCATCCGGTTAAAGCTCAGTCTGCAATCCCTGAAAAGGGATCCGAGTCTAGGAAGAGTGCAGTCTGGCATTTTTTTAAACAACATCCAACTGATCAGCGCAAAGTCATCTGTCAAAAATGTTCAACTAGCTTAAGCAGAGGTCAGAATCTGAAAAGTCTAAATACTAGTTGCATGCATAGACACTTAACCACCATGCATTTTCAAGCCTGGACTAACTACCAAACGTCCCTCAAGGTTGTAGCACCCTCGGCCAATGAAGCTAGTCAGCAACGCAACATCCCTTCCGTCACTGTAAGGCCACCATTTTCCGCACCACAGGCAGTATCTGTGCAGGTTTCTTTGCCAGCCAAAAGCAGTCAGGGTCAGGGAATCACCAGTTTTGTAGGAGGAAATATTGCATCTAGGGCACCGGCGGAAACAATACCGTCTCCAACCGTCTCTCAGTCTGCCATGTACACCGGCACACCCGAAAGTTCCACGATCTCCAGCTCTCCAGTCCAGCTCACCCTACATGAGACTCTGGTTAGAAAAAGGAAGTACTTATCCTCGCATCCGCGTACACAGGGTTTTAACGCCCACATAGCTAGACTAATCTCGTTAGAGATGATGCCCTACCGGTTAGTTGAAAGCGAAGCTTTCAAAGCCCTGATGGAGTACGCTGAACCACGATACGAGCTACCCAGTCGACACTTTTTTTCCAGAAAAGCCATCCCAGCCCTGCACCAGCATGTTAAACAGCGCATCGTCCATGCACTCAGGCAATCTGTGAGTACAAAGGTGCACCTGACTACAGATGCATGGACCAGTAGGCATGGCCAGGGACGTTATGTGTCCATCACGGCACACTGGGTGAATGTGGTGGATGCAGGGTCCACAGGCGACATCAATTTAGGGACAGTTGTGCCTAGCCCACGGTCTAGGAAACAGTTGGCTGTAGGCGTTCGCACCCCCTCCTCCTCCTCCTCCTCGTCCTCCTGCAGAAGCTACAGCTCTTCCACAGAACGCAGTCTGCCAACCACTCCATCGGCAGATGACACTGTTGCACACCAGTTGTCCCATTATGGGCCAGCTACTGCCAAGCGTCAGCAGGCTG